>NC_056523.1:198704547-198779128 GCF_019175285.1 Sceloporus undulatus
AACAATATAAATTATCACCCCACCTAGTACTCAGGTTATTTTAAAACTGAGGTCATAATTAACAGGTGCATAGTGGCTGCAACTTAAAATTGACAAGCACATCTTGCTGTTGTGCCTCACTGCAACATACTGTCTGTGGAAAAGCTACTACTGTATGTAAGTTATTTTTAGCCCCAAATTGCTAGTCATTTTGTCCTTCCCAGCATCAACAGCAGTAAATCAGGCAAACACCCCACACGCTGGATCTTGTATCATTCAGCATTTGTGACGTTCAGCAATAGGCACAAAATTTGACATTCATGACCATTCACTAGCAGTCCATCATAAATTGACAGTTTTATTAACTGGATAATGCAACATTTCAACTTTCTCTGATTTCGAAGCACTTGGAAAAATCAAATCAGAGGATCAGCGAACTATGGCATATTTTAAATCACCATGAAATACAAATTGGAAAGTTAATAACATCCAAAGAACCAGTTTCTGTCCCTCTAGGAGGGCACACATACTTTATCTGCATAGTGATTTAAATAGAGATACTGTTGAAAAATGTTAGGATATTAAGTTTTTCCCCTTTAATATATTCCAAGGGACATTGTGGCAATTGTCAATATCACACTTAATCTAAACCAGGTATGGGAAACGTCCAAGGATAATAGTTTGCATTATAGGCACACAAAACACTATCCCTGCAGGTGATTCTCACTCCTGCTGTGGATTCTGCTACAGTGGTAAAATAGCCACATAGCAACCATCATCCAAGTATGTGAAACACTTCAGCATGCCAACAGATTTTGACATACAACTAGATGTACAAATTAAGCATACAAGTTTCCACTACTTGTCCTGAACAGATTAATTAATTTCTAACCTTATATTTGTGTTGGCTCCTTTACTTTTTCTTTTTCTTTTTTGCAAACAAGGGGGGGACTGACAGGTACTCAAAACAAGCATTTCAGTTCACGTGAATGTCTGTTTGGGTACCCAGGAATACCCTTGATTTAGGTCAATTCCCCCCCCCCCCAAAAAAAACCCTGAATCATCTTATCCATGGGTCAATTTAGGTACTGTACTTTAACTCTTATATAAAAAAGAAATCGTCCTCTCGTGAAAGACAAGAGTGTAATCTTTCTTGGAAGTACTCATCCCCCTCTATTCTCATCCATCCTGCCTCAAACAGTTATGCCTGCTGGAATTTGTATGTTCTTTGACATTGTGTTCCTTTGCTTTGTCCCTTACATCCATTGATACATGCCCCTGGGTTTACCCTTGACCTATCCATGGGTCATATCAAAATCCATAATTTTGGCCCCAAACCTGACCTCATTTTATACATCAGGTCAACTTATAGTCGAGTATGCAATCTGCCCTCTACATTTGTGGGGGTTAGGGGCACAAGACCCCCTCAAAAGTGGAAAAAACACAGATATGTGGGGGAAGTTGTGAGGTGAATGTACATGTGCTCCTCTTTCCCTGGTGATTTGGCTGGCTTCCCCCAGCTGGCCAAAGCATGGGGGAAGGCAAGAGGGGCAGGTTCATGTCTGTCCCTACTACTCTCTCCTGGGCTTTTTTCCCTGAGGGGAAAAGCTTGGGGGGGAGGAGCATGGACACATTTTTCATAGCCATATCATGGGGAAAAACTCCCAAATAATCAAATCCACGAATGTTAAACCCGCGAAAGTGGAGGGCCGACTGTTTATGCTTTTTAAATTGGTATTTTCAATCAACTGTAGCCACTGTTGTTTTTAAATGTTTGCATTTAAAAAAAAATGAAATATATGCTTCTGTATCATACTGAAGTGGTATACCTTAATATAGTTCTAACAAAAATACGTTGGTACTGAAACACAGAGAATGGTGCGAAGACAAGAACAGATATACTAAGTTCTCCTTGACAAGAGCTGAGGTGGGAAGGTTTTTAATTTCCTTCTGAAGAACGGATGAACTTGCAAATATCTGAGGGACTATTTAGCTGCAGTGGCAGCTTTTCTTCCTGCAGGTGTATCTATTTCTGAAACTGTAGGTGTTGTATCTTTCTCAAACAGGGTCTACAGTTTCTATATATAGAAGGACATGTTTTTAAAAACCAGCACTGTGAAATAAGTCAGCAATCACATTTGAGGAGAAATAACCTGTAGTATCTACCCTTGAGAATCTGCATTACACTTACAGAATTGATTAGCCAAGTTTATTGGTTTACTCTTTTACTGTGAATTGGTTGTGTAGTATGGTCTGTTTCCAAATACAATTGACAGTACTGCTGGAGACGTCTAAAGGCTGTTGGAAGAACCATATCTTACCATACGAGCTCTAAGATCTTCAGATGAGTTACTTCTCTTTATCCCATTGCCTTTACAGGCATATTTGATGGGAATGTGGGCAGTACGTTCTCTTGGGCTGCTACCAGACTTTGGACTCCCTCCTTAAGGAGGTTAGGATAATTTCTCCTTTACTGTCTCTTTGGCTGCAGGTGAAATCCTTTGTGTTTCAGGAAGCCTTTGGGAACTGATTGTTAACAAAAGGAGAGCTTTTATAGTGCTGCTGTTTTAGTAATAGTAGTAGTAGTAATTGTAATAGTAGTTATTGTGTGCCTTCAATAGTAGTTATTGTGTACCTTACCTTTAAGGTAACCCTAAGGCTCCTCCTTTACAATCTCATGGCAGGTGAAATCTTTTGTGTACTTTGTTGTTTGATTTATATTTAAGAATTAGTTCCGCTGGACTACTAATTGTGCTTTCTTACTTCTACCTCTCTTATTGCTATCTTATCACCAAAATTGTTTCATGCATATTTCCTGTGTGTGAAATTACCATCTAAATCTTTTTATAACAACATAGAAATTGAAAAGTGTGCCTATGTAATAAACTATGTAATTAATAAAAGCTACTCCAACAATACACTGCGCTTACTCTGAGTGTTGCTTTAGTGCTGATAGAGACTGAATGCTCAGATATGCCTTGAACAATGGAATAAGAATGAGGCTGCAAGTCATAAAAACAGGTCAGATGTCTTGCTACTCATTTAAGATGTCAGGATACTGTTCAGTCACTTGTAATTCATTAAAAAATTTAAAAAACCAACATTCAAATGACAAAGTTGTTATTATTGGCACATTCAATACCAGATGTGTATGGATGTTCAGTGACCGCAGCACAACTTTGAAAACACAAAGACATCTAAATTTGTTTCTGATAATATATCAATAGATGTGCTTCTTTGAGCACAGACATGGTGATAGAACATAGAACACAGAACACAGAGGACAACAGAATAGCACACTCACCTTTTACTCTGAATATTGGGCCTGAATAGACAGGCCAAACAAAATAAAGCTGCTTCGGGCCATTTTGGAGGTATGCTGTTTAAATGACACATGCATCTTAAGAGGCCAGAAGCCGCACCAAAGCTGTGCTTAGGACTGGAGCGTGGCTTTGGTGTGGCTTCCAGCCTCTTAGGATGCATGCATAATTTAAACAGCATACCTCCAAAGTGGCCTGAAGCAGCTTTATTTTGGCCTGACTGTTTGGGCCCTAATGTTAACTTTTTAAATTCAAAGTAAAACTGATAAATAAGATGTTAGTTTCAGAGTGCTGTGGCACTCTTACATTTTTATAAGAAAATTTAAAAGGTTATAGGTGGAACCTGATTCCCTTCTGCTTCTAGTAAAAGAGCAATTTTTGCAATAATTTCAGTCAATGTTATCTGTAGTACATAGACACTTCAGTTTTGTTGAGAAATGCAACGTTTACAAAGGCAAGCCTTATTCCAAGAAGACATATTTTAACTGTAAGAAAGCTCAGGTATTACCTCATAAGAATCCCCCTTCCCCATGCACAGAAATTATACATGGCTACGTTTACATATTTAAACCTAGCTGAAGGGAAAGGAATGATTTCAGCACAATCTATATTAAAACAGACATTTAAACAAATATTCACAAATGAGGTTTTATAGATGTGCATGCCTAACTTGAGATTTAAGAGGAAATATGCATTTATGAAGTGTGTCCTCAGAGAACAGAAGAGAGGAAGCATTAGCTTAAGAAGATAATTTGAAACAGCATCAACACACAGAAAAAACCAAACAGGAAACCATTATCTTTATAGTGATACCTTCAGCAAGTGGGTCAAGTGTGTGAATCATAAGTTGGAAGATGCTGTTCCTCATGAGACTGTTGTGCAGAGAAGCAGAACTTCCACCCCGCTGGAGACATGGTTTAGTCTAATGCAGTGAGAGAGAAAAAGAGACTATTTGAGTCCTTTTTAGGAAATCTATTTCATTGCATTATAAGGCCATGACACCTCTCATACACGTTTCCTTCATATTTGAGGCCAAAGGATTTCAGTTAGAGGAAGATTTGTGTAGTCCCACCATCTGGCTCCATCCTATCCCCCTGCTTTTAAACATCCAAATGAAGCCGCTGGGTTGTATTCATTTGTGTTGTTGGAACAAAGGAGATTATCAAACGGAGAAAAAGAACGGGAGAGAAATAGCATGTTCCCATCGCATGATTGCATGAAGATCGTCCCGCAACATCCTGTTCATCCCATTCTTTTCCTGTCAATGAAGAGGAATGGTCCTGTAACTTTTTATTCAAGGGAAACTTCCATGAATAAGTTATGGGACCATTCAACTTCACTGACGGGAGAAGATTGGAATCAGTGGGATGTCACGGGACATCATGGTCTGCCCTGGCCCTGATTTAGAGGCATAGTCAGAAGACTCAGACTCTGAAGACATGGAGGAGGCTGAGACAAGGGCAGATCTGGGGCTGCTTGGATCACAAGTCCCAGACCAGGCTCAGGACACTGCTGAGGGAGAAACAGACTTTGTGGACTCTAGGCTGCAGATGCTAGGACCTGTGCAGAGAAGGCAGGTCAAGGAGTCCTTGAGGAGGTCTTCCAGGCTAGAAGCCAAGAGGAGAGGTAATAGGTTTCAGCTGAGGGAAGCACAGGCCCTTTAAAAGACCTCCAGCTGAAGAGGTTCTTTGCAGCCAACAACCAGTTTTTCAGTCTTATTGTTCCTGTATTCCTTGCTCTTGGATTCAAGTTATCTGTCCTCTGGGCTTGCCTTGTGACTATGCTCTTGCCTCTGTCCTTTGCTGTGATTGTTTGACTGACTGGTATTGTGTGACTCTTGGACTGAACTCTGGACTACTCCTTGGTATATTCCCCTGCTGTGTTGCCCTCAATAGAGGTGAGCAGGACAGTGCAATAGTGTGATAAAGACAAGAGCTTCCTGTTTCTGTCCTATCCTTTTTCTCCATTTGATAATCTCTGGGTGCCATCTGTATGCTGACAACCCAAATCTGTTATTGCTCTTGGTAAGGCAAGGCTGTTGAGGTGTTGAACAAGAGCTTGGAAAAGTTGCTTCCTGGATCACAACTCCTAGAATCCCCTAGCCAGAACTGCTACTAGAGGATTCTGGGAGCAGTAGTTAAAAATAATGTTCCCAAGATGATTTCTGCATTTGCTAGATGTGATAAAAGATTGGTAGAAGGCCAATAAACTGAAGCTAAATCCTGGAAAGAGTGTGGAACTGTGAAAGAGATGGTTGTTGGATAGAACAAATTAGTGTTCAACTTTTTAAAACAGGGGTTTTGTACTTCTAAGACAGCAGGATTTGTTGGGAAGTATCCTTGGACCCACTTAAGTGGCCAAGGAGGAGGGGGCTGGGACGCGTGCCCAGCCTCCTCCTCCTCCTGGCTTGCCTTCGCTCGCCGAGAAAGGGCTCCATGGAGCCCTTTTGTGGCGAGTGAAGGAAGGGCGAGGGCCCTTTTGCCAGCCTCTGATGGCCCCAGGAGGGACCCTCAGGGGCCAGCAAAGGCTGGAGGACAGCGCGCCATCCTCCACTGCCCTTTTGCCGGCCTCTGACGGCCCCAGGAGGGACCCTCAGGGGCTGGTAAACGCCGAGGGAGGAGCCAGAGACTCCCTCCCTCTGAAAAGGGGGCGGAAGCCCCACCCCAGCCCGCCCCCCAGCCCCCGTCCTGCGACCTTAAAAAGGTTTGCCATTACTGCCCTAGACATTTCAAATATGTTGAGAAACAGAGGCCCTTTACACACAGGCCTTTACGGAGCCCCCGTCACGTGCTAGGGGTTGGCTGAGGACCTAGCGTCCATACCGGCCTCACCCCTAGCACGTGACAAGGGCGTAAAGATGGTGGTGCCCTATACACATGGGCGCTGCCATCTTTACGTGCTGGATGCATAGCATCCGCACGTTGCGCCCTGGATGTGACGTCGCGAGTGCGTGAGTAGCGCCTCGCGGTGTCACATATGGGGCGGAAGAAGAAGAGCCATTTTGGGGCTTCATTTTGCTCCGTGAGGGAGCCGCACGGTTTGGCTGCTGCGACTCCCTCGCAGAGCAACCGGCAGCGGCGCGAGACTGCCCCTTCTGGGCGGTCTGTAACGCGCCAGAGTGATTTTATTTGTGTTTTATTGTTACTTAATTATTTTTATTTATACACTTGTCTCACCACATTTGCAGCTCTGACTTTTGCGGATTTGATTACTCATGGATTTTATTAATATGTTCTCTCTAGGAATATCTAGGTCATCCAGCACAACTCTACGGTCAACTTTAATCAAAAGTCACACTGAAAGACCTAGAGATTCCTAGAGAGGACACTCCACTAGGCATTTGCAACTCCTTCAGTGCAATTCAGTGGTCAATGTCTGTCAGATGTTGACCACAGAGCTGCACTGGAGGACCCAGACATTCCTAGAGAGATGTTATCTTGGGTAAAAACATAGTGTTTTGTCATTTGTGGTTTTTCCACATTTATGGGGTCTTGTGCCCCTAACCCCAGCTAATGTGGAAAGACAAGCGTATATAACATAGCCATGATAACAGGGGAAAGGGTGATCTGAATAAGGAGGTAAACACAAATTTGGTAATTCTGTGTCTCATAATATGTAGTACTGTACCATTCTTTGAAACTAGAGAAAATACACTAAATATTAAAAGTACTAAAGTAATTGGCTACATAATATTTGGTGGTTTTTGTCACAAAGATCTCAAATAGACCTAAATCCCACTTAGTCAGAGACAAATAAGTACAGCGATCCCTTCTCTTATGCGGAAGATCCATTCCAGACCCCCTTCCCAGATTAAGGGAAATTCCATGCATGTTCAAGCCCCATTAAAAGTAATGGGGCTTGTGCTTGTGACGGCAGTGCATGCGCCATCGCTCTTTCCGGTGCACAGTGCCACTTCTTCCGGTGCAGCTTTCAGCGTATGCTGAAAGCCGCGTATATCACACCCGTGTATGACATGGGCACACTGTAATGATTCATTGCAGAAAACCTAAAGACTGAATAAATATATGTGGGGGAAAGATGTATAAAAAAGTCTTTTGTTCTTTCTTTCTTTCTTTTTTGAAGCTTATACAAGGCCACTGTTCCCAAGTAATCAGAGAGGTAGTTCAGGTTTATTCGGGTATCACTGGCCTGGTACAAACCGGCCTTTCCGATGCCCTCATCACATGCTAGGGTTGCCTGGGGGATGGAGCGCCCACACGCCCCGCAACCCTGGCATGTGATGAGGGCGTAACAATGGTGGCTCCCTGCATACATGTGCCGTGATATTTGTTACACCACTGCCGCGGCTTGAGAGGAACCTGCTTTTTGTGGGTTTTTTCCCCACTGGCAGGAAGCTGCATGATTTGGCGGCTGCGGCTTCCCTCAGGTGTAAAAACAGGTGCCGAGAGGCAACCCTTTTTGGGCAGTCTGTCCTGTGCCACTGTTAATCAGTAAGGCCTGGAAGCTTCTTCCATAAGAATAAATTAAAGAACAGAGCAACAGTTAGAGTTTACAAAACAGCTGTAGTGTATTTATCAATAGAAAATAACTTCTGGCCAGCACAAAATGGGTTGACAGCAGATCTTTGTTCAGTGTTAGGAAGCTAGATTCCTCTGATTTGGAGACACCTAAATGTATTCAAAAATGAAGAAAAGTAAGGTCTACTTATTGTAGTTTATTCTCCCACCTATACCACATTTTCACTAATACCACATTTTCACTAATGTTTTATTCTATTTCTCGGGCTTTCTTTGAATACAAACACTAATCTCATGTATTAATCTTGGATATCTCCTTTTGAAAAGGACTGTGTGTATGTTTGAGGTGAGGGAAGAGGATAATTTTCCAATTGTTGTCCACAGATATTTTAAAAGAAAAGGCTGTAATGTATACCTGTGGGCTATTCAGAACTATAAAGAAAAGCACCAAGTCATCTGTACTTGAGTATCAAAGCTATGGTAGGCTTAAATCTTTTAGCACTGACAAAAATAGACCCACTGAATAATGAGACTTAAATATCCTTTCCTTTTCCCATTGCAAGTGAGATAAGAGAGGTTTCTTGGATACTATTCAAGTAGAGAGCTTGGGAAAGTTACTTTTTGGATTACAGCTTTCATAATCGTTCAACCAGCATGGGCATGCTAACACAGATTGTGAGAAATGAGGTAAAAAAATAATAACTTTCCTAAGGTCTGTTCAGAGGAGGGGGCCAAAGGGGCCAAGACACATAACCTGCAGGAAGAGGGCCATGGAGAATCTCTTGGGTACAAACTGAGAAAGGAGAATGTAGGGACAAGTGTCCTTTTTTGGCTTAGTGACTATGGCCCGCCTGACATTAAAGACCTTGAGTATACACATTCATTTCCTATTAAAATAAATATATTTTTAAAAAAGGAAAATTTGAGAATTAAATCTGGGACTGAAATTTCCAGATTTGTAATTATATCACTACACACAAATACATTTTAGAAGCAAGTTATCTCTAGATATTTCACAAAATAAAAAACTAGTTGCTGCCTACCGTAAGTGTCTGCTCTTCCCCAAGGTTTGACTGCATGAATGGAGAGGAAGGTAAAGACAGAAAAAACAAAACAGTAAAATTGGTGATGAAGCACAGAAACATTTTGATTAAAAAATAATCAAAACCAAAATGTTAAGACACAACAGTAGTAATTTTTGCACATTCTCTCTAAATAAGATGCTACAGGTTGAGTTCCCTTATTTGAAATGCTTCAGACAAAAAGTGTTTTGGATTTCAGCTCGACTCAGGCTTGCATTCTTCCGAGGTCGCTAAAATGAGTACCCAGACTGTCGGGGGCAAATTAGCTTAATTGCTAATTAGCTTACTTGCTGTTCACCGCTATGATCTTTGGAATAGCGGTATATAAATAAAACAAATTATTTATTTATTTATTTATTTATTTATTTGGATTTTGGAATATTTGCATATACATAATGAGAGATCCTGGAGATGGGATCCAAGTATGAACATGAAATTCATTTATGTTTTGCATACACCTTATATACATAGCTAGAAGGTAATTTTATATTTTTAATAATTTTGTGGATGAAACAAAGTTTGTATATACTGAACTAACAGAAAGCAAAGGTATCAGTATCTCAGCCACCCATGAAAAAAGTTTTGGTTAAAGGAGACTCAACCTGTGTTTCACAACTTTAGAAATACATGTTAGTGCAAGAAAAGATTCCTATTTGAACATCATGAAAATCTTGGCTATATCTGATTCATTTTTTTTTTTGAAAAAAGAAAGTCTATGTAAAATTAAAAATCTCAGAGTAGGCTGCAATAAGTGGAATGGTTTGAAAGAATTATGATGATTATATTGAAAGCCTGAAAAATAAGGCTGATATATCATCGATATTCAGGGTCTCAGGAAACTCCCTTGAAATGGGACAGAGCTTCAGAGGCACAGTTATTTGTCATGAGCCTGGACAGGGAATTATAGTGTTGTCGAACTCTCCCTCTCCAGCATCCAGAACCTGCTCATGCTCCCCTTACCACATCCTTTTACCAAACTAAATGAGTTTGGCCTTTAGAGTTTAAATTGTTACAGGAAGCTACATTCCCATGCCTTACTAAAAGTTCTGTAACTGGCCAACCACTGTGTGCCTGATCCAGTAAAAAATGTTACTTGGTCAATCTTGATTCTTCCTCTTTTTGTGGAACCAGTCAAGTCAACCTGAAATCAGTTTAGTTTACTGAGTTGCTGTTTTGCAAACAAGAACAGAAATAATGGATGGTTTTGTACCAGTTGACAATAATTAGTATGACCCTTATCAAATCCCATATCAGTACATCCATGGGCACACAGCCCTTCAACTTATTTGAACATCCTAGTTCATCTGGACTAAATGTTGATATAGAAAATTGCAAGGATTCAGGTGTGTTTTCAAATTAACCAAGGTAAAGTATCAACAGTTAGTATTTAACAGTGGTGAATGGTCCTCTACATGCAGAACTGGTTAAAAATAGATTGTACACATCATACCATGCTACTGACAAACAGCTGTGAGACTCACTGTAACCATATACTATTCCACTTTTAAAACAAATACATTTAATTCTGATTCTGACTCCTGTCATAAAACTAACTCAGGCTGCATCCACACTGCAGAAACCATCCAGTTTGATAATACTTTAACTGCCGTGGCTCAATGCTGTGTAATTCTGGGATGGTAGTTTGTTGGGGCACCAGAGTGAAGCATTGAGCATGACAGTTAAAGTGATATCGAGCCAGATGATTTTTACAGTGCTGATCACCTTTCAGTACCTTACAATAGCTCATAAAGTACAGCATAAAACTGACTTCATAAAACTATATTCAAAAATAACACTTGCACAAAAGCTACATGCATGCAATGTTCTAGTACAATAAGGCCTACTTAATTACTCTGTTTCCTACTCTGGAACAACAAATGATATATACTTGACAGTACAATTCCCATAATAAAGCATATGCCTCATCCTTTTGTTATAGATCAAGAATAAATATCTAAAAACATTCTTTAGGTAAGTAAATTTAATCATTAAGGTTAAGGAGATGAAAGAGGAATATGAACATAAACAAGACCATGAAACAGGTCATTCCTTTCCCACAGAAAATAATGAGTAAGTTTAAGTTTGTGTCTTTATCTGCTCAATTCTATCAAGTTTTGAATTTCAATACAATTTTTTAAAAAAAACTTGTCTTTATCTATCAAAGAGAGAACCACTTTCTTTCTCAAGTTAGAAAAGCTGATTGTTGAGGTTATTTATCAGTTTGTACAATTCATTTCTTAGCGCCCCCCCCCCCCCACTATGTATAGTTTCCCAGGGTAAACTACAAGCCACTCAATCTGTTGAGTGTTTTACAAAGTTTCCAGAGCTATATGATTTGAAATCTTAATCACAATCTAAAGAATACAACCTGTATGCAGAAGTAAGATATTCGTGTGAGAGGGCAGGTGTGCACATATACACACATATACATCTACATCTGCTCAGGTCTGTTACATGTATCTATGCTGTGGAGGGGGGGGGAACAGCTAATCTACATAATTCAAGCCCATTTATGGAGCTGTGGACATGCTTGGAGACAACATGTTCTACCACTACCATGAACATGCACAGGCACAGCGTTACCAGCCTTCTCAGTAAATCCTGATGTTTGGTAATATGCAAAGTAGTAGGAAAAGAGGGAGACCACACTATGAACTTTATCGCATAGGGCTCCTGGGATGTGACGAGAATGGTCCCAAAGGAGCCAGGAAGGGAACAGAATGAGTGGGGGACGCGTTTTACTGCACACACAGTCCCTCACTCATTCCGTTCCCTGCCCTTCCGTTCCCCGTCCGTTCCAGAGAGGAGGAGATTTCTGAGAACTGTTTTGAACAGTTCTCAAAAATCTCCTCCGGAACAGAACGAGGGACTTGTGTGTGTGATAAAATGCATCCCCCACTCATTCCAGGCCCCTTCCGTTCCGAGAGCAGTCCCTGGGAGCCCTGTGAGATAAAGTTCTACACTGAGTCAATCATGGACTGCACATGGAAGCCTCAGTTAATAATGCATCTGACATAGAGGCTTCTTTTTACAAAGTGTTTACAAATGCCCATGAGTCCTTTCACAGCATACTGCCAGCTGATGAGTCTGCCTCATCCATCCTAACCTCCCTTGGTTGGTTAAGATGGATGAGGCAAATTCAGAACTGGCCTTTCATGAGAGCTTAGATTGCTCTTATGATTCTATTGATTGGCTGGTTCAGTTTGAAGTGATACTCTTGTTTTAATAGTTTCTAGGCTTCATTCAAGTTTGATTCCTGCAATCCACTGCTTCATTTCTGGAAATTGTTTTTATATCAACAGAGGAGCACAATAAGTATTTGAGTATACTTGAAATAGAGTGAGATAATATGTGAGCTTTGTTTTTCTTTGTAACAGCTTTGTTTCCTTGAAATAGTGAAAATAGTTTTTTGTTGGTTTTTCGGGCTATGTGGCCATGTTCTAGAAGAGTTTGTTCCTTTTTTAGAACATGACCACACAGCCTGAAAAAACCCACAAAAACTATGGATGCCAACCATGAAAGCCTTCGACTTCACAGTGAAAATAGTGTTTGGTTATGACTCTGGGAAATCAGGGAATCAAATCCCTGCTTGACATGGAAATGGATGAAATGAACATCTCCCCTCACCTACATCCATCACAGTTTGGAAAAGTTACGTTTTTGGATGATGGCTCCCTAATTCCTCAGCTACTGTACCATGTTCACTGAGCAGTTCTGGAAGTTGTGATTCAAAAGAGTAACTTTTCCAAGTCCTGATGTCAAGCGGCATGCATGGAATGACCTGGGGGAGGAAAAGACTCAGAAAGAACTGGGATTTTAAGAAATGGTTTTATTCCTTCCTGTTGTTCAGAAGGAATCCTGTTTTTTACCTGCTCAAAACACTCAGAGAAAGCCAATGGCAAACACCTACTGAACAAATCATGCCAGTAAAACCCCATGAAGGGTTGACCTTAAGGTTACCATAGGTCAGAAAGGACATGAAGGGAAACAACACCACAAGGACTGAGAAACAAAACAAATTAAGTTGCATGGGCTACAAACTGACTTGCTGAACACAATGTTTAGCACTATCTAATTCAGTACAGTACTAACTCATCACATCCCCTTGTGACATTTATTCAGGAAGATAACTTTCCTTCGCATTGCCATGGGAATGCACTATAATGGTAACTTGGTTGCCAGTTAATCAGAATGAAGCTGCACAAAGCCTGAACAGCAAGTTCCTCATTATAGATAAAGTGTTTCACTCCTACTAGGGACTGCAGCTTTGTCTCATCTAATTACTTCTGGCACTTTATCAAACAGAAACGGGAGGGGGAGCCTCTTTATTTCCTCCTCAGGCATCATGCTATTCTGCATTAATCAGAACATGACAAAGAGATCTGATGGGAAGACAATACATGCTTCTTTCCAGAAATGTTACATTTTTGAACTACAACTCCCAGAATTATGTAGTCAACATGGTCAAAATATAACTTTTCCAAGCCTGCCTGCCTACCTTCCCATCCACCTCCCTTTCTTCTTCCCATCCTCCCTCTCTCACAGAACGGAAATAATGCAAAGTACTGTATGATATAAAGCAATGCGTAGTCATGCTGTGAATTACTTCACAAATGGATGAAATAATGTCTCTTGCAAAACCCCAGTTGTGCCTACAAAACATGCTATACACATATTCCAGGAGTGATAATTAGAAGAGCCTGAAAACAGGATATGTAATTGCTTTGTTACAGAACTGGCAACATGAAACCTGACTCAACATTGGTCATGTTGCTAAAAAACAGGCCAGGCCACATAGTTAAATTCAAAGATGCTGAGGTTTCTGATTACTTCAGTTGAAACAGGTCCTGGATGTATGAGGGTGGGATTTTAGGTGAGAGCCTGATATGCTATGAATGTAATTTGTCTTCACTAATGTATAATTGTTTGGGGTTTACACAGCTTGTGATTTTACAACATGCTATCTGGAATAAATACTGAGATTTTGGCAGGGGTGAGAGGATGTATGGATCAAGTCCAATGTTGCATGAGCAGACTTCTACTTGCAAGGCAGGTCTTTCCCCTATTTCATCTGCTGTCCCCTTCACCACTCAAAATCTAGAGGATCTAGACTTTGTAGGATAGAATATAAGGGAGTGGCAACCTAGGAAATGGACAAGAATAAATTTCCCACTCTGTTCCACTAACAAGACCCTTCTATAAGCAGAATAAAATGATTGGATGCAAAGCTATGTCCGCAGTGGCATGTCAACCTTTGAGTTAGTCTGAATTCTAGGTGTACACAATGGGGTTATTCTTCCACTGGCTCGCCAATATCATTTCAGTGTCTGATTTATTTTTAAAAAACTGTATTTATATACAGTACAAAACAGGCTACCTTTACATTCAAATAAAATTAATGTTGGATACATGAATGATATTTCAAGTTATCCTATGTAATCTTCCATAATTTGCACTCAGTCTAGAAGTGAAGTTGGAAAACAATTTCAAACTTCACTTCACATTCTCCAGCTCATTCTAGAATTAAAAATATACATAAGTGACAGAACTAAATCAAAGAGTTTAATTATCAAGTTCTCAATTTCCAATACTAACTGATCACTGTATCAATAAAAATTCAAGGGCTGCTGCTACACTGCAGAATTAATGTAGTTTGACATGTCTTTAATTGTCATAGCTCCATCCTAGGGAATCCTGGGATTTCATTCTGTGGTGTAGATGCAGGTTAGGCTTAATTTACTCCCCACACTAAAACCTGCCTTTTGTAAGGTTTCTGTGTAGACACCAAAGTTCCCCTTTCCACAGCAAGGGAAGTTTGCTGGTTATGCTTTTTTCTCTATCAGGCAGACTTGCAACTTGCTGCTGCACAACAGTTCAGTAGTTTTCAATAAACATGCTTATGACTAAATCTAGTTAAATATTTTAGTATAACTGTTGTTAAACCCCTTAACTAAAAGTTGCTAATTCCCTTAACTATTATTGCAAAATATGACTTTATACAATTATGCAGGACCTCTTGCCTAAATCTGATAGAAATTAGCAAACCACATAGACATGGATTATTTCTATATGGGAAGGTTTGGTAGCTCAGGTCTAAAGTTTTTGAGAGCAAATGCATTATAAGCTCAAAAGTGCTTGTAAGAGTAGCAATCCTTAAACCCTATTATAACCTATTAAGGGAACCAAATAAAGCACCCTGCATTT
The DNA here is from genome assembly GCF_019175285.1 of Sceloporus undulatus. Classification (NCBI taxonomy): domain Eukaryota; kingdom Metazoa; phylum Chordata; class Lepidosauria; order Squamata; family Phrynosomatidae; genus Sceloporus; species Sceloporus undulatus. Next base: position 198,719,611 of record NC_056523.1, read on the forward strand.
TGGTACGGGTCCAAAAGAGCTACTGTATTTAGATTTATGCACTTGTCTCTTGTACAAGCTGGGATCACATTTCTCTAGTCACTCCAAACATTGCAAAAATAAGAGATGACGACTCTAAATAAATAATCAGCTCAATATCAATGTGCTTTCTTTTTAAAAATGTTATATGGCATGACTAATACGTTTTATTTTTACATCAAAAGGATGCAATTGATATCAAGTCTCCTATGGTCTTTGTGACTTATTCCCAACCTGCACTCTGTCCAAAATGGCTTCCCATATATAGTCCATATTGACTGCCCTAGGAGTCCAACAAAATAGTTTGCACCTTGTTCATGAATCACTGAGTTTGTAAGCCTGCCAGTTGTACGATCTTATTGAACAGTGTAACAGATGCCACATCCAAACAATTGTTACTGCTCAGGTTGATTCTCTGATACAAAATACATGCTGTAAGCTAATTTATTCTTACTCAGATATCTCAAATATATGTGGGGTTCACTGTGCACCTAAAAATCATGTTTAAGTAAAGTTTTTATTTGTAATCTCTGATTACAGCTCTGAATAAAGAAACATTTCTACACAAAGGATAACAATTCAGTGAATGATACAGAAGAACAGTGTGATGCTACATGTTATTCTGACTCAGTGGAAAGCCATCCTAAACAGCAGAGATGGAAACAATACAGTATTTTAAGATCCTAGAAAAAATAGTCAAAAATGTGTTTTTCAAGTGTAAAGAATCTTGCTCCAAAAATGGCATCATTTGAAGGGCTACTGCATAGAGGGATGATGCCTTTTGCCCTTCTGGAAGGAAGGAGAGATACACAATGATATCAACACTTTTTGATGAGACATAAGGAGGGCTACAACAGAACAAGGGGTTTATAAATCCCTGCTATGTATCAGTTTGATTTTCTTTCCATGTTTATTGACCTTAGAGTTTAGTAGAGGGTTTGACTGCTCACCTTTTTGGGACAGGATAGGAATTTTAATTCTCCCTTTGTATTTACAGGGGGAAAGGTCTTTTGCCTACCTTGTACATAATTCACCATGGGATTATGGGGAAATTTGCTTTGGGTGGTGCTTTAAATATTTAAATATGTTTGGGCCTTTTACCACCGATGGTGAACATGTAAAAGAGTAAGAAAATATTAGTTAAAAATTAGGATGAAATAAGTTTCTGAAAATTTTGAACATTTTACGGTTTTTGAAAACATTCTTGACATGAGAAGAAAATTGCTAAAACTTTTGACTTCAACTGAAAAAAAACTACCAAAGAATTATATCCCTACTATATAGTTTTACATAACATTAATTAACAATTGTCATAAATGTTTGACTTGAAGACTGCATCTATTAAAAAAATTGCATAATGAACCAAACTATTTCTCTCATACATGAGCATCAACTGGCCATGAACTACGGTATATAAAACATTAATTCATTTCAACCTTGCGACTTCTCTCTTCCAGACCAAGTAAAAATATTCTAATTAGTTCGAAAGGTGAAGATAATAATTGCATCCCCACTGAATGAAACAGTAATATTTTGTCATTTTTGCAGCTAGAAGCAAATAAAAGGTCTGTTTCCATGGCAAAACAAAACATGAATGGTTCAATGTCGATAACGATGGCTCATGTTGCAAAGAAAAACAAAAACAAAACCTGTTACCTTTTGGTAAAAATTAATTTCAGGCTAGTACTGTATTCTATCCAACTGCTATTTTCTTCACTTCCTTGCTTGGCCTGATTTGTGACCAAATCAAGTCAATTTAATTAGAAAGCACAATAAACTACAGAACTTTCTAACTTTTTTTTTAAAGAGCAAAAATAAAGTTATTAATATTTTTTCTTATGGGTAAGTTTTAAAATGCTAAAAATTTCAACATCCTGGATCATTAAGCAACCAGAAACAAAAATAGACTTCTGTATCTTGCATCACTATTGAAAAATATACAATTTTTATGGACCTCTAAAAAAAAAAAAAGCTCTTAAATCCAGAACCAATCATAAAACAACAACAACAAACCTTCCCCTATACAGCATTAAAAGTCTAACAACATTTATGTTGGGCCTTTAACTGATCACAGCAATTGCCAGAGAGAGAGAGAGGGAAACAGAGTAATGAACTCAGTTACACTTAAAATGGTTCAGGATTCATAAGTCAAAACCAATCTATACTTCAGCTACATTCATTGCAGCTGAAGGCATGAAAACCAGGTGGTGAAAAGCATTACTGTGAGACACGGCTGCTAGAACATATCTAGAAGTATTGTATACATCCTTAAGCATATGCAGAATGACTTGCTGGCTGGTGCCAGAATTTATCTCTGATACTTAGAACAGATCCTTCATCTGGCTACTAAATATGAATTAAACTCACATACTATAATAAGTAAATTAATAACTAACGAGATCAGACACAAACAACTGGAATAAATATGTGTCACTTTATTGAACTATTTAAGTGGGTTGAATTTGGGAATAAGCAGAAGAGAGGAGTAATCTGATCCCGGTCCAGCTGAGACCAAGTGTCAACCTATGACCACCTCCTTATCTTTCTCTTGGGCAAAACACCTGACCCTGAGGGCAATCCAATATTACAAGTTGCACCCTAGCCAGTATTGGAGGGCAAACTAAGGGCATCTGCTCAAGTGCCAGGACCTTATACAAGAGAACAAACTCAGGTAAACTCCTTCCCCAGATCCCAGGACCTTCCCCAGAGCCCAACCCTTCATAAAAGGGGTACCAGAGTGTACACTGAACTCTTACATTCTCCCCATGCTACCTGCAAGTGAGAACATATTTACATACATCACACATAGCCAAGTTCCATAGATACAGTATGTGGTGGGCAAAACAAACAAACAACAACAAAAACAGGTAAAGGGGAAGAAAATTCCTGCCCCATCCCAAAGTGACCAGCAAAGCTCACACTATGCTTAGGGTAGGTCACAGAACACAAAACATGTGTGAAGGAGTGCCATGGCCTTAAATGCCCTCTGGCTCTATCCCCATCACATCCGGTCTCTGATTGTGGAGGCCCTCAAAGTGCACCCTTCCCCACAGAGTAGTTTGCCACATAGCTTTGGGTACATATTATCTCAAGTTCAAAGGAATGGGAATTATGTGGCCCTCCTGATGTTCCTGAGTTGCTACTTCCAGTACTTCTCATCTTTGGCTAGTGGACAGGGCCAATGGCAGTCCAACAAAATCTGGAGGGACACATAATTCCTACAGGACAAAAAGGGAGTGGTTATTCCAGATTATGGGAGATCATTGGTTCTTTCATTAAGAGTCTGAGGATCACTAGTGACCCTGGTGGTTTTCCTGGTAGTCCTTGGGCTCCCTGTGCATCCCAATGAGCTGGCTCTTTGTCCACTTGCTACATCTATGTGTCCATTAATGATACAGTACCTCCTTGAAAAATATATTCACCATCAGCTATGTGTTTGCTATGAATCATTTATATGTAACCTGATCATCTCAGCTTTCCAACGTTGTGGATGGCTTGGAAGGTATTCAGTTGCTTGTAAAACAGATTTCTGCCTGTTTACCTTGGTTTGTTTCCATTTCTGGATGGCCCTTGTGGTCTCTTCCAACTCTATGATTCTTTTGAAAGGATGTAAATTTGTGGACATATTCCAAATGTCTGGCTTAATACTACAAATCAGTTTAATAGATATGTGAAAAGCACTACTGGCTGTACCAGATCTTGAAATATGCAAAAATGTAATATAGCAGCTGCAACAGATTTACAGATGTAACAGCAGCTGTACAATATCTAAAAATAGACCAAATCTCAGGCTCTCTCTCTTCATTAAGAACAGTTCTGAATCCACTCCCATATATGATTGTAGTCAACATTACAACAGCCCTGCAGGGAATGTTACTTGTGGGGCTTAAAAGCAGAGCTACCCAGAAGATCCTTGGTTACAGTGAGAGGTGAGCCAAGGACTTCAACCAGCTCACAGCTAGTTATCTCATCCACTAGGCTACAACCTTATGCAAGGATGCATCACCAAATAACTTTCTTTACATCCATCTGTATAAACATTCTAGAATAGATGAATTTTTTAAATGCTGCCAAGCAAACATCATACAGGTTGAGCTTCCCTTACCTGAAATGCTTGAGACCAGAAATGTTTTGTATTTTGGCTCTGCCTGGACTTTTAAAAACAGACAGTTTGAAATTGCTTAAAACTATCTTGAATAGCATAACTATAAAGCATGTGCAGCTTGCATAAAATTAGTTTCGCCAGAAGGCTTTGATAAAAAGCCAGGTTTTAACTTGGTGCCAAAATGATTCCAATATTGGTGCCAATCAGGCCTTCAGAGGGCCTGGAGTGGAATGCCACCACAGAAATTCTACAAGTAGGGTGCCACCATAGAAAAGGCCCTCTCCCATGTCCACCTACATGTATTCCCCTACTGATGGGACATAGACAAGAGCCCTTCCAATAGATCTCAATTCTTAGGCAAGCATATATACAGATAGGCATATATACAGAATGTATTCTGTATGTGTTAAGGTCCCTGATGTATTAAAGTCACAAGCCATTTAGAGATTTAAATGTTATTGGCAGTAGCTTGAATTCAGTATGGAAATGTATTGGCAGCCAGTGAAGTTTCTTCAGAACAGGTGTTATATGATATCTGAATAGATTGAGAATAGCTGCTGCATTTTGCACTAGCTGCAATTTCCAAGTCATCTTTTGAGTGCACTGTACTGTCTAATTGGGAAGTTATCAGTACATTATTACTATGGCTCAGTCATCCCTGTCTAGGAAATAGCTGTAGCTGACAGACTAAAGCTGCCCCCAAGCACTGCAAGCTACCAGATTCTTGGCCTCCAGTGACAAAGATAGATCTAGGATTACAACCAGGCTATGCACCTACACCATCAGGGGCAGTGCAACCCCAGCCAGGGCAGGCTACTCAATTCCCAGACTCAAAATCACCAATACACAAAGTCTCTGTCTTATCAGGATTCAACCTCAGTTTATTCATCCTCATCCTGCCCATTACAGCATTGAGGCAGTGCCCCAGCACCTCTACAGCTCCATCCAAGGTGATAACTAGGAAAAGTAGAGCTGGGTCATCATCACCATACTGATGGTACTAAGCCCAAAACTCCTAATGACTTCTTCCAGTAGCCTCATATAGGTGCTGAATAGCAAGGGAGATAAGCACAATGACAAAGGGGCTGGGCAGAAGTCCCCCAATGCCATGCTCTGGAACTGACCACCCAGATAGGAGCAAAACCACTCTAAAATAGTGCCCCCTATGTCCATCTGCCAGAGTCAGTCCAGCAGGATGCAATGATCAATGGTGTCAAAAGATACTGAGAGATCTTTCCATCTTATTCTTGTTTATATTACTTATGAGCCCTGAACACTGTCTTGTGAAAAAGCTTACATTTTGCACTGATATCTCCCCCTTCAGGTGTAAGACCTTTGGCACTGATTAGTAAAAATGAAGAATATCACTACTTCAGTTATAACAGGCTGTGATGCCAGTCCCAGAGCAAGCAACCTTTGGCTCATGCTTTGTATGGTTAACACATCTATGTAATACAAACAATAGCAATAGCATAGCAGTTACATTAATATACTGGTAGAATTCAAAGATATACAGTAGTTGTGTTAGTCTGTAGAATCAGTATGTAGAAATATCTTATAGCACCTTTGCAACTAACTGAAAGAAATAAATTACCGCTTCATTGTGAATTACGCACGCTCTAAGTAGTTTACAATGTGTAAGCCAGTAACAAAGCCAGAAAGGTTACATGCAAAAGCAGTGTTGCCATTGCAAGCACTGTGCCATTTTGCAATGACAACATCAGTAATAACATTCCCATGATCAGAAAGTCTGGCAAGTAAGGAAGTACATACATTAAGGAGTTCTCTTGCATCTAAAAATATAAAAAATGAGAAGCAGTGACTCTTTTATATAGTTTAAAGTAGATAAATGTTTTCCCTTCTAAAAGACACAGAGGGCTTACTTGAGAGCATTGGATGTCAAGATCAGCTTCTGTACAATTGGAAATAATTTGAAGTCTCTTCTGTAGTGAGAAAAGACCTCTTTCATTGTCCTGATGACAAAGAATACTGATTGCAACCTTTTCTTAGTATGAAATGGCAGCGTGTACAGTTCATTTCTGAGTAAAGTGGAGAAGAATGACGGTACACAGATTTTATACAGGCTGGTGCCTTTCTTTCTTTCTTTCTTTCTTTCTTTCTTTCTTTATTTATTTATTTATTTATTTATTTTTTTTAAAAAAACCAGCTATTTATTTATTGCTTATTTACTGCCAGTAAACATATAAAAATTCAACCAGAAAACTGTATTTTCATTTTCAGCTTCTTGATCTTCTGACATCTCCTATTGATACCAATAGTGATTTTACCTGAAGCAGGTAATCTGGCAAATGAGTTTTTAAAAGGAGGAGGTAAAAGTAATGTGCGTCTGAACATACGGTTCAGATTTCTAAAATAACAACAACTATTGTTTCTTGGGATAATTACAAACGGATCTTGTAGTACCCTTGAGCTCTTGTAGACTTGGTCTAGTTCCTCAGATGCACTGATAGGCTTGCTCTGGATGCTATACTATTAGCTGATTCATTGGCACATGACATTATAATTAATGTGCTACACTGGGAAGCATACTTTGATAATTACTTAGGAAAAAGCAAAAAGTGATGAGCTTAGTCAAAAAGTGTTATGCTGTTAGTAACAACAACTTTGAGACTGAAATCCTGATTCAAACACAACTTTGGACAGAAACTTTTTTAGTGAGTCACATTTTTGGCCTTAGTTCCCATAGCCCAATCTGTGAAGCATGCTGAGAAGGCAATCATAAGGACTGTCAAGGAAATATATTTCCAGGGTTCATATATTATGAGGACAAACTTTGTCTATTTCATTGCTCTGATAACAAGTTTTTCCCTCTTTTTTTGACTCTATTGAGTAAATCACAGGATAATATGTTCAAGAGATAATGCAATCTAAATTTAAAGCCATTGTCCCACACTGTCTGCTATCTGATTTAGAGCAGGAAATTATCTGCACAATACCATGCTAACACAAAAATAATTGGTAGCCATTCAACTGATGATGAACAACAAAATGTAATTGACTTACAGATATAGTTGGTTGATAATGGATGCTCAACATTGCCATACAGACAATCGTTTTAAAGCAGTCTGAGACTAAATCCTAGGGAGGCAAAGTTATACTAGCATCTAAGGAAATCTATGTTATTCTTCTCTTGTCATTTGCAAAAACAAATCTGTAATGTGAGAGCATTTAAGATAAACTATGGCCCTCTTCAGACTGGCCTAAAAGGGCGGCCTGGAGGCAGAGCCAGGACATTGAGTCCAGATGATGCACACCCCGACTCTGCCCCTCTGGGTGCCCTGACACCATGCACCGCTCCACACAGTGCACAGCATCATGGCACTCCTCTGGCACTGCGCCCATATGACACAGCACCGAAGGCAACGGCGCCCTCAGAAGGCCAGATCGGGACCGTGGTGTGAGGTTGTCGTTGATTTGTTAAAAAGCCAAAGCACAAGAAATATATCACCTGAATTGCATTTATGATTTAAGATTTTCCAAGGAAAATGTTAATCACTTAATATGTCAGTTTACATTTTCAAAAACAGCATATGATGTTTAAATACCCTGAACAGATAGCATAGCTTAACAGCAATGAACATATCATAGATTCTTTCCCAGACAGCCATTTTCAGTTACAAAACAGAACTGGGCCATGATGGATGGGGAAAATCAACTGAAGTTTTGCTTTTGTTATATAGTATAGTCTTCTGCATCTGTCTTACATAAATCCTTTGGCTTGGCAGGGATTTCCACAGCAGCAACAGCAGACTGCTGCTCTCCGTGGTACTGAAGCAACTGTTGTCATCCAGTTTTAAACAAAATATTGGCAGAAAGAATGCACTTTTATTTTTATATTTCATTTTTTCCACCTTGCTTGCTTCTTTCCAGCAAATATTTGTGGTAGTATTGAAAAGCTTCCATCAGCATTTTGGAAACAGTTAACAAATGTGTCAAAAAGGAATACAAGTGTTCACTTTGTCTTGTTGCCCTCAAGTGACATCAGCATGTAGCCAAACCTGACTGGCTACTTAACATAATGCTGTTATTCAGATTCTTATAAGATTCCTGATAGGCCAGGATCATCCCTCAAGAAGCACTGCTGTTGCTTTGGCTATGTAGCATTTTGATAACATTCCTACATGAGCTCTTAATGACTAGTCTAACCATGTGGTAAAATTAAGGAAAAACATACAGTAATCAGGTGAAAATTCAAATGAACAACAGAGAAGCGAAACAGGTTTGCAAAATGGCAAATATCCTCACAGTTATTGTTCAGGAAATATTTTGCCTCACTTAAAAACAAATGCAGATAATTTGCTTCTCTTACTTATGCAACCTTAGTATTGTATGCCACCCACAAGCATGGCATATTTGTGCAAACTGCTTAACTTGCATTAAACCATCTGTACAACAATAAAGTAACCAATCTCAGCCCTTACTAAAGAATTGTTTCATTCCACATTCAAGATAGGGGGGGAGGAAACCCAAATGCTTCATGATGAAGGACTATAAAGAAGGCAACAAGAACAACCTTGTTCCCTTTCTGGGAGAAAGGCAGCAGAGAAATGAAATGCTGTTGTTGTTGTTCTTCCTTCACGTCATTTCCAACTTATGGTGATCCTATGACGGGGTTTTCATGGGAAGTTTTGTTAAGAGGTTTTCCACTGATTTCCCCTGAGGCTGAGAAATAAACAAACAAAATAAACAAATATACCTCCCAGCTTCAATTGTGGTGGGTGGGGGGTGGCAGGAGGTGATCTGTCATACCCAACTCACCCACACATTTTGTAGCATGAGAGATAAGGTTAAGCATCTACAACCTCTGGGGCAAGTCCACTCTTCCACACTTTAAGCTCTGGTAATCAAAATAGATGCTCCAAGGACATTGCTGAAACTTCACCCAACGTGACAGCATGGCGGTGGTGAGAAACAAAATTCTTCTCATGTATGAAGAACAGAGGCAATTTCAAGAAAATACTTATTTTATCACTAGTGAAGCACCAAGTAGCTGTCTCAGATCATGATCATTAGTCTCTACTTATTCAGTAATCAGTCATTATCTGATTCACATTTTGGAACTGCCTCAGTTTACTCCAGCAGAATGATGCATTTCCAGCTAGCATTCTCAGGTTCCAAGCTTCCATTTTAACTAGTACAGTATACACACTGCCCCAAACCCTTGTTTGAAGTGAAGGATTATAAGGATTGATGTCACACTGTAAAAACACAACAATCCACCATCTAATAGCAACTTGAATGATCTTAACAAATACAGACTCTGGCATCATAAGTAGAGATGTGAAGGCCTGTGGAAGGCCCATTTTTGACTGGGTTTTTCCTGAATCATGCTAAAATAAAATATTTCATAATTGAATTTCTTCCTTTTTTTCAATTTTTCCTGTTGTCAACCTACTTTTGGCTGATTGAGGTAAATCTCCCATACAGGACCTCAGTGTACCAGCAGATTATACAGGAGGAGGCAATATACAGTTTCAAAGAATATTTAACTGGGGCCAAAACCATAAGTAGCAAGATGTTTAAGTGTAGTAGTAAAACAGAGCCAGCACCAACATAATGATAAATATCTGCTGAATAACTTTCATAAATTTACCTACAAATCACTTGCACAATTTACTGTAATCCAGCACAAAAGGGTATATGTAGTCTGTAGGCTGGGCAATCTCTAGTTACACAAATAATCCTGAAATGAATCAGATGTCCAGCATTGGCACATGGAATCTGACGTAAATGTTTAGTCATCGTTAGAACTGACCTAATGCATCTGAAAATACTACTTTGAATGCATCATTCTGCAGCTTGTTCTCTCTAACACAATGATCCTGACATTCATATCATAACAATTAGTTTATTAGGGTTAGATACAAAGATAGACCCACATAGAATAGATCCACTGGAATGAATGATACTTGCTGATCATTCTCAAAGTAGAACCACTGAAATCAAGGGGACTTGTGGGCATCATTGATTTCAATTTGGGACTCACACCAGATTTGAACATTAGTTTGCAAGGAGATCTAGGATTTTGAATATTACTATTGGGTATATAGAAGTATAGATGCCATCTAACGAATGTCATAAAACTAATTTTCTCCAAATCGGTATGTGCCCATTTTTTAAAAAAACTGGTTTTAGCTTATTGTTTGAATTATTTTTTTTCTACACTGTTCTGAGATCCTTGGATATAAAATGAAAATATTTTAAATAGCAGCAGCAGCAGTAGCATCGCCATCATTAATGTTACTGTCATTGTCATTATCATTGTCAGAATAATAGATGTATTTCAAACTGGAACCTGACAGACATTTCTGCACTTACATCATACAAAATAAATAGTTGCACATATCTGTTAAAGATAAAAATTAACACCACTCTGAGAAGCTACAGGGCTTCTGAACATCCTCATGAAATTAAATGTTAACCCCAAAGATAAAGTTGTATTTGTTATAAAAAGTGCATATATGGTATTAAATCCATTAAGATTCCAATCAGAAAGAGCATTATAGCATTTGTGTAGAGCAAACAGACTAAACATTACTTGTATCAAAAAAAGCAAAGACAGCTCTTTTCTCTGATATGTTATTATTCATACAAGTCTATAAAACTTGTTAAAGAGATATATGTTTTTAATACTATTGTCAATAAAACATATTAGTTTGCAAGCTTTCCTAAGCTCCTGGGGGGGGGAGGGGAAACACCCACTTTATCTTCCATAATTACAAAATTCAACGTCAGCTCTTAACCTTCTCTTCCCTAGGCTAAACATACTCAGCTCCCTAAGGCGTTCCTCATAGGGCATGGTTTCCAGGCCCTTCACCATTCTGGTCACCCTTCTCTGGACATGCTCCAGCTTGTCAATATCACTCTTGAATTGTGGTCCTGGAACTGGAGACAATACTACTATCAGCAGAAAGCCCAATTTTAGCCATAACTGTTATGCATGTTGTCCAGTCATAATCTATTGAGATTATCATTTGTCTTTCCCATTAGTTGATCTTGGCCTTGAGCCAGATTTGTAGCGGAAGGAAGCCTTGAAGTTACCAGTCACCTTCTACATTTTCCCAACCTTTGTCAATGGTGCTAAACAGGAAAACGTGCTTCCCTTCGAAATCATCATTTCCTTTGGGCTTTCCAATGCTGGTACCAAGACTCTGGAACTACCTCTGAAGGTCTGTTCATTCTGTCTCATTCTATTGTCTTTTCAGTGCCAGAAAATGCAAGAGCCTTACACTCTACTTGAGAAACTCATGTCTTTGATTTTGCAAGTTGCTACAGTCAGTTTAAATTTTAGGCAGTGCCCAGATTGCTTTGGCTTTCTGGTGGCTGACTACTCCTTAAACTGGATTGTAATAATAACTACTGTTTCTTTAAATAACGAAATCTGTTGTGCGACTGAATAATGGTGCTTCCTTAACACCAGCCATGCATTAGGCTGAGCAGCTTTTCCTACCTAGCCAAAGAGTGACTTAAGGTTGGAGGTTAGAGAGGTCAATCCAGCATTAGGAACATTAGTATTTTTATGGGAACAGCTTGCAGCAAAATATGTAAAACATTATTATATTTTGATCTCTGCAAAGGAAGGTAATGAGATAAAGATTGCAGACCTCCAGTCCACAAGCTATTGAACTATAGTAACAGGTCTAGATAGGTACCATATATACTCATGTATAAGTCGACCGCATGTATAAGTTGAGGGCAGTTTTTGGATCCAAAATCATGGATTTTGATATGACCCGTGGATAAGTCGGGGGGCAAACACTGGAGGATGTTACAAAAGATCTAAAGGGGGTGGGGTAAACAAAACACAACTTCCCTCCCTATATCTCACTCTCTGGACCTCTCCCAAGCATCAGTCTCAGCATGGAAAAGGGGAAACAAACCTCAGCGTGCATATGCACGCGCACACACACACACACTCTTCCCCTTACCAAAAGCATCTCCAAGGCACATGGCTTGCGAAAAGGAGGACAGACCCCACTGTCTCTCTGCTTTTCACCCCCAAGACTCCCAAGGCTCTTAGCTTGCAGAAATAGAGGATAGGCCTTTCTCTCTCTCGCTTTTCACTCCTAGGACTCCTAAGCTCATAGCTAGCAGAAATGGAGGACAGGCTTTTCTCTCTCTCTCTGCTATTCACCCCTAGGACTCCTAAGCTCATAGCTAGCAGAAATGGAGGACAAACCTTTCTCTCTCTCTACCTTTCACCCTCAGGGCTTCCAGGCAAAATGGGGTACAAGCCAGAGCGTGTTCCTTTCCTTAGCAGCAACTTGTTAGGTCTGGCTGCGCGGAAAGCAGAGAGGGAAACACACACACACACACACAGGGGGAGAGGAAGAGAGCGGCACCGGGGCTTCAAACAGGGAGCCGTTACAAGGCTACAGAGAAAGGTGGGCACTTCTTCTTTCACAAAATTTATTAGCATTAACTCATTGACCCTTCCATAAGTCTACCCAGGATTTTGGAGTTCATTTTGGGGCATAAATTTTTCGACTTATAGTTGAGTGTATATGGTACCCTTCCTGGAGAGCCAAACTAGGCAGCATAATATTCATGAAAGCAGCAACTATATAAATAACTAAATGGGAGCTTTACTTCCTAAACATCTAAGTAGCTTCTAAGCCTTCATAATTTAATTTGCTTATTCCCAGCGTGCTGCTATTTTCCCCCATTTCTTTTTGAATTGTTGAGTTGTTTTTCCATTGATTATCATCGTTAATTCGTCCATTATTGCATATTCATTTTATTTAATTTCCCATTCTTCCTGGCTGAGAATTCTAAATGCCCTCCTTAAACTGCAAATCCCAGAAAGCAACAGAAGGCAGCCAGAGCAGTTAAACTGGAATAGCACCACTTTAAGAGTGTAGTGCGGTAATCTAGCTAGCTCTACCCTCTGAGGTAGCAGAGAACAAGCTGTGCCCTCCTCTTCATGGCAGCTCTTGAGGTATTAAAAAAGTCCAATCAAATTTTCCCTCAATGTTTTCTTCACCAAGCTGAACATACTCAGCTCCTTTAACCTCTTCTCATATGTTTTGCCATACCTCTTATCATCCTAATTGCCTTTCTCTAAACTTACTCTAACTTGTTGCTATCCTTCTTAAAATGAGGCACCCAGAACTGAGCACAGTACTCCAGATGAGCAGAATATAGGGGGACTATTATAGTCAGCCCTTGGTATCCGCAGGGGATCCCTTCCAGACCTCCCGCAGAAACGAAAATCCATGGATGCTCAAGTCCTATTGATTTCAATGGTGGTGCGGCGACACAGCCATGCCATCATTGGGGACAATGGAACTGAAGTCTTCCTTCCTTCCCTCATCCTCCAAGGCTTCTGCCCTGGAGTTGGTTTTGGGAGCAAAGGTTGAAGCCCTATTGGCCGAAGATAGCATTTCTGCCTTTTTATTGTAATCTATTAGCATTTTACCATCCTTGCTGAGTAGCGGTCATCATTTCCTTAGTCACTGTCTTACTTCAAGCATATTTGAAAAATCCTTTTTTGTGGTTCCTTGCTTATCTAGCCAGTCTTAGTTCATTTTAAACTATAACTTTTCTTACACTATTCCTGCAAGCTTGGTCTACATATCTGTATTGTTTCTTGGTGTTTCGTCCTACCTTCTATTCTTTATACATGCCATTTTTTTTTTCACTTTCTCCTCAAATTTACTGGCTTTTTCAGATTAGTTCCTTCTTCCTGAAATCCCACTCATGTTAAATGTCTTTTTCCTTTAGCATCTCCCCCAAGGTGGCCTTGGGAAAGAAGACTTTGTGTGTGTGTGTCTCCTCAAATGGCAAAAGTATCACATGAACAGAATTCCAGTCAGTAGATGAGTCTTCCAAAGTGTTAGGATCCAGTTTTTGCTTGCTTTTTATCTATACACTCTAAAACGTTCAGGAGATATTCACAGATTTGCATTTGGTTAGAAATTATGGCCCCTTTCACAGTCCCACAATTATAGAGCTGGGATCTGGAATCTAGGGAGGGGGATTTAAAATTCTCAGACAAAATGCTTCTCTAGTACCTCACCCAACTGTATCAATTCCATAGGATGCAGCCATGGCTGTTGTCACAGCTCTATAATGCGTACTGTGGAATGGCTGAGTATTAATTCATGGTTTTGAAGTAATTAATAATCTAATTCCTTTTCATCTCTTCCTTTGTTTATTTTTATCAAGAGAAAAAAAGAGATATTCTCAAGCAGACTGTTTACTATAAATGGCTGCAGTTTGCGATAGTACAAAAGTGATTATTCAACAAGCATATACTTTCCTTTTCTTATTTTATCATAAGTGTTTTATATGCATGGAAAACAAACTTTTGAAAATACTGTATGAAGAAATTATCCCTGCTTCTGACTCATGGGCACAGACTCCCATTTTCTCCTTCTACACTCATGCAGCAATTCAGGAAGAACAGAACCAAGTGGCATTTATATCTCCTAAAATGATATGGCATGAGAAAATTATAACAAGATACAGTTCTTGACTGATAAAGCACCTGAATATTATTATGCACTGATATTTTACATCAGCTACAGTGGGCCCTCTCTATCAGTGGGAGTTTGGTTCCAGGGGGGGCCTTCACACACACCAAAAACCACAGACAACATATTATCCGATGGCAGTGATGTGAATGCACTCATTCTGAAGCATACAAATTTACATTACCACCACTGAATAATATGGGGTGTCATGATATGCAGGTAGTCAGATTAGCGGATCTGAAGCCTTCCAATATGAAGGGCCCACTGTACTTACCTATGTATGTATAAGCACTATCTCCTGACTTCCCAACTCCACCTTAACAGCCAGCAGGTGCACTGGGCAGAGGATCTATTCAGCTGTTGAGTGGGGTGAAAGGAAGATGATGTTTCCAGTACCCTCTCACCAGTGAAAGAAAGGGGAATTGAGATAGGACTCCTGCTTCTGATTGTCTTGGCCTTGGTTACTGGCGGGAGGGGGGCTGGAAGCATCATCCTCCTTGCTTCTGATCAGCAACTGAACAAGCTTCCTTCACCCTCCCTAAACTCCCAAAGTGGCTGGCTGTTACAGAGGCATTTACAACCATGAAAATAGCACCATGATCATGACTATATAGTCTATTACTGCAGTACAGAATTATAGTCTGTTGTTGTTATTATTTTTATTGCTACTTCTGTTATCACTTGAATATGATAACAAGATATAACTGTCACATTTACATTCTAAAAATATTTGAGCTCAATTTGTGTGATCTGAAGAGTAAACAAAATATCTGAGTACTTTACTTTAGTACAAAACCAAGTGGAAATAATCTTCAGAGACTATCATATGTATACCAGCCCAACTTCAGAATCAAATGCAGTAAGTTGCTGCTGTAGACACAGGTTGGTTGCATGGTAGGAATATAACAAAGTAAAAGAGTTCCGGAGGAAGTCAGCCAGGCACTTCTCAGGACAGTCAGAACAACCACCAGGGAGGCGTGGGTGGGAATTATATGCATTTTTACAAGAAGAGAAGAAGGGTGGCTTAAGGAGACTTGAAGTGGAGCAACATGAGGAGGGAAGAGGGAAAGCTTAAGAAACAGGTATTCTTTTAAGCAAACTTTAATATGATTGCTGCTTGTCAGTCAGGAGAAGAGAAGAACAAGCACACCACTTTTTAAAAGCTGTCTGAGCTAAAATTACCAATGATTACCAAAGACAAAGAAAAAGGGTTTCTGGATCCCAACACACACATAGGCCACAGTTCAACATCCCCTCAGTGTAGCATCAAGAGCCGCATGTGGACCTTATGCTTCACTGACGCAAATTCCACCCTTTGACTTACTTTTAAGCCCTGCAGCTGCCTGACACAGGCATTCCATGCTGTAACATGTTCAGCAAGGATCAGAGATGGCCTGACTACACCCCCCTCCAACAGCCGATGCACTACGATGACATCAGGGCTGAGATCCAGGGGAGGGGCATTCGGAGTTCTCAATGCTTCTATAATCATTGTGTTTCTGGCTTGGGGGCACCATTGCCAGAAACTTCTCCAGTCCTGCATGCTCATGATGAAGCATGGAATGTTTGTATGAGGCAGCTTTGGAGCTTCAAAGGAGGTCAGAAGGGGGGGCTTGGAGGTTACATGGCAAGAATGGGAATTATTGTCATTAACTGCCTTCGAGTCAACCCTGACTCATGGCGACTCTGTGGATAAGACATCAAGTCCCCCTGACTTCACTGTTTTGCTTAGGTCCTGCAAATACATACTTATGACCCCATTCATTGAATCTATCCATCCAGCTGGAGGTCTTCCTCTCTTTCTGCTTCCCTCCACCTTTCGTAGCATGATTTCATTTTCTAATTAATCATGCCTTTACATGATGTAACCGAAGTATCACACAGTCTCAATTTGATCATCTTGGCTTCCAGGGAGATTTCACGCTTGATCTTTTGTTTGTTTGCTTTTTGGCTGTCCACAGTATTTTCAGCATTCTTCTCCAGCACTAGATCCCAAATGAATTGATTTTTTCCCTGTCCATGGTCTTCATTGTCCAGCTCTGGCAACTGACAGATAAAGAGACCAGGGTTTGAATCCCACCTTATCCACAATCACCCACTGGGTTATCTTGGTCTTGTCACACTCTCTCAGCCTCACAGGAAGGCAATGTCAACCTTCTCTAGAGAAATCTTGCCTAGAACAATAGGGTTGCCATAAGTTAGAGTTGATTTGAAAGTGTGTAACAACAGCAAAGTAATCTAAAAGATTTTGGCCTGTTACAGACAGCCAAAATAAAGCTGCTTCGAGTCACAGTGGAGGTATGGTGTTTCAATGATGCATGTGTCCTAAGAGTCCAGAAGTCGCACCAAAGCCACGCTCCAGCCCTAAGGACTGGAGCGTGGCTTTGGTGAGGCTTCTGGACTCTTAGGACGCATGCATCAGTGAAACACCATACCTCCACTGTGACTCGAAGCAGCTTTATTTTGGCTGTCTGTAACAGGCCTTTGTATTCTAATTTTAAAAATGTGTGCTGGAGGACAAACATAATTCATGAAGGTAGATGAGGGAGATTTTTTAAAGAAAGCATACTGGAATAAAGGCCCAGTGGTGGAGACAGAATACTGGTGATTGAAAAACAGCTAGAAAACAGCTTTAAAAAATAAAAAAAGAATCTCCTCACAAAATCACTGAACTTGCTGAGCTCAGTGGCTTTGCCTTCAACTTGTTTATTCATACAGCTTGTTGAACTCCAATGGGAATTTCCTTACATGGCCATTGGTCACCTCCTCCCATCTCTGCTTTTTTGGACACCTTAGCAATGATAGGGAGTTTGGTGAGACATGGATCTTTCTGGAGATCGTTTTTTGTGGGTTTTTCGGTCTATGTGGCCATGTTCTAGAAGAGTTTCTTCCTGATGTTTCACCAGCATCTGTGGCTGCCAAAACATCAGGAAGAAACTCTTCTAGAACATGGCCACATAGCCCAAAAAACCCACAAAAAACTATGGATGCCGGCCATGAAAGCCTTCGACTTTTTGGAGATCATTCTAAAAGGCCCTCTCTAAAGTGCAAACCCCAGAATTCCACAGAATCATAGAATCGTAGAGTTGGAAGAGACCACAAGGGCCATCCAGTCCAACCCCCTGCCATGCAAGAAATCCAAATCAAAGCAATAGGATGGAACCATGGTAGTCCAATTTAATGACATAACCATTAGTCTGGAAAATCAGCATACAAAGGGATCTTCTAGTAGCACTTTTGAGACTAACTGAAAGAAAGAAGCTGGTAACGTAAGTTTTCGTAGACTTGAATCTACTTCCTCAGATGCAAGACCAGAGGGGCATGCTACTAGCTTCTTTATTTCATTTAGTCTCAAAGGTACTACTCCTTTTGCATGGCAGTCCAAGTGGAATCATGATGCTACACTGGTGGAATCTGAATGCCCCTCTGGTCTTCAAATTATGTTTTAAATCAAGTTGCAAATGGTATCCACATATGTCATCCTCCAGTGCCATAATGCCTGGGCCCTTCTGGCATAATGCTTTCCATCTTTTTTCATCTCTTCTTCATTCTTTTTTAATCGGAAGTACCAAAAATGTATTGAGGATGGATTCTATCTTTTTTTTAAAAAAGAATCTTGTCACAACAAGCCTGTGCATTAGTTTCCTGTTGGTAATGATAGCTCTGACAAATGATTTCTTGCTTCAACAACAAAATTTCTCACGGGTATACAGTTGGTTTTCCATACCCATGGATTCTTTGTGCACATATTCAACCATCCATGGCTTGAAAATATTTTTTAAATATATAATTCCAAAAAGCGAACCTTAATTTTGAATCTTATATAAGACACTATTTCACTACACCACTGCAGTTAATGAGACTTGAGTATCTGTGGATTTTAGTATCCATGGGACAAGCTGGAACCAAACCCCAGTGGCTACCAATGGCCCACTGTATGTAAATCAAGATGAAGGGAAATTATGTGAGGCTCTACTTTTGAATCTAGCAGAGTGGAAATAAACTCTTATAAAACAGCTAAAGTAATTTAAGTGTCAGATATCTGTAGCCTACTGAAAAATTCATTTCACAGGCTTGATTTAGTCGTACAGTTTCCTCCATGGTGCCTCCTTCCATGCTGTTACCTACATGTATAATACATACAACAACTTCCCCTGAAGAACCTAAAATATTTATTGTGAGATATAAATCTACAAATGAGAGAAATGCCTAATCCACCACTAGGAGACTGTAATCTACAGTCACTTGCTAGTCTCAACCAGTTTAGATCCAATAAATCAATTGCTCGATGGTAAATCAACATTTACATAAATCTCATTTATTTAATAGGTCAATAGTCTACTCTTAGCAATTGGATTTAAGCTAGTAATGCTAGAGAAAGCCCATTCCTATGACCCATTGTGTGAACATATGAAACATAATGGCTTTTCTAACTATAATACAACTTGACCTATTATGCATGTACTGCAACTTGGGATATGCATTAGAGCCACATGATACATTTATGTAACTCTGCCTAGAAGAATTTCTTACTAGATACATTACTAGTATTTTGCTTCAGACAGAAATTATACCTTGAATGACAGAGCATATAATTGAAACTGAATCTTCTTTAACTGCATAGTACATCACACAGAGAAAATCTATTGGAAGCAGCAAATACTGTCATCAATTCAAAAACCAAGTATATGTATATGTGTGTGTGTGTATGACATTTATATCTATATCTATACATTATAGATGAAGTATGTGATATTGGCGGTGTACAGACTGCCAGAAAGAGGCAGCCAGGAGCCGCCTCTCTTTTCTGCATAGCCATGCTGCAGTAACCAAATTGCCTGGTGCGGTTGTGCGAAAAACAAAGGAGCACTGAAAAACTGCTGGCAGCAGCGCGAGCACGTCACTGCTGCGTGAGTCCAACTGGACGGTGCGCAGCAGTGACGTCATAACTATGCACGCAGTCTGGACGGTGCCGCACAGCTATGGCGTCATGGCGACGTGCTAGGGTTGCGGGGTGTATGCATGCACCACCCTGAGGCAACCCTAGCACGTCACCATGACACCGCAAGGGCCTGTCTGTCCAGGGCTAAAATTTCTATAATCATTGACATCACGAAAGGGGAATGAGTAAGACCCTTGGTCCATCTAGTCCAGTTAACCTATGTGTTTTTATTTGTTGGACATACCCTTTGGAATATTTGTGGGCTGAGTGGCAATAAACAACTCTAAGGAGCTGCTTATTGCCTCTCAGCCCACAAGTATTCCAAAGGCTATGTCCAACAAATCAAAACACATAAGTTAACCATTATATGTGGATCAACCCAGCAGCCCAACCTCAATCCCCTGTGAATGATTATAGAAATAATATCACCTACTTCTTTTATATGTCCTGCATAGCATTATTGTCTTATCAGTATCAAAATGTATACTTGAGAAATTATAATAAATTGCTTCACTTCTGTTGGATGAAAGCAAGCAAACATTGTTGGGCAGACCTGGGTTAATAATAATGATATTCCATATCATCACTTCTTCTAACAATATCCTCCAGTAGTGAGTGACAATAGGTTTACTACTAATGAATAAACAAATCTGGGATTTGCAGAAATGTGAAACATTAAAAAATAAAATAAAAACACCTTAAGAGAACCATCCCACTTCAGAATCCAACCCAAGGTATCTACTGATGTAGCTTCTGAACAGGAGAAAGACCTGTTGATATTTTGAACTGTTAGGACACTGGTTCTCAAGTATTGGTCTTCCAGACATTTTAGGATTCAGTTCCCAGAATCCATGATCTCTGGCAGTTAAAGTCCAAAATGTAAAGGGGATCAATATTTAAGAAACACAGTGCTAAGGGGTGAGAACTGAAAATAACATCTGTTGTACATGAAACACAAGACTAGAAAATAATCTTTTCTGAAATTCAAGACAGCCATTGCTAGTTATAGCTTATGGCACTGGGCTAGATGGACAAAGAGTCTGACTCAGTACAAGGCAGCTTTCTATGCTCAATATGGTGTTTGCTACACTGCAGAATTAATGCAGTTTAAACCACTTTAACTGTTGCGGCTCCATTCTGTGGAATCCTGGAATCTGTAGTTTGTTGTGGCAACAGAGCTCTCTGACAAACAAGGCTAAATAGCTCACAAAACTAGATATCCCAGAATTCCACATCATTGAGCCATGGCAGTTAAAGCGATGTCAAACTGCGTTAATTCTACTGTGTAGATGCAGTCTATATTATATATAATTTTAAAAACTGTTCCAACGATAAAGTTAAATCTAGTGACAAACCTTTTAAATAGCAGAGGAGGGAGGGGAGGAACCACAATATCCATGTATTCCATCAATCAATGGCATCATTTGCTAACCAGGAAATAACAGTATGAAATGGTAAGCCAGCAAAACAAGGAGATAAGGGGGGAAAAGATCAGAGCCTGCCATGGTGTACCAGTTTGGCTGATCAGACAAACTGGTACACCATGAGCTATTTGGAGTAACAAAATGAATATACAAATTTGGGGTGATTAGGCCTGCCTTCCAGACATAATAAAGAGTAGGCAAGGAGTCAATCAGATCATCAAATATCTGGTAACCACAAATGAAATTGAGAACTGTTACACATTGGCCAACGGATTACACATTCTTCCTCCACACTTGAAGATACTATGATATTATTGATGAAATCCAACGTTATACAGGCAAGCTTCTATTCCATTGTAGACTCTAACTTAGCAGCCTCCCATCTGCTCCAGAAAAAAATTCAAAATTTTACAGGTAAATTTTTAGAAGCTGTTGTAAAGGGAAAAGGGAATCTTAAACTGACTCAAACAACAACAAGCTAGCCTTACTTAGGAGTTCTGACAGCTTCCCAATGAGAACAACTGATTGATGGTTAATGTATCACCACTATACTCAGGCCCACAGAAAGCAGACATTTTGTTTGCTATACTCTTCTATTTGACTTTCGCAAAGTCTCTTGTCCCTTCTCTGTCATTAACCAGCAGGTCACAATATTCAACAAAGTTATAGCATCCCTGTATGCCCCCCAAATCCATCGCATCCTACCCACTTTTGGCTGTGGCACAACTGATCAACTAGACTATGGGGGTGGGCCCATGGCTGGAATTGCTGCTTATCTAGTAGAAATGGGCAAACAACTATCTTAGAAGTGATGGGGAGGTGCAATTGGAATTAATGTGAGATGTGTGTGTTAAGAAGCATTTGTGGTCTATACATATTTGCTTGTATGTCCCTATATGCCTACATAGCCTTGCCCCCTACTACTGCAACACATCTGTTAAAGCTGGAAACAGTTGTACATTCTGGTAATAAGACTTGTAAACTTTGTAAAATGCTAACATTCCACATTTGACCTTTGATTTTTAAGAAACACCAAAAATCCATTAGTGATGACTGTGTAATAGTGATTGTCTAGATCTGGGCAAAAACATACTCAAATCCCCACACGACCAGTAAAAAACGTATGTTGGCCTTAAAAAGTCTCAGTCTCTTGTTGTCACCCTAGACTATTGTGATTTGTGGCCATATTGTACACATATTGAAGAAGTGTAGTAATGTTAGACAATGGCACTCATGCCTTCATTTCCTTTTCTAATATTTATAATTTTGCTCTGCCATTGCTTCTGGTGTATAAAAATAATTTTTGGAGCCTCAATCTGATGAAATAAGTGCTAGATTGTTTCCATCCATTCAAAATATCATTTGGGGTTTGGAGCCTGGAGGAGGAATCTTACCATGATGTTTAATGTGATGTAACTACATGCTGGGGTAGCCCAGAAGTCCACTGACATGGTTCTTATCCGGAAAGTGCAAGTTCTGTTTCTCTTTAGAGAGCCTTTCTTGGCTAGAGAGTCTGGTGTCCAAGGGTCCATGGCCGAGCAGGGATTCAAACCAAGTCTCTAGAGTCATCGTGCAATGCTCAAACCACTACCCACAATGCTGGCATTCGTGACAGTTCATAAATTTGATGAATACCACCACCACACACACACACACTGAAGGGTTATCAAAATTAAGTCCTTTATTTCTTAGTCCAACACAAGCAGATAATGTAGACATACATGTCTCTTTGAAAATTCAACCAAGCTGAATGAATCTCCAGTTTATGAAACCTTACATTCAGGCAGACTACACAGATTATTGTATCATGTCACCTATCATCTGTAGTTTTTACTTTGCTACTTATTCGAGCTCAGCAGTTAATCTGCAGTTGCAAAACTTTATGAAGCATTAAAGAGTCATCTGTAGGTTATCTTCAGCCCTTTATATGACAGTCATTCAAATATATCCTATATGCTCCTCCAGCCGAAGCTGGTGAGCTGTCTGCCTCATATTAGCCCACAGCATTTAGTGCCTGACAACCTAACATGTGGCCTTGTTAGCTTACTTCCTGCCAAAATATTTACTTAAGGTCAGAGCTTAGCATTCATTTAAGAAGAATGAATCAAATGCATATGAAACCACCCATAACTGCCACTTGGGGAATAAGCTCTGAATCAAACACTCCAACATACCACGTTTGCTGCTGGGTGGATTCAGCCTTCTTGTCACTAATGGTACTGAGAATAGTCATTTTTCTTGAAGGAATTTCCAAACTCTTACTATGTAGAAGGTTTCAGAGAGAGTTATACACAGGGACAAAACCAATGCCTGTACCTCAAAAGTTTAGTTTGTGCCTCTATATTTTAGTGCAGAAAAACTCCACTAAGATGTGTCAAGATTTATAAAGCCAATGGTCTTTCATTGGTTTCCTTGGGGCACTAACTCCTTTTAGAAGCTGATGGCTTCGAGCCTGGAGACCACATTCTTGCTAAACTCTGTGAAGTTGCTTTCTCACTGCCTGATTAGAATCAATAAAGGAGAACCATTAGTCTCATAAATCTGAACTATCACATGTATAGGAATGTATTTCTTGCTTCTTAGAAGCGGGTTCCTTTTTCAGTTCCGGTGATATGTTGTTTAAAGCCAGAAGTGTTCATTTAGTTTTACCAGTCATTTCCTTCCTTACTTGAAGAACTTTGCCACTTCAGTTATGTGGGAAAGCTCCAGCCACTCAAACCTCTAAAAAAAACTAAACACAATAACCCCCAAATGTATAAATGCACACATATAAGAGTCTACACTTGTTTAGCACTCCCCATGATAGTAACAACTTCCGTTCATCTATGCCACTGAGATGGTAATTGTAATTCACAGAGCAGAAAAAGCTACAAGCAGGTATGAAGCATGGAAAAAAATTCTTATTATTATGAGGGTGCTAAAACATGTGTAGTCCTTGTGGTTGACAAAAAAGGATTCATACAATATATGAAGGATACAGGATAAGACCAACATGAGTTGACAATATCTTGTTAAAATTCAGGAACGGAACATTGTCATTTATTTCTGTCAACAAACCATTTGAGTTTCTTTACCTCATCATTGGTTATCTTCATCCATCTGAGCCTTGAGTATATTAGTTTGGTCTATACAAGATCTTTATAATGATCTTATACATTATAGTTCTGATAACTAGTGACATTGTGGAATTATTTATTCTATGTTTGTAATTAGCATAATCCCATGTGAACTTGTATGTTCCTTTTCATGATAGCATCACTGCTGTCAATTTATAGGTATTAAAACTTTTCTATATTTGTGCATTTATACATTTATGATATTCTTAAACACTCTACTATACCTTCTGTGGGTTATCATGTTTAGTTAATTTAGGCCTGTTACAGACTGCCAAAATAAAGCTGCTTGGGGTCTCTTTGGAGCGTATGCTATTTAAATGATGCACTGGGTCCTAAGAGTCGGAGGTCGCGCCAAAGCCATACTCCCATTCCAAGCACTGGAGTACAGCTTTGGTGCAGCTTCCCGGTTCTTATGTGCATGCATTCATTTAAACAGCATACCTCCAAAGAGCCCCAAGGCGCCTTATTTTGGCAGGTCTGTAACAGGCCTTAGTATCTTTCATTTGATGTTTTTAAACCTCACTTCCTTCTTCCCTGAATATACTCAGGATCTTTGGACACTGTACCTGCATTGAACCCTTCCTATCTCCACTTCTTACTTGTACATTCCTACCAGATATTACAGTAGAAACGTTCAATGAGGTACAGTATACATATGCTCTCAAGTTCTGCAGCTTTTCTCCATGTGATTCCACCTTTTCATTTGGCATATTATACAGACTGCCCAGTCATTCACTCTTCCTGTTCTTGACTCCTGAGAGTTGCCAAACTTTAGTTAATGTGTTGATGCCATTGTTTTTAAAATCCTTGTTGTTTTGGTCATAAGGAAATGAGCTAGAAAAATTAGTTAATTTTTGCTTGTACATCAGCAGCAAAAACTACTGTCTACCAATATCCAGTTCTGTGCTTTAATCTCTTTGAATTTTGTTGGTGTGTGTGTGTGTGTGTGTGCCCCTTGGGCATATCTTTCACAGTTGGGATAGTAATATACAGAAACTATGGTATGCCCTCAGTCACAAATACCGGACTTCAGTCTTGCATGATTTTTTTAAAAATCAGGAATCCTCCAAATCCATTGATGTTTTCTAAATTTACAAGCTTTAGTACATACTTAGAATCCTTTGAACAGTAAGGCATAGCTTTGTTAAGTGATCTTAGTATGTATGCTCTCTTTGATTAATGTAAGAAATGTCGCTGGGCCTGTACATTGTTTCATCTAGACCTAGTCTCCTTTTTCACTACACAAATACAGCACTTATTTTACCTGCCATGGCAACGTCCTATGGAATCCTGGGTTTTGCAGTTTAGAGAGGGCATTAGGATTCTTAGCTCCCCTGTGCCTCTGATCAAACTACAAATCCCAGGAAATCCACCAGATTCCACCATGGGCAGTCAAAATAGAAATCACCGTGCTATATTAGCATTGTGCGAAAAGTCCCAATTTGTGTGTGTGTGTTTGTGTGTGTGTGTGTGTGTGTGTGTGTGCAAGAATCCAAGAAATAATAATGTCATTAGTTTTTGTGGTTTTTTCGGGCTCTGTGACCATGTTCAGAAGTTTCTTCTTGCTGTTTCACCAGCATCTGTGGCTGACATCTTCAGAGAATAGTCATTAGATTGTCAACCAGGACATACAAAGTTTCATGAACCTATTTTGGCCATATCTGGACTCAGAGAGGCGTTACAAACCGCCGACTTTGCAGGCAGTCTCCCAGCGCTGCTGTTGCTCCGTGAGGGAGCCGCCGCAGCCAAACCGCGCGGGCTCCCTTACGGAGCAAAAAAAAGAAGCTCCAAAATGGAGCTTTTTTCTGGCGGCACGCTCATGATGCCGCGAGGTGCCAATGGCGCACTCGCAACGTCATTAGCGCCGCACGACGTGCGGACGCAACAGCCTCCGGTATGTCAAGAGGGCGGCGGCCGTGTGGAACGGCTGCCGCCATTTGTTACAGACAGAGTCCGTAAACAGGGAATAGGGGCATCTAGAAGAGACGCCCTTTTTTAAACTGGGACGTCCTGAGGACGTCCCAAGTGGCGGTTTGTAACCCGCCAGACTGCTGATTTGAATAGTCCAGGTATGTTAACTGGGTGATACTTAGAGTGTGAGACTCAATTAGGAATATGACATGAAAGTCAATTTTGGTGGCTTTGAGATCCAGCTGTATTCCTGCCTCTAAACATCTTTAAATTAGTATTTCTTTAATCAGTAACATGTTGAAGGCACACAATGACCTTGAAGACACACAACACACAATGAATGAGAGACCTCTATGAGGATATGTCTTACCAAACTTAAGAGTGGTGGCATCATTTATTCATTTAATCCATCTGTAATGCATTCTTCCACTTTTCCTACTGCTTTCCACTTTATCTTTTCCAGTAATTGAAAAAGCTGGACTATTTGTTTGTTATGAGTTATTTCATGGATTGCATTTGTCATTAACGCATCAGATATTAACCATTAATCTCTAAAAAACATAAAACATTGATTTGTGTGTGTTGCTTCTTCGTTCTTCTCTTTTTGAAAAAGACCTTTGCAAGTACTCCTTGAAATATCCATGTGTTTCTTCAGTGGAAAATAGTTTGTCTTTCTTCTTTCTCTACCACTTCTAAATGAAGCATCTATCCTTCCTAGAAGCTGTTAATGCTACAAAGCCTATGTCTTTAAGCCTATTCCAACACTCACCTTAAACGAGTTATTCAAGGTCACACGCTATTTATGGCTTCACTGCTTAAGAAAAAATTGTTTTATTCCCTATGGTAAACTATCTTACATACTTGTTTAATTTAACTATTTTATTTTATCTGTTTACTAGTATATCCTTTCGTACTTATTGTATATCTTTTAGATATACATAAGCTGTAGACAAGTAGTGCATGTTCTGGTTCTGGTGCACGCTTAGGTTATGATATGTTTTTATATTGTATGGAGGTTTCTAGTGCACTGTATTTACATTTTATATATAGCTGTGTGATACTGCTTTTATTATGTTACTAGTATTTTGAAACGGCCCTTGGGCTACTCAATAAATTGTATTGATTGAAGAAAAAAAACATTTAAAAGTGAAGAACAGAGTGAAAGAAACTGACTAGGAAATGATCAATAAAAACAACTATTTCTTACCAATGAAAATGGGGAGGAAATAGTTCTTAATTTGTCAGCATTTGAGATGCCTGTAAAATTGCCAGAGTACACTTTCAGTTGCAGCTGGCTCAGGCGGGAGCAGAAGAGATATTTTTAAGCTGCTTTGCAAGCAATGTGAGTCCTGAACCTTGAACCACTTCAGAATCAAATAGAATCAGAAAGGGCATGTCTCTCTGACCTTAAAATAGGGTGGAGAATATTTGTCTTTTCCAGATGCTGTTGGACTGCAGTTCTCATGGTCCCTCACTATTGGCTATTCAAACTAATACTGATGGGAAAGACAGTCAACAACATCTGAAGTGTCATACATTTCCCACTTCTGAGCTTGGGAGTAATGCACTGTAAGGAATGTAGTTACCTATAACAAGTTCTTTCTTTCAGTAATCAGGGAATATCAAGGGCAGATTCTAAAAGTAGCATAATGAATGGGAACAAAGCCATTTCATGATATAATGTAATAACTTTATTATGTTTTATGCCATTGTTTTATTAATCTAAGGTTTCCCCCATTTAAAAAAAGCAATAGAAAGTAATAAGCAATGCCATGAGTAGCTTTTTAAACACCACAGTGAATAAAACACTAAATTATTTTTAGACACCATAAAAAGTAATGGGGATGAATTACTTTAAGATACATTTCTAGGCTATGTCCCACCCTGCCTCAGAAGATTTCATTTCATTTTATTTATATCCCATCTTTCTCCCAATGTAAGACTCAATTATAAGATGCAGGTATTGGTACTGCTCTCAGGGGAATCAGAGAGTACTTTTAAAGCAACTTTCAGAAGAGCAAGACTCAACTCATCTAAGATTTACTGTATATCATGCTCTTTAATGTTGGGTTTTTACTGGCAACCATGAAATCTTCCTATCAAACACCACAAAAAGTGCCAGAACAATGAAAACCCCAACTCTGTTCAGTGATACCTGCACAAAAGCTTTGCTTACAGGGCGGCAGACATCCATTGCAGTCAAGAAACTACAAGCATAGCTGAAAGCTTCAGTTCATGGATGTCCAGACCTGTCCATATTTCTCCCATCCTTCCCAAAGTTGTTTGGTTTCTTGCTACAGAATCCTACACAGAAAATCTAATTTCCTCACTCGCTCAAAGGGGTACGGACATAGAAATTCTTAATATCTGCCAATACTGATGGGAATGGAAACATTAAGTCTGCATCTGCTTCAGATGTCATGGCTCAATGCAATGGAATTCTGAGATTTGTAGTTTTGTGAACTATTTAGCCTTGTATATCAGAGAGCTCTGTTGCCTCGCCAAACTACAAATCCCATGATTCCATAGGATGGAGCCATGGCAGTTATAGTGTTGTCAAACTGCATTATTTCTGCAGTACAGATGCAGCCTAAGACCCCTTTGTTTGGGCTATCTTAGAAAAGTGCTTGCATTTTTTTTGACTGCACAGACCCTTCCTCCAAAAAAAAATATGCTGCCATTGCTAAAACAATACCCAGCCTGTGTCTTCCTCCCTAGCAGATAAGAGTTAAAGGCTTTCTGATAGCAAGAAGTCTGGAAGAAATCTGTGGAATGTCAGTTCTGATACCTAGTCTGAGAAGATAATGTAAACATTTGGTCAAGAATGTTAGTTGAATGGAAAGCTACTATGGCACACATGCAATGTAAGGTGACCTGGCATCTCCTATATTAGACTGTACAGGTTCTGAACTCAAGGATCCCATTCTGTTCAGATTCTAATCTGTTGGAAGTGTGGAACAAAAATGCATTCCATTCAGTAAAGTTGGATCTTTGATTCACCAGCATCAAGCATCATAATTTCTCCTGGAATCACCAAGGAAAGAAATTCTCCTTCAGAATAATTTTCTAGAAATATTTACTTTTGCCATACTTGTATGAAATAGAAAACTGAACTGTGATGTGAATTGGTGTTATTCAGAAGAAATTATTTACTTATCAATATGTTTGTTGAAAAGTCATTTTGAAGATCAGAAGCATTTTAGAAATAGGCGCATTTCCCAAACCAGTCCTGGAAGTCCATTATCCCATGCAGTTGTGACAGTCTCCAGTATCTGGCACACAAGAGCAAAGTTTCCATCTGCTTGGTTTCTCAACTGTCACAGATCATTAGACAGACAGAGAGTATTCAAAGAGACAGCCATGTTAGTCTGTTTTAGCATGAATATACATCAAGGCATCCAGCAGCACCTTTGGGACTAATTGGGGACATGTCAAAGCCAGATGCCAGCTACCTTTCTAAATTTACTCTGGCAGTAACATTACGGATCCTAATAACATCATCCATGCCATCAGATACCAGACTATGTGCCATTTTACGCCAACAATGTCCCTATGCTTTCTGCACGGTACAAGTGGACATTCTCAACACTGAAGGATAAATGGTCAGAAATCTGATATTACAAAATGGGAATACCAAAAAATAGCCTTCTTGGATATTCTCTCTTTATTATTATTAAACTTTATTTATAAAGCGCTGTAAATTTACACAGCCTTCAAGTAGTAGTTCCTGGACAAAACAATAAACAAACACAAAATTAAAGAAGATCAGAAATAAAAATGGCTGAATTAGGATATTCACAAATTCTAATCCATTAGTAGTAGTGTGAACACACACAATGAATGCCAAATTCTTCTCAGATAGTCTCAAAGGTGCTCCTGGATTCTTATGTCTTTTTTTTAACAGACAAAAGAGGATATTAGCATACACTCTGCACTAAATACAAAAATGACACTTGCAAAGGAACATGAATCATTACTCAAACACTATTGTCTCTAAAGCAACTCTCACTAATAATTGCAACAGCACTTTTCCAGAGTAAAAAAAATGCAAAGAAGCAATTAAGAAAAGGATTTCATATTGGAATAGGGTAAAGTTACAGTTAAGCATAATTCCTCCCTGGCTTTATGCTTAACGGTAACTGGATTTCTGTAACTGTAGCAGGGTTTCATACAATTGTGTATGAAGTAATGTAGCTTATGTTACTATAGTCCAGCTTTGTTCAGAACTTCTGACACCTGCCAACTACCCTGAATTCCTGTTTCTAGAGTCAAACGTATCTTTCTATTTCTAAACTTCAAATTCTTTTTGAAGAAGGACCCCTTCCCACACTAACGTTCCTTTTATTCTTACCCTTTGGGGATTTACTCACAATTTAGGCCCTGAACTCAGCCTCAAGTAAAGCCTGTATAAATACAGTCATCCCTCCACATTTGCAGCTTTGACTCTTGTGGATTTGATTATTCACATATTTGAGTAATATGTTCTCTTTAGGAATCTTCTAAGTCCTCCAGCATGACTGCCAGAAGTTGACTACAAAGTCATGATGAAAGACCTAGCAATTCTTAGAGAAAACACTTGTCTATGCATTTGTAGATCCTCCAGTGCAATTCTATGGTCACCTTTCACTCATTTAATTACAAGAATCCTTTGGGAGAAAATGTTGCATGCTGATCAAGGCTTCCACAGTCATAACCCAATGTTCAAACTAATATACTAAGCTAGTTCTTAAAGTTATGCCTATACATATGTAGAAGTTAGTTCTATGGAATACCAAGGGGCTTACTTCTGAGTAAGTATATTAAGGATGCACTGTGAACTACATCTAATCAATTAATACTCTGAGGCCATCACTTTAACTACCATGGCTCAATGCTATGGAATTCTAAGAATGGTAGTTTGGTGGGACAACACTGCTTTGCTCTGAACTACCATTCCCAGAATTCCACAGCATTAAGCCAAGGCAGTTAAAGTGGCATCAAATAACTAAGTATTAGGATTCCATACTAAATGCTACACTTCTTGAAAAACATATGAAATGGATACACGCATGTACACATGCAGGTAATTTTCACTATGACTTTCCATAGAGTGCCTTATGTAAATGGCCAAGTATTCCTACCACTATTCAGTCCAGTAGAAATCAAACTGAAGTATAGTGCACTGTCCACATATTTAATCAAGACATACAAATTAATTCTATCTTTATGGCTCATCTTTTCTGTTTACTTTGGGGCTGGACAGATGGGCAGAAAGGGATGGCGAGACGCTGCCCCTTTCTGCCCCAGATGGAGGCCGCAGCAACCAAACACTACAGCCTCTGGGAGGCCTAAAAAGAACCCACTCCCAATGTTCCATTATGAGTTCCATTTTGGTTGCCAAATTTACAGATCTATACTTTTAAAATTGTATCTCTCTGCTTTGCTGGTCACACATGCTCAGTAAGGAATTCCGGAGGCAACTGCTGCTTACCATGCCTGTTGTGGACAGACAAATATGGCAAGGATCAGTTAGAGATGAAATCTGCTCTTTCCCAGCTCAAGCTTTATTGCAATGTTTATGGCAGAAAAATTGCTTATAACCACTAGTGAAAGGT
Organism: Sceloporus undulatus; assembly: GCF_019175285.1. Classification (NCBI taxonomy): domain Eukaryota; kingdom Metazoa; phylum Chordata; class Lepidosauria; order Squamata; family Phrynosomatidae; genus Sceloporus; species Sceloporus undulatus. The sequence goes on from NC_056523.1 coordinate 198,751,217, forward strand.
GTTCTTTTGTCAGAGGTTTAAGGTGCATTTACATTATCGAAACAATGCAGTTTGACACCATTTTAACTGTCATGGCTCCATCCTACAGAATACTGGTATTTGTAGTTTTCTGAGGCACACACACTCTTTGGCAGAGACAGCTGAAGACTTCGTAAAACTACAAATCCCAGGATTCCATAGGATTGAGCTACAGCACTTAAAATGGTGTCAAACTGCATTATTTCTACAGAGTAGATGCACCCTTGGTTAACTAAGATATGGCAATATTTACAAGGAGTTGTATCTAATTGATGTCATTCTGCTAACAAAATGCTCTTTGCTCCAGTAAAGGCTTCTCTCAGTAGAAAGAAAAAACATTTTTCTCTCTTTCTCTTGTAACCTCCCCCCCCCATACTTCCTCCCATGATGCACACTCACCAATAATCCAGAGCAGATTTTGGGTTTGTAGGGGGGGATTAAGTGGGAGAGAAATCAACAAAAGTTCTTTCTTTACTTATTGACTTTTCCGTGCAACATTCAGTTGTCTATTCAAAGCTGCAGCTAAAACATGTTTGAGGAGCAGCAAAGGGGAGGGCTCAAATATCCACTTACAGTGGACCATAGTCCATTTACTCTGGAAGAAGGTTTTCAATTGAGTAGCTACAATAACCAGTCTTATTATTCAAATACCTCGAATACCGTTTTTTTGTTTTTGTTTTGTAATCTATAAAGGAATTACTGAGATTTAGCAGAATATCACACCACACTGTCATAGCACTATTATTCCACTTTAACGGCTATGGCTGCACCTGTGGAATCCTGGGATTTGCAGTTTAGGAAAGGGCATTTAGAATTCTCAGCCAGGCAGCTCTTGGGTCTCCCTAAACTACAAACTCCAGACTTCTACAGGAGGCAGCCACAGCAATTAAAGTGGAATAACAGCACTATAACAGTGCAGTATGATATTGACCACTGTGGAGATACCTAGTATTTAGCTGAAAGTTTTAGCCCAGAGAAATGTGTCATCTGCTCCAGAATATCCCAGCTATAAAGGTTCTGTTCAACTATGGATTTAAGCATTTTTCTTATGAAAAACATGTTCTTTAATTTTATGTAAATAATGAACTGTCCAAAGATATCTTAAAGGCTAACTTCTTAACTTCATGTCAGAAACAATGTAATACTTTCACCACTTTGCCATGGCAGGTATATTTTCTTATTTCTCTTTACCTCAAAGAACATATTTCCCAAAATTAACATATATGATTCTCCAATCCAAAAACATTAAGCTGAGAAAGCAAGAGCATTTTGGGCCATCTTACCCTGAACTTATGTTCCAAAAACGCAAGCTTCCACAAAGCATCATAAATTATTTGACAAATTACTACAGCATAATTTATCACAAATACCAGTCAAAACACAACAGTGAGCTTGAAATCTTTTGGCAACAGTGAAACTGCAGACATGTCAACTTTGCCAGCGCATGTTAACATTTAGGAAGGTATATCAGAACTTCCAATATAAAGCTACTCTACATTCCTGTCTTTTGAAATGTAACCAATGACTTTCCTGTTTGCTTCTGCTCTAGTCACTTAACCATGTGTGTTGGACTAGTTTTCCTTCTCCCTTTTCCTCTGTTTCTATAAACTACTTTAAGGCTATTTTTGCAAAATCTGTGTCTGACAGATGAGAAGAGATCATGTTGCAATAAACTAGCTCTTATGAAAAGCAATATTTTTATTGCTAGAGCAAAGCTGAGCATTATAAAATACCATTCCCCCCACTATACAGAACACCATAGATTACCCAAACTTGAATCCTACCCTACAAATCCTAAGCGGGGGGAGGAATCATGCAACTGTCCAAATGTTGTTGAACTGCACTTCACTGAATTTTCACCATTGACAATGCTGAATTGGGCTGCTTGGTAGTTGCAGTCCAACAACCTCTGGAAGGCCACCCAATTCCCATTACTCTTATAGATGCTTTCTGGGAGCAATTCTCATTTAAGAAACCCCCAACAAGGGTTACTTTTGAGTAGATACACATGGAATCAAACTGTTGTGACAGGTGGGAATTATGTGACCCTCCAGATCTTATCAGACTTCCACTCATAACAGCACTAACACAAAACACACAATTCCCACCCTTGTGTTAAAATACATCAGGGCCAGGATTCTACTAAATGAAAAGTAAAGTGAACATATCTATTTTGCCACATAAACTTGTTCTTCATGCATTTCATGAAGAAACATTTTTATAATCATGTTTCTTGTACCCATAGTTTGGTGCAACAACACTCATGTCTTGTCCTCTGGCCAATGTTCAGAGCCACTGTAGAAATGTTCAGATTCAAAAGGGCTTTTAAATAAAAGTTAACTAGGACTGTGTACATTTCACTGTTTGGGACTGGGGATTTGTTGCTAGGATAACCCTTTAGCCCTCCAGTTCTTTATTTAGGTCTCTCAGAACTCCCTTGACCTGCTGTCAGATTACAACACAAAGTCTTAAAGATAAAGAGGAGGGACAACAGTTTCCTTGACTGACCACTTTCCAGCTTAACAATATTAAAGCTTATTTTGCATACCTGAAGGTAATCAAGATAGAGACTGGAGTGAGAATTTTTCTAATTAGTCTTGCATTTTGCTAATGCCTATAACAACTATTGCTGAGAAAAGTGTTTTATTTCTATGATGCACTTAATGCATTCACACTACTGTTCTCTTATTAAGCACTCCAACAGGGAAAGAGAAAAATACCTTGCCCTAAAAAGCAATCATCTTTGGCTCTCCATTAGAATATTGCCCTTTGGCTAGGTACCTTCATTGCAATAGGACAAAACCTTCTGCAAATTATAGGTGCTATAACAAGAGGCTTCTCATTGAATGCAGACCAAGAATACCGCCTCTGCAATGCTTCTAATCTCTATTGCTTTTGAGAAGCCAGTGTCCATGTGCCATTAGGATTAGTCATTTAATGCTTGCTACAGATGACAGAAGAATCTTGCAAAGTGCTTTATGAAACCATCCTATGAATACAGCCAAACTCTCAACACATTTCCCTAGAGGTAACAAAAGTAGCCTAAGGTTGCAGTCCTAACAAACATCTACACGGGAGTAAATCCTACTGGATTTTAGAGTATTTGTATAGGCGTATATGGGATTGCAATAAAAAGGTCTTTCATTTCAACAAGTAAAACAAAGTTATTGTCTAGCCACGTACACACCTGATGAAATGACTCACATATTGTGTGAAAATATCATAAGAAGGAAGCAAAGTGCATTGTTGTAGCAAATTCAGTTCTCAGATCACCTTTCCTTATGTAATCAGTGCCATCACCCACTCTCAAAACTGAGGAATCAGAAGACGCGGTGAAACCCCAAGGTGCAGAGGACTTAATACAAACCAAAAAACAGCATTGCATGTACTGATAGTTGGACAAGCATTCTGGATTCCTACAGCTAGGATGTCACTAATTATCATTACCAGTCCCCACATCATTTTGTGCACTGTACGCTTCACTTAATTTTGTAATCCTTCATATATCCCACTGAGTCCCCTTCTCCTGTACTCATGCACATTTAACCAGCTTTTTGGGGTAGGGGTTAAGAAGCAAATAAACAGCATCACGATGATAAGGACATTTCCAAAGGTTTGTCTTTTCCACCAAAAGACTCCCGTGGGACTTTAAATAACCAATTAATTGGTGTCTATGAATATCACCCTGGCATAAAGCTGAAATTCATTAATTTGATACTATTTAATTGATAGTTTTTAAACATTTGGTTCTCTGAAGGCATCCTGCTGAGATTGGTGGGATTCTTACACATCATGGTTGCTGGCACAGGGAAGTTCATAGGCTTCTCGTCCGCAATAATTCCTTCTTTCTAATACTGTGATCACGATCACCTCTATGAATTAGAATTTTCTATACTAGGAATTTTACAAGGGCTTGCACAGATGTAGCATAGACCATCCCTTAAACATGGCAAAGGAATGGGGTAATGGGCCACAGAAATGTGTGTTCCATCTCAGCAGTTCCTCTTCTTTCTGATATAAATTTGCCTCTACTGCCTTGCTATCCTTAACCACAGTTAACACTAAGTACAGTCTGCAGTGAACCAGGACTGGAGGCAATGGCCCCATACAGACAGGCCAAAATAAAGCTGCTTCAGGACACTTTGGAGGTATGCTGTTTAAATGTTGCATGCGTCCTTAGAATCCAGAAGTCACACCAAAGTCACGATCTAGTCCTAAGGACTGGAGCACAGCTTTGGCGCAGCTTCCAGACTCTTAGGACGAATGCAAAATTTAAACAGCATACCTCCAAAGTGTCTCGAAGCAGCTTTATTTTGGCAGTCTGTATGGGTACAGAGTTTTCTATGTTAAGGCTTACAAGGCACTACTCTTAACCATGGTTAAAGGTGACTTATGAATTCACAGGAAATGAAATACAGGGTAGTGAATGGAAATTCACACCCATCTCTTGTGTTTTAAATATAAGGGATATATTATAACCACCTTAGCTCAGAGTGGAAGAATTCTACCCAAATGCCATTATAATTCTGACAATAAATAAAGATGTAACATACAGTATGGAATTTCCAAATTGCATGAAATGATCGTGAGTAGCTAACCTAAACATAAAGGAAGAACCCCTTAAACAACTACTAGAGGATTGGGCATTGGACAAATAATCATGTTACGCTGACTTACTAGATGCATTTCTATGCCTTTCCAACAAATAATAACTGAATTAAGTCAATATTGAGAAAATAAGCAAGATATATGCATAAGTTAATCAACTCTGGTAACTCCAAGTATAATTGCAATAATTTGTTCATTGGTGAACCTACACATTTACCTCAAGAAAGCATTTCTAGACTATTGCACATGACTAAGACCAAACTACTGGTTCCTTCACACAGGCACTTAAGTTGCCAGTGCAATTTATACCATCATAAAAGCTGGAAAAAAAAAGTTAAATCCCAGAATTATAGAAATTGTAGAAACCACATATGCAGTGCCCTGTAACAATACTAGTTCACATATCTGATATCACCTATGAGCCTGAATGATAAGCACACTTCAGAGACACAATGTTTTGACCTTTAAAGTTCATATTCTTCTTGTATCTCCCTTACCCCTACTCTAAGTTGCTATCTCAAATCCTGCATTTTGTTTCATTGCTATCCAGAATGTAGCAGTTTTGTCACAGAAGTTAATGACTTTTTAAAAACAATTTCATTTTAAACAATTTCATTTGTCATTTTAAACAATGTTGAAGCCTCCATATACATGAAGAAAAAAATAATAAGTCCAGATAAAAATTATTAAAAGAAAATAGTGGACTGTCAGCAAATATAAAGCCCTATATGTCCCAGGTCTGGGTTAGTTTAAGGATTATATCTTCCCACATGAGCCGGACATCTTTGGGGAAGGCACCTCTCTTGGTCTTGCTATCCTCACAGGTGCATTTTGTGAGAACATGAGAAAGGCCTTCTTGGTGGCTGCTCCTATGCTTGGGGTTTCCTTTCTAGGGAGTTTAGGCTGGCTCATTTCTTGCTGTCTTTTCATTAACCAGTGTAGACATTTTTATTTGAATAACTGGCTATTTTTCAAGAAATGAGTGTGCCATTCATTTACTTTTATCCTTTGCCTTTAAATAAATATTTTAATTCTATAGCCAGTTTAATGCCAGTTTTAGTATGTTTTTATCTCCATGTGTTTTACTCATAGTTCTTTCTGTTTTGCATGCCACTCTGAGATTTGCAAAAAAAAGACAGGGTATAAATAAAGCAATACCATACAAATCAAGAACAGATTCAAAAGCATAAATGACCCAGCACAATTTCATAAGTGATATAATTGTTTCTTTATATAGTAACTAACCTTTCCTTCAGGTTCTGGTGCTACTTTCTCCACCTTTTTCTTGCTTAATACGCCTTTCACCCATTCTTCCACTTGCACATTGAACTTCATGAAAGTCACATAGGTCATATAAGCAGTCAGCAGGGTTAAACTCTCCCACCACATAATGAAGTTGTCCAAAAAGAAGATTATTAGCAATATCAAGTCCATGATGTAAAAAGACACATCCCGAAAAAGTGGCCACCAAGTAAGGTGCAAAATTTCTTTAGAAAATAAAGCACACATCCCGATCACAAACAGGATATTGAATACTGCAGATCCAACTATTGTTCCAATGCCAACATTGCTGTGAGATATAAAGACTCCTATTAAAGAAGTAAAAAGTTCTGGGGCAGAGCCACCAGCAGCCATGAATGTTGCCCCAGCCACATCATCAGAAATTGCCAGTTTTTCTGTGATGACTGTCAATGAAGGGACAAAGAACTCATCACAGACAATGGCTAAGGCTATGAACATGTAAACCATACCAAGAATATGAAGGATTACAGCACCCTTTCTTCTTTCCTCAAGAGAAAAAAGATCTTCTGGATACTCCCCTTTGTGTTCCTCAGTGTGGTTTTCCCCTTCAGCTCCATGTTTCATAGAAACAGATGAACCTGAAGTGCCATTTTGATTCTGTTCCTTAAAGTCCAACAGAGTCCTTTGCTGTGTGTGTGCAAACTTTGGGCTACCTAGGCTGCTGGCTGTCTCTGAGCTATAAGGTTCCAGCTGGGAAAAGGCACTAATGGAAAGAGAGAGAGTGCTCACAGCCATAATACCTAAGAAAAGTCCCAGTATTCGTATGAGTCGCTGTTTTTTCCTGACATTTCGGTGTTTCTTACAGTGGAGGGGTAGATCCTGCCGACACCATTCTTCGACAAAATGAACAGCAATGTTTTTACACTGGGCCATCTTGAGCTCTTTTCTGTGGTCCAGCTGCTTAGTGTCAGACAGATTGTTTGGTCATTCTTCTTTCACTGTTCAGGTAAGTGGTGGAGTTATGGAATCAAGGATTTTTATGCTTCATTTGGAGTTCACACCTTGGTTGTGCTTTGAAAAAGACAGAGAAATACATTCAGGAGTTTAGTTATAGTGCTGAGTACTGAATGTATAAAATTTAAAAAGAAATAAACAAAACTTTATACACATGAGTACCTGGAGAAATACCCTCTGCAGCAAAAACATACTCAATTACTGTAAGTGTTGGAAAATCTGGATTCACCTACACATATACACCCAAGAGACAGCCATTTTGTGATTCATCTGAACCAACAGGCTATATCTAATATTTAAATCTGTGCACCTGTTTACCAGTTTCTTCAAGGTAAAGTCAAATCTGGCTACTTCATGATCTCAGTACAGTTTTCGTTTGTGAACACCTGCATTCCTTATCCCAGGATGCTTGATCAAATTTACTCAGATGCATACAAGACATGTGTGGAAGTGCGCAAATTCATTATTAGGTATTAAAAACAATCAAAGTCTGGGATTGAAATTTGAGGAAAATGAGCACTTAAGCAAACAAAAATTGAGTATTAGTCATGGTAAAGTGAAAAGAGGGATATTCTGGCAAAGAGCTCGCCACCTCCACTGTCGTGCTAAGGTGAAACATTAAGTTTAAGCCACTTTAGTGAGTTAATACCCAGTGCAGTGAGCTGGCTTAAATCCAGGTGCTTCCGCTTAACTAAACTGTGCATCTATCTACAATTTGGTATATTAAAACATTCAACTGCAATATACCTTTTGTACTGCCAAAATGCACAAAACATGCAAACAAACAAACAAACAAACCCTACCAGCAAAACCTTAATCTTTTCCTTTAGAAGAAAATTCAAATGTTTAATGATGTTGCACTTCTTAACAGCAGACACTATTTATTTCTATTCTAATAGAGCAAAGGGGGGTATCATTGAGATGTAAAAGCATCATTTTTTTATTAAAAAAGAAAGAAAAGAAGGTAAAAACCTTCCCACCCTGACTTTTGACTTTCTCCATCCTACTGTAGCACCTGGTCTGCCTGGTAAAGACAAAATATGTACAAAGAATACAGCTGTTCTTTCCCCTAATGGACACCCCATCTTGTAAGCAGTCATGATATACTTATGGCTGAGAAATTAATTATGCCCTAAGCCTCTCTTTGCTCAGGACACACTGCTGTGTACTTTTCCTAGCAAACTGATCTTATTACAGCCCAGACTCAGGGTTCCTTATCATGCCCTATATTTTCCTTTCTACTGCTCATTATGATGCAGCTGGAAGTCTTTCTCCATAAACACACTTCCTAAACTTGGGGACAGGCTGCGTATGAAGTGTGGCTACTTTTGCCCCTCGGTTTTGTTTGGCATTATCACATATCTCTCTAAATATTTTAAAACACACTTAAACAAAATGCACTGCAGATTCCTCAACTCGAAAGGATGCAGAAGAAGCACACTGCTAAATTGTGGTTGCAATCCAGCATACGCCTAGCTGAGAGTAATCCTCACTGAATTCAATCGCAGTATTTCTCAGTAGCCACTATAGGACTCTACTGTACTCGATTTCTGCATTAGAGGGCAAACTTTTTTTAAAAAAGGAAACTAATAAGCATCATCTGAATATCTGCCATATTTTAAGAGAATGCTTCCTTGCTGTGTGCATTTTACTTCTCACTGGATGTTAGGAGCATGGAAACCTTTGTGAAAGGTGGTGATTATCCTTTCAAAACAATCAGTTTTAAACTTTCCTAATAACTCCCTTTCTTCTTCCCTACCAAACAAGGTACAGGGCAAACCTGAGGTGTAGATATGTGAAGGGGTTAAGGAAATTCTTCCTTCCTCCCAATTTAAGATTTTAAACCAAAGGTAGTAAGGCTAACTAGTGATCCTGGCAGAATTTCCAAGGCAATAGCCTACCTCCATGGAGCAGTTGTCCTTGTTCTTCCATTTGAATAAGATGGAGGAGGAGGAGGAGGAGGAGGAGAAGGTGGTTAGAAGGAACAATAATAATGAGGTTAGTTTGGGAGAAATGAAGATTTTCCTTCATGCCATTGCATCCCATCACTTCTGCCTTACATATATACATATTGTAGAGAGCTCTTGTAGCACCTTTGAGACTAACTGAAAGAAAGGAGTGGGCAGCATGAGCTTTCCTAGACTGAAGTCTATTTCCAAAGATGCTTTTGCAAAAGCATCTGAAGAAGTAGACGGAAGTCTAGGAAAGCTCATGCTGCCCACTTCTTTCTTTCAGTTAGTCTCAAAGGCACTACAAGAGCTTTCTACATACTGATTCTACAGACTAACATGGCTATATCCTTAATATGGACGCGTGATTGGGGTGGTTGTGTGGCTTCATGTTGTTTCTAACTTATGATGACTCTAAGGCAAACCTATCCTGGGGTTTTCTTGGCAAGATTTGTTCAGAGGAGGTTTGCCCTTGCCTTCCCCTGAGGCTGGGAGTATGTTACTTGTCCAAGGTCATCCAGTGGGTTTCACAGCTGTGTGCAGAATTGAACCCTGGTCTAACACTCCAACACTCAAACCACTATGGCACACTGACTCTCCCACGCACATATACACACACTTTATATATTGTATATAAAAAGCATACTTAGATTTATAAATACAGGCGAAGACAATGGCAACCCCCCCCCCCCCCCCCCGTGAACAAACCCTGCCAAGAAAACCCCATGACAGGGTCGACAGTCAGAAATTGAGCCACTGGCGTAGTGGTTTCTGAGTTGGACTGCGACTCTGGAGACCAGGGTTCAAATTCCTAATTGGCCATGGAAACCCACTGGGTGACCTTGGACGAGTCACACTCTCTCAGCCTCAGGGGAAGCCGGGGCAAAACTCCATTGAGAGAACCTTGCCAAGAAAACCCCAGGATAGCTTCACCTTAGAGTTACCGTAAGTTGGAAATGAAGACACATAACAGCAATATACATTATGATGATGATGATGATGATGATGATGATGACTGAGCCAGTATGGTGTTATGGTCTGAGTCTTGGGCTAGGACTCTGGAGACTAGGGTCCGAATGCTAGCACAACCTCTGGGTGACCTTGGGCGAGTCACACTCTCTCAGCCTCAGAGGATGGCCAGGGCAAACCCTCCTCTGAAGAAACTTGCCAAGGAAACTTCCTGAGAGGTTCGCCTTAGGGTCTCCCTAAGTGGGGAACGACCTGAAGAGCTTGGGCGAGTCACACTCTCTCAGCCTCAGAGAGGATGGCCAGGGCAAACCCGCCTCTGAGCCAGCCTGGCTAAGAAACCTCCATCCATAAGGCGCACAGCCACCCCAGTCATTTTCTTTCTTCCTATCCCACGCCTAGAACAGGGTCTCCAAGGAATGGGGGGGGGGGGAAATGGGGGGAAAGAAAAAAGAAAGAATACCTTGATGGCAGAAAGGGAGGCTGCCCAGAAGAGCTGTCCCCTTCCCCAAAGGCTGAGTCCAAAGGCTGCAGAAGCATCAGGGACAGAAGCCACCCTCTCCTCTCTCTCTCTCTCTCTCTCTCAGGCTCAGCCAGGCTTTGCTCCGGTGGAAGGGAAGGGAAGCCTCTCTCTCAGCTGCTCCTCCTTCCTTCCTTCCTTCCCTGCCTCCCTCCATGGAAGGGCTGGGCGTGGAAGGGGCCACGTGAGGAAGAAGGAGGGAAGGAAAGAAGGAGGGAAAGAGGGCTGCAGTCCAAGGGAGTGGGACTGCCCTCCCTGCGCCCCTGGGCTGCCCAGGGAGAGAGCCGAGCCCTGAGAGGAGGAGGAGAGACAGAGCTCAGGCAGGAAAGTGGGGCAAGCTGGGAGGAACCAGGGTGGCCAGAGAGCAAAGGGCACTGCCAACTGGAGGGCATTCAAGGGGGAAAGGGGATGTTAGTAAGGCAGGGCCAAAGAGAAGCTCATGGAAACTCAGGCCAGGCTCAGATTGAAAGACCTTCAAGGAAACAGGGAGAGCATGGCCAAAGGAAAGCTCCTCCAAACACTAAATGTAAACTCAGGCTTCTAGTCAGGGTCAGAATGGAGGACCTGGAAGGAAACATGGAGGCCACGGCCAAAGAAAAGCTCCAAACACTACTATAAAGGTAAATCCATGCTGGAAGTGGAGGACCTTCAAAAAAACATGGAGAGCATGACTGAAGAAAAGGCAAATTCAGGCTAAGTCAGGCTCACAATGGAGGACCTTCAAGGACACTGGGATGCCATAGCCAAAGAAGCGCCAAACACTCAATGTAAACTCGGGCATCTTAAGTTCAGAATGGAGGACCTTCAAGGAAACATGGAGGGCATGACCAAAGAAAAGCTAAGAAAAGTAAATGTAAATTCAGGTTAAGTTAGGCTCAGAATGGAGGACCTTCAAGGAAACATTGAGGGCATGGACAAAGAAAAGGTGAGAACACTCACAGGAAGGTAAACTCAGGCTTCTTAGTCAGGCTAACAATGGGGGACCTTGAAGGGAAACATAGAGGGCATGACCAAAGAAAAGCTCCAAACATTACTTTAAAGGTAAATCCATGCTTGAAGTGGAGGACCTTCAAGAAAACATGGCGGGCATGACAAAAGAATAAAGGTATATCTGTGCTCAAAGTGGAGGACCTGACCAAAACATGGAGGGCATGCATGACCAAAGAAAAGTTCCAAATAGTCACAGAAATGTAAACTCAGGCTTCTTAGGTTCGGAATGGAGGACCTTCAAGGAAACACAGACGGCATGACCAAAGAAAATCTAAGAACCGTAAATGTAAATTCAAGCTCAGAATGGAGGACATTCATGAAAACATGGAGGACATTATCAAATAAAAGCTCTAATCACTCATAGAAATATAAATTCATGCTTCTTAGGCTCAGAATGGAAAGCATTCAAGAAAAATGGAGGGTGTTCACCAAATGAAAGATAAGTTGTAATAGAATGTAGAAAATATACATATGGAATTATGTACTGTATAAAATTCATTCTATGAACTTTAGTTTCAATACAAATTGTTAAAAATAAATTTTAAAAAAGCTTGTGTGCAAACTCTGTGGAGCTTACTCTTGTAAAAGCATGCATGTTGTTTATTCAGAAATATGTGTGTTGCTTCAAAACCAGAACTACTTACTTTTTGTTTGAGAAACACACTTTCGCTACCTCTGCAGTTTCCTCCTTTGCCCCTGAATGCTGAAAATCCCTGCCCTTCTAAAGGGAATGAACTAAGAAGCGCAGAGCCAAGCAGCAAAATATCCCACTAGCATTGCTCAGCATCCACTGCCATTGCTCAGCACCTCACTTTCTTGCCCTTGCACAGGTCAAAAGGATTGAAATCTCAAGGAGGAGAGGAAGAAGCTTGCGGCAAGAACATCCAGCTGTGGGGGGAGGTGGGGGAAAAAGAAAATGAACAAAGTTGTAATCCCTTAAATAAGAACTGGAATGGCGACAATATGCTTTGGAGGCTGCAGAAATGGACCTAATGAGACTTATATTTTATTGTTTGGTGTAAATTGCCTTGGGGATCCTATTGAACTGAAAGGGAAGACAAAAATCAAACTGGTTCATGTTGTGTGGTAAATACATTTGAATAGCAACCCAATGTGAGCTTCAGCATTCTGCACATTAAGATGCAGTTAATGACTTCAGAGCATCCCAGGCATTTGGTCAGCTGAAAGCCTTTTCATCAATAAAAGGATCCCAGAGCAGCTTATGATTATTATTATTTTTAAAGAGAAAAGAAGTTAAAGGGGAAAGTATATGGCTCATAAATACTGCAAAAACTCATAAACAGAAAAGCAACCTTAATAAACCTGTGTGGAGGGGATAATAATAAATACATAGATAATGAACAACAGGCCTACCATAGCTTTGAAAGTAATTTTCACTGAACTCACAAAAATATAGTGGCCTCTGAACTCACAATGTCCATGAAAGCACAGTGCTAACACACTGCATATCCCATGTTATTTTGGGGTACAAACATTTTGTCATATTTTGTTATAAGAGAGGCCAAAAAGCATGAACCTGGACAGGTCTTGATGACCTTTAAGAGAACTTCTCATGTGTGGTCACATATACCTGACAGTATGTGTAAAGGACCTGTGTACCTTAATGGCTGTGAGGATGCTGCTGCCCAACCCCCTGCCATGTGCATTTTCTCTTGAAGGTCAACAATAAAGAAGTCTGTCAGCCTAAAGTGGTAAGCCAAACTGACTGAAAACACATTTGTCCCATAAATACCCCTGATTGGACACCTTCAATTTAGTCCAGTTTAGAATCAAGCAGAAATTCTGTGTGATTCAAGTTTGACTCCTCAGTACTGTTGTCACTTTGCAGTACACACAATAGCAAACATGGGGCTGGAACAGACTGGCTGGTAAAGCTGGCTTCCATGCGGCTTGAGGGGCGGTGGCATTTAGATGCCACCCCCCAAGATATCTGGAAGCTACCCTGGCTGACCAGACGTGGGTGGATTCAAGACGCTCCAGGGGCGAGGTGTTTAATGCTGTCAAAGCAGCTTGAATCCACCCTGGGGTTGCGGCTGGGCCACCTAAGGCGGCTTTTTACCTGCCCAAATAGGAATTGATTTTTTTCACTCCAATTTGGGCCAGCTCCAGGGTGGATTGTGGCCTTATGGTTGCCACAGCACTAGGCTGAGTGGTGCCAGAGCAGCCCTAATCTGCCCTTTTGCGATAGTCTGTTCCGCCTGTAGTCACATTCAATTCCCAGTTTTTCCCTAAACTGGACCCTGGCTTCTGGAACTGGTAAGCACTGCCCACTGCAATCTTTTAATTTGCTATCCACTCCCACTTGTTAGTTCTTGTGTGTGTGTATAAGTGCTCTGTGTGAATGTTGTTATCCCTCCTGTTCAAATAACAGAACTGAGTTGTTCTTAGCACTTTGGAGTTCTAGTGTTTCAGAACCTGTAAACGTAGGCCTATGTTCTGACTAGAGTTATCCTGGCCCTCTCATTGCTAGACTGTTGAACTAAATTTATTTTCCAGTTGAATTCAGTTTGTGGGTACCCTCCTGGGACCCTAGGTTTTTTGGTAACAATCGGCTATTGATTGCAAGGTGTTACAAGCCTCTTCCTGTTCTAACTAGAACTGGAGGTAAGTTATTATAAGATTATCTTCCTGTTCTTTGAAAAATAGTTTTAAGGAGAGTTATCCATTTTAGTCTGTTGCAACATAAACAAGAGTGTTGTGGCACCTTAAAGACTTATACATATTATTATTATTATTATTATTATTATTATTATTTCTTCTATATTGCAGTTCAAAGTGGCTTACAACAATTAAAAACCTTGTTAAAATCCATAAAATACAAAAGTTAAAACACAATTAAACAATCAGAAAATACAAAAGTTAAAACACAAAACAATCAGAAAAACATTAAAACCAGGTTTAAACATACATCATTAAAACCCACACTCCAGTTTAACAATTTTACCTAGTATAACATCTTCAGATCCACAAATGTGTATGCCAACCTCCCCAAAGCTTGTTAATCTTTCAGGTAGCATAAGACTCTTATTGTGTTTGGAAAATAATAACTAAATGACACCTGTCCTTATCACATAAATACGCACAGAAAAGCAGAGTGTGTTGTTTTTTCAGCTTGAATGAATGAAACTAGGTACTAAAATCACAAAGGAATGTTGTTCATATTTTCATTTCTTCCAAAAGCCTCTTCCAGTGGTATTAATCAGAGCATTATTATATTTTTAGATAGTTTCTATGATTGTTTTGTTTTGGAGGTACATGTGCATAAGCATCTTAGCATACGAGATGGGAAAGAGAATCATGAGGACACCTGAAGGAGTGAGAAGCAGCAAATTTTAAAACTGGAACATGTTGGTGAGGAAAATTACCATGACTACAAAGGCGGCATATTTAAATACAAATTGGTACTAGGCTTTTAAATGCTAATTGCAATAGGAAAAAGAGGAAATGGTTGAAATTGCAATCATTTTTCTAGCACTTCAAAACTTGTGCTCTATTTTAAGAAGGAGGCCTTTAAGAAGAAGGAGACTGGAGAAAACTAAATGCAAACAGTTTTTTTAAAAACAGATTCCTGTTGCAATCAGTTCTCAGCTCATAATAGGGAAAATGTAGCATCTTGTACTTGTTCAGCATATCAAAATATATAACTGTTTGTTATACGCAATGCAGAAAGCACAAATAATTGGAATCAGTTGCTGAAAACATTGTTGTATTCTTATAAAACTCTGTCAAATTCACCTTGTTGAATGTCTTTCTTAGATAAAATAGGATGCTTTAGCTTTTGAATTTAACATATCCAATGTAGAACTGACAAGGTTGCAGCCACACTGCAGTTAATACAATTTGACACTGCTTTAACTGCCATAGCTTCATGGGATTTGAAGTTTTCTTAATTATATCATATAATTTCATTACCCATTCTTCCCCAGTAGGGTATCTTTCAATTTCCACTTTTGAGCAAAAGTAATCATAAATTACTTTATGATAATACAAGGTGTTAGTTATTACCTATAAAGCCCTATATGGCTTGGACCCGAGTTACTTGAGGGACCGCATCCCCCCATATAATCCGCCCCGCACACTCAGAACATCGGGGAAGAATCTGTTGGAAGTCCCTTCATCCAAATATATCTCCACTTCCCAAAAGGCCTTTTCAGTGGTGGCCCCGTGGATGTGGAATAATCTTCCCGAGGAGCTCCGTCTGACAACCCCCCTAGAAACATTTAAAAAGAGATTGAAAACCCTTCTCTTTTGTCAAGCCTTCCCCCCTGAAGAATGTGTATTCTGTTGCCATTGATTCTTTGCTTTACCCTTTGAATGATTGTGTTGGAGTTTTTAGTGTTATATATTCTATATTTGTAATATAGATTTTTATGAGATGTGTTGTACTTGGTTTTATCGACCGTAAACCGCTTTGATCTTTGGAAAAGCCATATACAAATAAAATTTATTATTATTATTAATCCTGGCTATGGTAATCATATAAAATAAAGTTTTCCAGATTTTTCCTTAACATTGTCTTCAGACATCCCAGGTAGGGAAAGTTCTGGTTTCATCTCTAATTTGATATTCAATATATTACTAATTATAGTGTTAATTGTTTTCCAGTACCTTCTAGCATATTTACATGTCCACCAGCAGTGGAAGAAGGTCCCTGTTTCGCTGTACTTCCAACATCTGTTTTCCATCTTTTTATAAATTTTGGCTATCTAGTCCAGGATTAAGGGTCTTGGAGTTTTCTGAGATATTTAGCCTTCTCTGTCAGAGAGCTTTGGTGCCACAACAAACTATAAATCCCAGGATTCCATAGGATGGATCCATGACATTTAAAATGATGTCAAACTACATTAATTCTGCAGTGTGGCAATAAGTCTTGAAGGCTACATACAATAATTTTCAAAGAACAGTGTAGGTTAGAAAGCCATATTCCTATCTGCAGCTGCTTTCTCAAATCAATGGAGTAGTGATATTAACTACACTATATTGGCCAGTATGATACCCAAAAGATTTGTAGTTTGCCTTTCATAATTCTGAAGGTTAAGGGAAAGAAGTGCATAGGCAGAAGCATCCACCCGAGACAATACCGAATGGAGCTCTACCAGGCAAAATGGAAGTAAGTGGCACTTTCAGTGGCTTATAACCATTTTGGAATCAATATATTTTTATTTATTTTTAGGGATCGAAAATGATTCGGAAAGATGCAGTGCAATTCTGTATCTGAATACTTAGACATAAGTGCAACTATTAAGACTTCCTTCTGGCCTACTGTTGATGGGATTGCAATCTTAGATCTTACTGAAATAAGAATCTCTTCCTACTTCATGTTGAGAACAGTGTTTGGAAGAAGACCAGATTATTTTTAATGTAGCTGCTAATCTTGGAAGCTGCATATCTAAGCATAATGAGAAAGGGAGGTTTTTAAGTGGATTGACATTGCTGAGATTGTATGAGGAAACAGTGAATCTTTTGCATTGATGTATGTAATTAGATGACTATGCAGCTGCCTCCATCTTCGCCAGATCGGGGCCACCAAAGCAGTATTACTGTATTGACCCATATATAAGTCGACTTAGGGTCACTTTTTGGGCATAATTTTTTTTTTACTTATAGTCAAGTATATACAATATTTGTGCGTTTGATTAATATATTCTCTCTCAGAATCTCTAGGTCATCCAGCACCATTCTGCTGGAAGTTGACCATAGAGTTATGCTGGAGAAGCTAGAGGTTCCTAGAGAAAACACTTCTCTAGGCATTTGTAGGTCCTCCAGCATGATTCTAAGATCAACTTCTGGCAGATGTTGACCACAGAGTTGCACTGGAGGACCTGGAGATTCCTAGAGGGATGCTCTCTTAGATAAAAAGAATATATATTTTTTAATTTGCCATTTTTTTACATTCACGAGGATCCTTTACCCCTAACCCCAGCGAATATGGAGCGTCCACTGTACAAAATAAGCACAAATCAGGTTGTGTAATTCCCTGACAATGTCCACCGCAACCTTTACTCAGGTTAGAAAGGGTAAGAGTTAATGTTTCAAAATAATCTGTTTTTGAATTGGCACATCTTAGCTCTGTACCTCAGCAAGTTCACAAACAAGCAAATTAAGGCCTTTGGGAGAGATGACTCCATTAGTTCAAAGCCATTGCACTCAACTATGACAAGTTTATTACGTTAGCAGTAATTTAGGCAGGTATAATATAATTATCAGAGTACCACTGTTCTGTGTATTATATGAAAGTGGCCCATTCTTGTAGCCGAAGAACCATAGCATTATGGTTGGAAGCCAGACCAGTACAGTACTTTAGATCCCCTTTAGATTTTCCTTTGTTTAATTTTTGTCTTTAAGCAATGATGATAACAATGGTAAGAACTAGCCAAAGATAAAACATTTCAAATTCCCACTGTGTAATAAGAAAAAATTCTATAATATGCTAAAGCCTCTCCCACTGTATTCAGTCAAAACCACTGAGCTCTGTACCACCTTCAAAACTGACACACTGATTATAGCATAAATCTTTGTGGATTAAACACAAGTTATGAGGTTGCATTCTGCCACAATAAATAAGTCAGACTTTAAACATCCTCCCCATAGACAAGACACGTTAGTCCCCCACAGTCTCATTTGTTGTAGAATTCACACATAACTAGATCTGCATGGAAGGTGTTGTATGATATCCCCCCTAAAGAGTTATTAAAAATGTTCCCATGTTTCAGCCACTTGTCAAGTACAGTCACCTCTCTAAAATTTATTTCTTTTTACCATTGGAGTATTTTTGTGTCCGAGACAATGTGTTGTGGGGGGGGGGGGGAAGAGGAGCACCCAATACTGTTTTCTGGAAAGCCATGATGGTTCTAAGAAGCAGAAGCCACATATTTTGGGTTTCATGCACACACACACATACACACACATTTCCAGGAAAGGCAGAAGACTGGAAATTTCCATGAGCTCAGAAAATACATAATGTCTAAAGTTGATTCTTTTACCAGCCCATTGCTCTGGAAAAAGAAACGTTTAATTTATAATCCTATAAAAATTTTTTGGCCCTAATCATACATGTTTAGCAGCAGTTTGATGCTCTAAAACTTCTGCAGGTTAAACTTTTCCTGGTAAGGGTTCAAATACACACACACACACACACACACACACACTCCAACTCATAAGGGAGATTAATTTTAGAAGAGTTAAAGAGTTTTTAAAAATCAACAAAATCAAATCAGAAGAAACCTGCTTGAAAGCCAGTAGCTTTAGGGTTAGATGTCTGAGCTTCTGTTCTACAAAGTTTACATAATACATTAAGGGTAATCCCCAGGAAACAAAACTTGGTACTTTAAAATATTGACAACTCAACGGAATGTATTACAATAGCTTTTAGTGATTTGCAGAGCATGCAAGCCCAATGCATTTGGGAATAATCTACATTGTGTCAGAATGATTCCAGAAATGCCTGTGTCAGGTTCACTTTGATGCGGTTGTTTTCAGCCTGTGGCCTGGTTAGGTTAGAAAACTAAATGGACGAAAGAGCCATGGATTTTATACAAGCTGCTCAATTGTCTATTGAAAAGTTTCTGATCAAATGACACAGCAACTTGATGTCACAGCAGCTTTTCAATAGAGTTTTTTTTATTTTATGCATGTTTTTGGCATTTAATTATTATGCTATTAATTAGAAAACAGAACTCTAGATTCAGTGACACAAACAGAAATGGTTTTTATAATATAATCACCAATTATTGATAGGATTTTTTTTAAAAAAAAGAATTATTAAATACTGTTGAAGTTGTTATGTGCCTTCAAGTCAACTCTGACTTATGACAACCCTATCATTGGGTTTTGTTGGCAAGAAATATTCAGAGGAGGTTTGCCATTGCCATCCTCTAAGGCTGAGAGTGTGTGACTTGCTCAGGGGTTTCCATGACTGAGTAGTGATTTGAACCCTGGTCTCTTGGAGTCTTAATTCAACACTCAGACCACTATACATGATTCCTTAAAGATATGCCAAATGAGTGTGTATTGGGCATATAATGTGTTGTAGATGCCTGGGCTATGTAGTTTTACTTCTTTTTTTTGTGATTACCCTAATACACTTGACAGTCTGGGCTAAGTTAAGCTGATCTGTACAGTTCAGGTACAGAAGATGTACATTTTTTTGCTAACAAAGAGCATATAAGCACATATAATAGTTATACACAATTGCTAGTCCCAGTAGAGTAAACCAAATGAATCAACTGAGTCTACTCTAGTTGGGTCCAGCAATTGGATTGTGGCTCTCCAGATGTTTTGACCTGCCTCTCCTACCAGCCCTAACTAGTTTAACCAACAATAAGGAATTATAGGGGTTACAATAGAATATACCAACAAGGTATAAGGAATTATAGGGGTTACAATAAAAAATACCAACAGGGCCATAATTGCCTCTTGCTGCTATATACCTTAGATGGCAGAGCATGTCAGCCATCCCTCCAAGTAGCAGCTCTTGAACAAATTGTTTTAAAGGAAAATTGGAAAGAGTAACTAATGAATTAGGATATATCCACAAATTCCAATCAGTTGATAGAGGTCTGAGAAGAGACAATGGTTTCTTGGCACACTGTATATATTAAAAAACCAATTTTCAACAGAGGTACACACACAAAAGAATTCTCCCCAAGCCTGCTTTATGCCAATATTTTACTGGTTCTATGCACATACCAAAAGATTGCACAAAGGTTGTTTCTACATTGCAGAATTAATACAGTTTGGCACCACTTTAACTGCCATGGCTCAATGCTATGGAATTCTGGGATCTGTAGTTTTGTCTTGAATCTCATTTTGGGAGCAAGTTGGGATATAAATCCAATAAATATTTAAATAATAAATATTTAGCTTTCTCTATCAGAGAGCTCTGCTATCATAACAAACTACAAATCCCTGGATTCCATAGGATGAAGCCATGACAGTTAAAGCAGTGTCAAACTGCATTAATTCTACAGTGTGGCAGCAGCCATAGAATTTCCTCCATTATACACATTTACTTGCTCATTTGAGCTTATATCCAGAACCTGTGTCCCATCTTTGTCCTTTTAAATATTTATCACCACTCCAATATGTTTTCCATTTCCATTACTTTTCACACTCTCCTCCCCTTAGTATATATGTCTGTTCAGAAAGGCTCCATTTCATGGATCTGGTAAAGTTGATTGGATTCACAAAACTTATGCCAGAATTTTTCTTCCTGGTTAGTCTTGAAGTGCTAATGGTTTACTTTTATGACTTTTTAAATTAAAACAGACTGATGCAGTTTTTTAAATCCTTAACATTGTTAGAGGAGTCTGCTGGAGTCTAGACCTAAACCTTGCTGCATGGCTGACCCAAGACATTTTAGTGTGGGTGCCTGCAGCAGAGCAGAAATGTTTGTCCTCTGCCACTAAATCAAGGTACAAACTACTCGTAGCACTTAAAGCAGAAAGTTTTACAAGTATCTTTCCTTCATCTTTATATAAGTGCAATGATAGTAAACTATATGTCAATATCCAGCTCTTACATGATACCCTAAACTTGCTCCATATGGTGGTTGTGTACTTCTGCCTAATGATGAGGCTGGCCCTACTATCAAAAGCCTCCAAGCCAATTAGGGTGATCAGATGAAACAAACATCTGTATCCCAATTCCTTTCAAAGTCATACAGAGCAGAGATTTTAAAAGTGCACCTTGCAATACTGTAGTGTCACATGCTTTCAAAAATCCATTCTCCCTAAGCTGAGAATGTTACTTTTTGAAATGAGGAACGTCCTTTATTCATTACTCCGATCACCCAGTAGGTCATTACTGTGGTTTAGAATGACAGCTCACTGATTTCTAACAAGTTAGCATTATTGTTATGTTGTGCTATTAGAAAATAACAGAAAATGCTCTCTGGCCCCCAAAAGTGGCCAGTTCAGATACTGACGCCTGGAATTTCTAACAAAAATGCAAAAGCCATTACAAGGAATTCTTCCTAGCTGCAGCACAGGTCAGACAACCCATTCTTTATTAACTTCAGTGAATAATCCAAAGTATTTAAACATTATTGTAAAATAAGTTACAAAGAATGACTTGTACTCATGGCCATTAACTCCATGTCTGTACTTGTCACTATAAAGAGGTATTAGCTACTTCCTAACTCTGAATCCCCCTTCAACAAGTTCTGAGGTCTTTTCCATATATTGTGATTTATCCAGCTCATAATCACACTTCAAAAATCTACACTGGATTTTAGTTCAGATGTTAGATTTTCATATGTATTCTTCTGCAGTAGGGATAGGAACATCCCCCCCCCCAACATCACTGGTTGTGTTGGCTATGGAGTTACAGTCTAATAGCATCTGGATGGCCCTTCCTGCGTTATTGCAATTTTATCAAAATTACCCCGTGAAGAAAAATGCTATCTCACTCCTTCAGAACAGGGGGCTAATCACACTCTTTTTTCATAGCCAAGTGTTTAGTTGCATTAGTAATACCAAATTGAATATATATATCTCCTGGGGTAGGGCAAATTCAAAGGAAGTTATAACCATGACATTGAAGATTAGTAATGAAATTACTGTAGCAAGCTCTGGACCCATTTTCTGCCATTAAGGGTAGGCCATGAGCTAATCAATGCTCATTTAGCAAAATGTCAGCAAGGTGGAGAATAAATGTGGCATAATGTGACAGCAAAACCTGACAAGGCCTGAAATTCATTAACAGGGATGTCTGCAAATTGTCCTCACAAAGGGAACCCAATAAAGAATCATTACCCTACAGTGACACTTGCTGTTCAGTAAAATATATTTGGTATTATCAACCAAAAACCCTAATGGATATATAATTCCAGTCTAATGGAGTAGGTCAAAGGGGTGGGTGGGAAGCAGATCAGAGTAGAATGAGAGCATTTTTTCTGGTAGTGGAACAGAAATGACAATGAACCAACCATCTTATGACCTTTTCAAACACAAGGCGAGTTTATGCCTCGGTAATTAGCAATGTGACCAACCTTAGGAAATGCAGAGGCATGCAAAACATTTTGGAGGTTTGTCTCTGTGTGGGGAAATGCTGTCACAATTTTCTCTGAAATAATGAAACAATGCTGGAGCAATACGAATGTTCAAACTACATCCCATACATTACCCCAATAATGGTCACAACAACCCAGACAGGTCGATAGTTTTATTTTGCAGACAAGAGATGAGGTAGGGTTCAGAGAGTGGTGCTTGACTAAACTGACTGTGCTGAAGTGACAAAATAAGATCAGAGCTTAAAGGGTTGTCAACTGACAGAGGCGAGAAGGCAAAATCCTGGCCTATTCCTGTGATTATTTTTTAACAGTTTCATCAGCAGAAAGCAACAAAGAGTATCCAAAGCATTATCATCTGATAATCTTTATAGATAACAATCACATTTCTGTTAAAGTTTGTGGAGTCACTCTGTGGGGCCACGAGGTGTGTGTGGGGGGATATGGACCACACCAGGGTGACAACACTGGTCCCCAAACACCCGTCTTTTGGCAGAAACAGGCTGTGGCATTCATCTGCTTCCCTTTAAAATGCTTTAAAAGATGATGATAATGGGGTGCAGCTCAGGGGGAGGAGAAAGGAGAGGCCCCGGAATTTTTTAAATTGAAAATTGAAAATTTCAAAATTTTTAATTTTTTAAAAAAGATTACAAAAATTATATTTTTATTCTTTGCGATTTTTCTTTTAAAAACACCACATTTTAACCAAATTTTCACTATGTATAAGTAAATACATTTAGATTGTGCATATGATATTGCAATTTGAAGGTATAATTTTAATGTTGCTGTTTGTTTCTGTCACAACTATATTAGCATTACATTCAGTGGTATAAGGCAATTACGATTTATGAGTAATATTAGTGCAAAAAAGCATTACTAAAGATTCTGTATGGTGTGAAACGGGAGGGGTCAATTGGGGTGTGTGTGTGTGACACCATGAGTTACATCACTAATAATGTCACTGGAGTCACTTTATAAGCCAGCATGGTGTATTGGTTTTAATGTTGGACTAGGACTCTGGGAGATGTGGACTCAGCCATGAAAACCCACTGGGTGACCTTGGGCAAATCACACTCTTTCAGCCTAAGAGGAAGGCAATGGGCAAGTCTCCTCTGAACAAATCTTGCCAAAAAAATCTGCTATGATAGGTTCACGATAAGTCAGAATCATCTTGAAGACATGTAACACCAATAAGGCAATTGTACGCTCCAAATGTTACTGCAGTTCCCATTGATCTAGCTCCATTGCCCAAACTGGCTAGGACTGATGGGAACTGTAATACAGTACAACCACATCTGGAGGGCTGCATGATTCCTGGCCCCTGGGCTTTAATCAAGAAGAGAATCTCAACCAGAGGATTCAATGTCACATCTCTTTAATCCAAAGGCTCCAGTTAGCTACAGCAGCCAAAAGTTGATAACCTAATTAGGAGGACAAGTGAAGTCAAGGGAGCTATTTGAGGTCATATTTGCACGTTTGTCACCTTCAGTTGGGAGGCAGACATATGCAATCGTGCAACAATCTGAAATGGGAAAGCTGTGTTTAAAATATCTTTGGGAAATGGTTTGGATCCCTCCTGTATATGGGAAGCCTCTGAGTTCCCACCAAAATTTGCAAAAGAGCTGTGCGGGAGGGTGAATTCTTTCGTGCTCAGAAGTGATCCTCACCAAGGCTTCAGCTCTAATCCCATTTTAATCTCAGTGGGCTATATTAAACAAAAGCAGAAGGTCTGATTAGCCTGACCTCAGAGATCAGACTGAGTAATCAGGTGTACTTAGACAGCTGCTGGGAACAGTTTCGCCTTATGCCTAGGATACAGTTGCTGGGGGAAAAAACTAAAGCCGAAACCTCTGTCAGCATAACAGAATATGTATAAATAGCTAAACAGGTAAATAGAGCACTCTAAAGCAGGCTTCCTTAACATAGCACTCACCAAATGTGTGGGTCTGCAACACCCATCATTCTAAAGAGCTCATATCATATTGGCTGAAGATGATAGGCACTGCAGTCAAACATCCCTGGAGGGTGCAGGGTTGGAGAATACCACTGTACACCATAAAGCATCTAGTTCCAACACTTGATCTGGAGACTATCAAGGAGATAGGCTTTCTGCTGTTTTATTAATCTAATGCTCAGTCTTAGCCTTGAAAAAGGGACTGGTGACTGAATGGAATAGCAAAATCATCAGTGGTTGGTTTTTTTTTTAATGAATGGTTTGATCTAGTTGCGTTTTAAAAAGCAGACATTAACATAGGGGATGGGCAGTTTTAGGTCCTGGGGCTGAATTTGGCTGTCTTGGGGTCCTAATCTGGCCTACTTGAAATGGCCATACTCCCTTTTCCACTGTCCTGTTCTCTGGTAATTTCCCAGTTACTGTATGGGCTTTTCCTCATGTGCAAGAAGCTGAAATCCCTCTCAACCTCTTAGAAAGGAGGGAAAGCCCTTATAAAAATGGGGAAGTACCAGAAAATAGGGGGCTATTGACAAGGTGAAAATAATCTGGGGTGAATTTGGGTTGAATCCCTGTTGTTCATAAAAACCCTGAATGCACCCAAATCAGTTTGGGGGTGGGACTACCAAAAAAATTCACTTAACTTGGGATAATCAATACCGGGTTTTAAAATGATTTACATTGTCAGCAGTGTGAATAACAATGTGAAGAGATTAAACTCAGCATAACTGATTGCAATTCGAACATATTTACATTGCTGACTCCTGGGGCGGGGGGTGGTGGTGGTGAAGCTTCTCCTGGCCAGCCTTACAAGGAGATGCTCCTTCCTTGTCCTCCTTTCCTCCAGACCCGTTGCTTCAGGCTGGCTTTCAGCGGCTTCCAGTGGGAGGAAAGCGTCATCTCCCCCCCCCCCAAGACCCCCTGTCCTGCCTCAGACACTGGCTCTTGCAAAAAACCCGAAGGCATGCGGATCAATGCCATTTCACAGTGAGTAACAAAACCAGAATGCATGAGTGTGGCTATTTGTATCATTCTGCTACAATAAATGATATGTGAATGGACATATTGAGACATTACTATCCAAACACAAGTATATTTCTGTCTCGGCCACCCTAAACTGAGGTTGGGAATCATGCAGTTTTCCTGCTGCGGTAGGACTGCTGTTCCTAGCAGCTCTAGCCAGCATATTCAGTGGCACTCCAATCACATCACTGGCCCTCATGTATTTCCAGCTTTTTGGTCCTGTTCTTCTTATGAGTAGCTGGTGGCCCTGACATTAGTGCAGTGCGGTACCTGTTTCAGCTTTTAGCATACCTTGAAGAGGCCTGGGTTATCCTTTGCTTTTAGGGAAGAGGTGAAGGCACCACCATACTTTCTGGCTAGAGCCACACCATCACTATCACCCTTTCTGGTAGGTGATAAACAAGCAACCTGTGGGTCACATGAGGCCCACAGGGACATCTGAGTAGCCTGTTTTGGGGGCCTAATCTGCCATTCCAGACATCCCCATGCAATTCCTTTAATCATCTTCCCTGCAAGAATCAAAAAGCAATTTAGTGAGTTGAAGGGAGTGCAATCTAAATGGGTAATCACAAGACACATGGACCCTGATGCAAGTCACCTCATTTCGACAGGCAGAGATGGAGAAAAGGAAGAAGATCTGTATGCACATGACTCTCTGCATTTGGACACATATGTATGAGTGTATGCCTGAATATGTAGGTACACATGTGCATGAGTGGACAACTCTGCATATAAAATGGCTATCAGCATAACAGTACAGTCCTTTGGCATAAATTCAAATTTGTAAAAGGTTCATATATATATGTGTGTGTGTGTGTGTGTGTGTGTGTGTGTGTGTGTATATATGAGAGACACCTTATTTACTTAGCTGTTTTGTACCCTTTCAAAAATGTATTCTGATCTAAGTTTAAAACAAATTGGATCTTCTGATCTAAGTTTAAAACAAATTGGATCTAGTTTCTAGGAATATCTGAAAGAACTACAGCTGTAAGACTGAACAGGAACATGTACAGATTCTAAATGGAGCAAGCATTAAGACTGTGTTCTTCTGCATAACGTTAAAATAATTTGAAGATTTCAGAAAATGTAAAGCAATCATTCCTCATCCTATAACAGGTGTATGGGCCCTTCCACACTACGTAATCATAGTGCTATGATTCCACTTTAATTGCCATGGCTGCATCCCATGGAATCCTGGAATTTGTAGTTTGGTAGGTCCTTAGAGCTGTCTGACTGAGAATTCTATATATCCTTACCTAATCTGCAAATCCCAGGATTCCATAAAATGTGGCTATGGTAGTAAAGGTGGAATCATAATGCTACAACTGTGTGCTTGAAAGGGGCTAGATTATTTAATACAGATTAGATAAAGATGCTAAAATGAAATAGAAAGGCATAAAATACTGAAATCACCTAAGATGACATCTTTTACTGACTCTTTTGATTGGGGGAAGTACAATACAGGGATATTTTGTTATATCTTCTCTATATTGGCCAGCATTTTATATCAGATATTTAACTATGGATACCTTACTAAATAACATCTTCTGGTGCAATACCCTCCCCAGACCTAATGAAAACATCATTCACTTGTGCTCCAGTCTCAGGGTAGTAGTTGGAGGGAGAGTTACAGTCATGGCAATCGTGCCACAATTGTGAGTAAGGCCTAATCTGCACTGTAGAAATAATGCAGTCTGATATCATTTTAACTGCCATGGTTCTGTCTTCTGTTTTGTTTAAAAAACACCAATCATTTTAAAATAGAATAAACTCATTTTGTAAAATGAACCTATGAATGAATATATTCAATAGATACTGTATGTGTCTGTTTTTGAAATGGAACCAGTTTAGAAAGCCAGTCGTTACACTAATACACAGTCCTTTAATTGACTGCAACACTGTTTGCTACACTGCCTTCTTGCACCTGGGCAGAATTTGTTTTACTAGTTAAAAGAAGTGTTTAAGCCAGCTGAAATAGTCTTGTGCTACCACCTAGTGGACACATGTTAAATTATCAAAATAATTCACTTTACTCAATATTCATTTCCCCCAAACTTAAGCCTGCACAGTTTCCTACGATTCAAAGATATAACCGTGTTAGTATGTAGTATGTAGAGAGATCTTGTAGCAACTTTGAGACTAACTGAAAGAAAGAAATTGGCAGCATGAGCTTTTGTAGACTTCAGTCTATTCCTCAGATGCATTTTCCTAAGAGTGATCCCAGCTGAACACAATTGCATTAGCTTCTGAGTAGATAAGCACAGGACTGCACAGCAATTCACTTTTCAAGGCAGCTTTTTAAAATTAATACCTTCAGAGCAGCAAGGCAGCAGCTGTAATGGTCTGAGCATTGAACAATGACTCTGGAAACCAAGATTCGAATCCCTGCTCAGTTATGGAAACCCAACGGGTGACCCTGGGAGAAGTCACACTCTCTTAGCTTTAGAGGGAGGCACTGGCAAACGTGAACAAATCTTGCCAAGAAAACCCCATGAAGGCACAGAACAGCAACAACAAACCTTCAAAGCAATCCTCTGTCAAACACCAACCAAAGAAAAAAATGATTGTACATTAATTTAAAAGTTGTTTGGTCTTCAAGCTT
>NC_056523.1:198779138-198940747 GCF_019175285.1 Sceloporus undulatus
GAAGTGGTTAGTTCGGTCACACTCATATTTATTTATGTATGACAGACAGAAACAACTGCTTTGAACATCCTTTTTTCATTACAGACATGTATGAGCGAAGTGTTGGACTGCAAGTTCTATCAGCCCCAGTCAACATAGCCAGTTACAAGGAATTCAACAATGGTGTAGTGGTTTGAGCGCTGGACTAGAACTCTGGAGACCAGGGTTCGATTCACTGCTTGGCCACGAAATCCATTGGGTGACTTGCTCTCAGTCTCAGGGCGAATGCAATGGCAAACCTCTTCTGAAAAAAATCTTGCCAAGAAAACCCCATGATAAGATTGCCATTAGTTGAGAACAACTTGAAGATACACAATGACAACAATCCTAAGTTTAGCATGTGGAATTTTTTCACACAAGTCCTTTGTAAAGATGTAAACAACAACAAACCATCTGCATGCATGTGGATGAGGAACAATTTGAAAATGCCTTTCACAAACACTAGGCTAAGTCTGTGTTTTTAAAAACATTAGCATGGACTGCTGCTGCACTGCAGAAATAAAGCAGTCTGATACAAGTGTAAGTTCTGTTGCTCAGTGCTGCAAAATTCTGGGATTTGTAGTTTGTTGTGGCACCGGAGCTCTCTGTCAGGGAAGTCTAAATATCTCACAAAACTACAAACCCCAGAATTCCACTGCATAAATAAATCTGGCCAAGAAAACCCTAGGATCAGGTCACAGTCACTATAAGAGCCAACCTGTTATGTGCTGTGTGGCCACAACATATTATCAGATCAATTTTGCCATGTGAGATAAATATATGTACATATATTTGATGTAATTTTGATGTAATTCACTCCTTGTGATCTTGTCATTAAAGTCAGTTTGTATGGTTATACCATTAAAGTTGCTGTCTTTTTCCTCCTTTAGTTAATAAATTACAGTAGTTGTGTGGTTTTTTAAAGTGTTTTTGTTGTTTCTCATCAAGTATTGAATAATGTAGATGTTCAATTCCTTTTTAACTTTTGTAAATTAATGTTTGTCCCGTTCCAAAATCATTAGAGGCAGTTTGTAAACAAACATGAACATAACAACAGGTGAGTCATCAATTTAATTCTTTATTGGTGAGGGCTGAAGTGCATTCCCTTTTTGTTTTATTCTTGTCTTCATTTTATCAAAATAAAGTCATCTGACTCCACAGAATGAACAGCAGAACTCCCACCTTTGAGTTTTGATATCTGGTCAGCTTGGCTAAAGGGAATTTACATGGATATATTACAATATAATACAAGCAATGGTAGTATTTGAAAGGCAATGTCACTGAAGACAGCATTATGCCTTAAAATGATTAGTATTTATATGTCTGACTTTTAAATTTAATTTAATAATGCAGTTTAATTTTTTGTTCAACCAAGAAAGAAGCTTTATTGGTCTTCATCTTGCAAAGCTTAAGAAAGTTATATTTTGGACTACAGCTCCCATAAGCCCCAACCAAAAAAGCAGAACATTTCAAATAAGTGATCCCCTTACTCTACCTAGGTACACACACACTCACACGTCCAACATATGCTGTTCTAGCTCACTTCTTTGGCCATTGAGTATTCTTTTCTAAACATGCAATAACCAAAAACCCAGTCTTAAAGTCCCCCCTGTAAGCCATAAGCTCCCCTCTCCAAATTTTCCAGGTTATCAGGCAGATGATCAATGGCAACATGTCCAACTATTCACCTTTAGTTGGACACACTGCAAGGACATCATTTGCAGGGAATCACAAAGCTCACCAGGGGTCCCTGCAGGTGCCTGTTGCCTGTTGCTGAGCATCCAACCAAAAACAATAGCTGGATATGTTGTTGATGATTCCCACCTCCTCTGACAACCTGAAAATGGCTGTGTTGGTGGGGTGGGATGGGTGCTGTGTGGCTTACAAGAGTCATAAGCAGAAACATGTCTATGACAGACTCGTACATCTCCCAATGCAGGAATTTTGGCCTATATGTTACTGGGCCTACAGCATGGTCAGGGGTTTGAGGATCATCTGTGGGGCTGCCACTTTCAGACCATTGCCTTCTTTGGGCAGACAGTGACAGAATTAGCAACAAAGGGGGCAGATCCATGAGTGGCAGTTGCTGTCTCTAATGTCAATGGCTGGTAGTGGTGAATCTAGTTTGGATTTTAGTCTGAATTATCCAAGATGCTGAACCTATTCAAGCCTGTATTGACATGGCAGCCTCTAGCTGCCTGTGGTATCTGCCCTTCACTTCACATATGTCTATTGAACACTCTCTGCATGAAAAAGGTTACAAGTACTGGTTTATAACATTTAAAGCAGCCAAGAGCAGCATGAGACAATACACTCAAACCAGGCTAATCTGTAGCTGAAAAATCATTGTTATCCCCCACCCCTCTCAGAATCAGTGGATTGAAAAAGAGTTGTGGCACCATTATATGAAGTATCTCATAAGACTGATTGGATGTTTTGATTACCTTCTGGGATACTTTCCATAATAGCAGCTTTAATAGGCCATCTTTCACCTGCAGTTGATTAGGAGATATAAAACTGGGGCCCAACATGTTATCATATTAACAATATGTTTGTGGGATTTGCAGAAGCTGTAAGTGAAATAATTATATGAGCCACATAATTCAAATTCACAACATTCAAAATGGTGGCAGAAGAAAAACAGTGAGGGCTAAAAGGAAGGTTGTGGAGAGAAATAAACCCATCCCCATCCCCTCGAAAAAAGAATTGCACACTCTTGGAAAACCCATTTCACTGAAATCAGACAGATACTGAATTTGATAATAAAACTACCCTAACGCTGCAGAAAGGGTCACACATAGTGCAAGCCACATATACTGGGCCATAATTCCAATTGTCACAATTCTCAAAATGAAAGCAATAAATTGTATGATCTCTCCTGGAAAAAAAAAATCAATGTTGTCGCTTCCTCACCCTAGCCCCCAAGGGGATTCCCCTCTCCCCTTTTTTCTTTACTTCTCAGTCTTAAAATTTAAGTTAGTGGAAATAAAATATATATGGGGGTGGAATATCTGAAAAGTAGCAATGCAATTGAGACAAGCCATATTGGCACTTTTAATTGTCCCCTTTCCCCTGTGATATAGCAGTTCTCTGGAGCATCTCCTACAGACCTTCTAAGTCTCTGTCTCTTTTAACATTTTATTCACCTGGGGGCCATTCAGACTACAGTTTAACCCAGTTCCAGATTCGAATTTTGCATGTGAAGTTCATATTGGGCCCAATTCCGTCACAATCCATGTCGAGGCTAGCACAAGGAAATGCCCCTTACCCCGGGGTATCCAGATTCAGGCTAAAATCCATCTTTTCCCAAAAGACCTGGGTTCTGCGAAATATGAACTTGCCCTCGATCATGTTCGGGGCAAATTCAGGAAGGAATTGGGTCGGAGGGCGGGCTGAGGGCAGAGCATTCCCTCCCCTCATCCGAGGGGATGGGGAGGAGGAGGAGGAGGAGGAGGAGGAAAGAGCCGAAGGACTGGAGGCTGAGAGGAGGCAAAAGGGGAAATCAGGGTGACTGACGGGGGCTGTAAAGGGCTGTAAGAGGGAGAGAGGAGTGGAAAAAGAGGAGGAGGAGGAGGAGGAGGAGCCCTGGGAATAAGTGAGCCATGAAGGGCATCCTATAATGGAGCAGGAGGAGGAGGAGGATGAAGGAGCCAGGGCAGCTTGGGAGGGGAAGGTCGGAAGAAAAGAGGAGGAGGAGGATTGCCCAGGGAAATAGGGCTGTGGGGCCAAGCTGGGGGATGTAGGGAAATGGATGCAGCAGAAGCAGCCTCTTTTGACAATTTATGTGCATGATTTTTTGGGGTCTGTGTGCTTGCTTGTGCTTTATTTCCTCTTGCTCCTGGATTATTATTATTATTATTATTATTATTATTATTATTATTAGTGTTATATGCGGATGCTACAGTCAGAATGCCTGTGCTGCATTTCCCCTTTATTCCCAATTGATTCCATGGGTTAGAGCATTCCCTCCCCTCATCGGAGGGGAGGGAGAGGAGGAAAGAGCCCAAGGAAAAAGGGTGGATGCAAAAGGTGACAGGAGGCAAAAGGGGACTGGGCTGCAAAGGGCTGTGGGTAGGGGGGAGATGGAGAAAGTGATGGAGAAGGAGGAGGACGAAGAGGAAGAGGAAGAGGAGGATTGCCCAGGCTGGGGGATGTAGGGAAATGGATGCAGCAGAAGCAGACTCTTTTGACAATTTATGCGCATGATTTTTTGGGTGCTTGCTTTCCTCTTACTCATGGAACTTAAGAGCCATTATTATTATTATTATTATTGTTGTTGTTGTTAGTGTTATATGCGGATGCTACAGGCACTTTCCTCCTTTTTTATTTTTTTAAAATTAATTTTGACAAAATATGCGCATGTTTTGTTTTGTTTTTTCTTGTGGCAGATATATATTTATATATAGATAGAACGTGGCTGGCAGCTTGTTCCCTTTCCGTTTCATTTGCTGGCTTCCAGCAAAGGGGAAATGTTGCAAATGGGCTAGCCTTTTTTTTCCTTTGCAAATCAATCCAAAAATGCGAATGTTACATTTGTTGCTCTTGTCAATTAGGCAACTGGCAAAACGATACATGCTTTTGCAAGGAATTCAGGGGCAGCCCTGAACTGCTTTTAAAAGCAAAAAAGAATGCAAGGCAATTGCATTCTTTTCTGGCATTTCCGAGGTGAGGAATTTATTATTATTATTATTATTATTATTATTATTATTATTATTATTACAGTGGTGCCTCGGGTTACGAAATTAATTCGTTCCGCGGCTAATTTCGTAACCCGAAAAACCTTCGTAAGCCGAATTGCCATAGGCGCTAATGGGGAAAAAAGCCGCGGCTCTGCCGCGGCTCCATTTAAAACAGCGCCGGAGTTTTTTCGTAACCCGAAAAAACTTTCGTAACCCGAAACAATAAATCCCTATGGGATTTTTTCGTATCCCGAAAAATTCGTAACCTGGGTATTTCGTATCCCGAGGTACCACTGTATTATTACATGTGTAAGAGGCAATCTGGGGTGGCAAGAAGTGGGGGATACAGGATGCATTAACTTGCATTTTGAGGTTGAAAATGGGGCCAAGGGCAGATCATACCCTGCACTCACCCAAATGCCTCCCCATACACAAAAGAGATTTTAAATTGACAAAACGTGCGCACTTTGGGGCATTGTGCATGGCTCTTTAAAAAAAAGGAGGGGGGGAGTACACTTCTGATGCCCCTGCAAACGTCACCTATGACAATTGCTTGATTGACAGCAGGCGCCCTCAAGTTAAACCCGATAAGCCATTCGGGTTAAAATGCCCCTCAATCGTAGTGGGCACTCGCTAACGGAGAGATTCGGGGAAGGGGCATCCGGATCTACCCAGTTCCACCCACATTAACTGAGCCAGTGGGAATGGGGCCTTGGTTGCAATTTTCCCTGCATGCAGTGCAGACATTTTGAGCAGCAGTGGATTATCCACCAATTGTTTCAAAGAGAGTCTGGCCTTCTTCTTCAAAAGTACAAGAAACTGGAATAGAATCCAGAGACATAGCCATATTAGTCTGGAATATCAGTATGCAAAGGGATCTTGCAGCACATTTGAGACTAGCAGAGCAAAAGAAATTACAACATAAACTCTCACAGACTTGGTCTATTTCCGCAGATGCATGGAGTCAAATGGTTCTCAGGAAGGATCTTTATAATCAGACTGTGTGAATACCCATGGAAATGGAAATGTAAAACTTATGGTGATGAAGTGACAAGTTCAGTTTTAACTATGGACACTGAGGGGCTAAAGCAGGAGGAAAGATGTTGTCCAAGGCCAGGGTGGGTGAATGGTCATATCAATTTTGGAGGGAATTTTGGAATGTGGTGTGTCCAGGCTAGGAACCAGGAGGGAGATTTGATAAACAGGCCAAGAACATCCTCATGAGGTGGGATGTTAACCAATGTTATAATACATCTAGTGTGCCAGGAAGCCTCTGTTCAACTTACTGTTTATGAATTGCAATTTGTGGAACCTTGCTGTCTCTGTTCAGAGACTTGAAATAACAGTGGATTCTTTGCATGGGAATCCATGCTTTCTCTTGACCTCTGATTGTAGGAACCTCTTGTTTTACTGTTATGTGATATTTGCAGAAGCTGACTAAGTCCCAGGTCTGGGATCTCCTAGGAGTACTGTCATAAAGTGAAGTGCTCTCTTCCACTTTTCCCATATGGGTGGAAAGTAAGGAAGTGACCTTGACACCTCTTGATCTAGGCACACAAGAATCTCCTGCAAGGACTAATTAGGAATAGACCATTCCCTCTCCATGCCTCCAATGTCATCTGGCATGCAAAAGGTTTAGGAGGTAGACAATTCAACCCCCCCCATCCCATTCTGCATCCCGATGTACTGCAATTAAAGCAATTTATCAAGTAATGGGCTGAATCCTATTGGTTAGTACCAAGCAGAGCAGAGTTTTAAATTATATGCTTTATAGATTACAGCAAAGTTTCACTATATAGATTAATGATTCCCAAACTTTGGTCCTCAAAATGTTTTGGACTTCAGGTCCTAGAAGCCCCAGCCAGCTTGTTAAGTCAGGAATTCTGGGATCTGAAGGCCAAAACATCTGTAAAACCAAAGTTTGGAAATCACTTGTCTAGATCATGAGACATCAAGGAATGGGAGAATTACAACAACTAAATGAAATGGGGGAATCACAACATCTGATTGTCCTGATGTGTAATCCATATTCTGGACAAGAGGCCACTGTCAGGATGCAATATGGAGAAACGGAATGGTTTCCCATTGGCAAGAGGTCAGATAAGGCTGCATTTTATCACCATATCTGTTTAATTTATGTGCAGAATATATCATATTGAAAGCAGGATTAGATTCAGAAAAACAACTGTTGAACTGGGGGAAGAAACATTAACAACTTAAGATATGCTGACGACATCATATTATTTGCAGAAAATAGGAAAGACTTGGAACAACTACTGATGAAAGTTAAGGAAGAAAAGTGCAAATGCAGGGTTCCAGCTGAATATTAAGAAGACAAAAGGATAAACACAAATAGTTTATATACTTTTAAAATGGATAAGAAATACATTGAAACAGATTTCTTATACCTTGCTTAATCATTAACCAAAATAGAAAATCAGAAAAAGATCAAGACAAAGGCGGCCATGAAGGAACTTGATAAGATTCTCCATTGTAAAGACATATAATTAAATACCAAGGTCAGAATCATTCAGGACACAGTATTTCCAATATTTATACATGGTTGTGAAAGCTGAACAGTGAAGAAAGCTGATAGGAAGAAAACCAACCTAATTGAAATGTAGTGCTGGAGAAGAGTTCCTAAAAAGACAAATGAGTTCTAGAGCAAATAATGTCTGCAATAACACTAGAAGTGAAGGTGATTAAATTGAAATTACCTAACTTTCAGTATACCATGAGATGGTGTGATTCATTGGAAAAGATGATAATTCTTGACAAAGTCAAAGCCAGAAAGAAAAGAAGAAGATCACAGTATAACTGGATTGATTCATCAAAGGAAGCCATAACCCTGAGTTTGTAAGATGTGAGCAGGATAGTTGATGCCCAAAGATCTTGAAGTTCTGTTCCATAGGTCAGAATCATAAGTCAAAGTTGACTTAATGGTAAACAACAATAACAAAAACCAGATCCATTGAATCAGTTGATTGCGGAGCAACATCCAAGTAAGTTCCACTGATTCAATGGTTTTATTCTTGTTGGGGCAAACAACAGGATTGAGGCCCAAACTGTAACACTATATTATTATTCCACTTTAACTGCCATGGCAACATCTTATGAAATCTTATGAAATATTTTTAGTTTAAGGTGGGGTATTTAGAAAACCAGCCAGGGAACTCTAATACCTCACCACACTACTGACTTCAGGATTCCATAGGATGCAGCCACTGAAATTAATGTGCAGTCATAGTTTTATACTGTAATTGTGTAGTGTGAAAGGTCCCCTGGTGTAGTGTACAATCCAGAAACATGAGATTTTCACAAAATCCATATGGACTTTGTTCAAAGCCGAAAAAAACAGAGTGTACTCTCTGAGTAACTGTTATATTCCTTTCTCTTGTAAATTTCATTGCTTGTCCATAGGTACTTGGTGCTTTCTGCTTACCTATAAATTCCCTAAAGGACATAACTTCATAAATTGACTATATGAAAGTGTACAGAACTAAAATGAATGAACAAGATAAGGAAATGGTAAACTAAGAAGTGAGCAAAGTAGCAAGTCTGTCCAAAAGCTGACTTATGTGTGTATGCAATTAAGCGAGCAAGAGGATAACATAGAAGAATAGCTGATGATGGGAAGCATAAAAGGAATAAAGAAATGTGATAAATGAAAAAGGAATTCCAAAAGTATACATGTTAATGAGCAAGTAAGCATGCCAGCAAGAGAGTACTACATGTATTCTGAATGGTGGATGCCAGAAATTGTGTTGGTCCCAGAAATCTGGAATAACTAAGTGCTTGCTCAAGGGTTACTATAGGTTACGACTGATGGATATACACCCTCTATTGGTCTGCTATTGATTAACCATAAACAGACATCACTAGTTTGGTTAATTACATGTTACAAACCACACAGGTCTTGAGGGGGAGCTGCGGGGAGCTGTTCCCAAATGTGCTGTGAAAAGGTTGAGTATGTAGTTTCTCTTCTGTCCTCTTTCTATGATGGTCAGACCTCCCCCACTCCAACAAAAAAGGGAGAGGTAGGTCTTGTCTTTATTACTGTCTTCCTGGTCATTTGGAGAGCCATTTCCTTTTCTTTCAGGAAGATAAAAGGAGACAGATGCTATGTGGGGGCTAGGGATGCTGTGTTCTGGTCAATAAGACAGGCCACAAAGGTCAATGGCTTTAAGCCAACCCTGTCTGAGAGCTGCCATAAATGTTGGTAGATGGGGAGAAGGAAGATTTAAAGACTGACATGTGCTGTCTGAGCAGGAGGAATGGGAAGAAGGTATTCTCCAAAGGAAAGCACTATCTCAAGCCAATATCATTATAGGCTATCCCTAAGAAAACCCTATGAAATTCATGGGGTTGCCATAAGTTGACAGATGACTTACACACACACACACACACACACACACACACACACACACACACACGTGCTGCCTTTTTCCCAAGGAGTGGATTTTAACCAGTCAAGTATATTATTATTTTTCCTGAATGGCCTAGAGCTGGAGAAGCAGGGCTCATTCCCTATCCTATGACAAATCCAGATCATTTAATGCCAATGAGATAAGGGTCCTAAAACAAAATATAAAAGCATAAAATGCTTTAAAAACCCAGAATGATATCTTTCACACACCTTGTTTGATTGAAGGGAAAACCAATATCTCCAATATAGGCACATTTTATTATTTGTGTGTCTGTGTATCTTCAACTTGCTTGTTCACTTACGGTAACCTCATGAACTTCATAAGGTTTTCTTAGGCAAGGTATACTCAGAGGTGGTTTTGCTAGTTTCTTCCTCTATAATACAGCTTGCGGCACCTGGTTGGTATTCATTGGCCATCTCTCATGCAAGTACTAATCAGGGCTGACCCTGCTTAGCTTCATAAGATCAGAAGGGATCTGGTGACATTAGGGTATTGGGGCCTGCATTTTGTTATACCTTTTCTTTTATATACTATGTCTGTGGAGGGAGAATGGTGACAAAGAGCAGTCTAGAAGATGTGTGAAGCCTCCCAGGATACCTCTCAGGTTTCCTGGACCATTGTTAAATAGTCTGTATTTTTCAAAGTCAGAAGTAGACTTCCAACCACTTACAGTCTGAGATATCTTTTTCTTTTTAAAAGCCTTGTTGGCAATCTATGTGACCCCTCCTGAGAATTGTCTTACTGTGATTACCCATCCCTGCAAAAAGGTATTAATGTGTTTGTATTTATTTAATTTATGCCCTGACTTTCTTAGCCAAGGCCAGTCAGTAGTGAGGCAAGGATGGGAAGCCCAAGAAAAGGCCAGAAAGGCTGAAAAGTGAAAGCAGTGACGTCAGTTCTGAGACTCAACCATGAAAATGTGATATTCTCCCTCTCCTTCTTTCATATTTCACATCTTTTCTTTGAAATGACTGCTTGTGTTACAGCAGAAAATCTGTGTGGATTTGAGTCTCAAAGACTTGCTTAAACAAACCTGCCCACACAGGTCATTGTTTGTCATTATTATGCCTCTGTTATGGCAACCAATATCTTCTAGGAACCAAATGCAAAAAGTTGTGGATATAACCTGTTGTCCTAATCTTCAGTACTTTGATTTCAGTGCAGTCACCTTGGACATAAATCTATCTCACACCACATCTTGCTCAAGACTGGTTTAGGGGCTTATTTACTAAATCAGCTATTACAGTGGGTCTCAAACTTTTTACCATTGTGACCATCTTTATATCTATAGGGGGATGTTGTGCCCCCTCTGCTTGATATAGTGTATGAATAAAAATATATTGTTTGTTTAGTGTGCATATTTTTGTTTGCACATTTATGTATATACATATTTTAACATTTTATAAAGAAACAGGTCTTCCCCTTCTCCTCCTTCAGGCAGAGGCTCCAAGCACCCTATAAAAAGGTTTAGGAAGTGGAGGAAGAGGGAGGGATCACTGCCTCCAAGTCTTGTGCCCCTCCAGGGCCTGCCCTGCACTTTGGGAACTTCTGTACTATTAGATTCCTGTTGTTGTTGTTTATCTTCAGGTTGTTTCTGATTTATAGCAAGCCTAAGGTAAACCTATCATGGAGGTTTCTTGGCGAGTTTCTTCAGAGGGGGTTTGTCATTGTCCTCCTCTGAAGCTGAGAGAATGTGACATATCCAATGTTACTCAGTAGGTTTCATGGCCAAAGAGGGAAACGAACTCTGGTCCCCAGAGTCCTAGTCCAACACTCAAACTACTTCACCATGCCAGCTCTCTAGAGTCTCTCTAGATTAGATTCCTACACAGCCCTTAAATAGAGAAGTAAGTAGGATGGTTTATAGTGAAAACTAAGGCAATAAAGTTATGTAGCCCCATGGAAATGGCTATCTAAATTGTACACAGACTTTGGTTGTTCTAGATGTAATACCTCTCAAATGGATAAATGTTATTCAGGTTGAGTCCCTCTTATCTGAGATGCTTGGGACCAGAGGTGTTTTGGATTTAGGATGGTTTTTTTTAGATTTTGGAATACTTGCATTTGCATATATGTACATAAGGAGATGACATGGCCAGCCCTGACTAATACTAGGATAAGAAATAACCCATGAATACCAAGTGCTGTAAACTATATTTAAGAGGAAGGAACTGGCTAAATGTCCTCTGAATATTTATTGCCTTAAAAATCCATAAGTTGACAAGCATCTCTAAGGCACATATATAGGCACACACAAATAATAGCTTCCCTTCTCCCTACCATTCAAGATGAATGATCACCCACCTTGCTGGTTACATAGTCAAAAACAGGCATAATGATAAACAATGTGTCAAGTGCGGTTCAAACATTAATGTTCGTAATTTCAAGAAATAGCTGCCAAAATACCTTTTTCTTCACACAAAGTAATGGCCAGAGTTCTAATAAAACAACAACAACAACCAGAGAAGACCAGACTATAAGTGTGTGTGTGTGTGTGTCTTGAATGCTGGCCATAAATAAGAACCATAAATCACCTAGGCTCTGTGGCTCTTCCAGGTGCTACTATCAGACTGCAGGCACTTTCAGTCTTGTAATCCTATTCAGAGTCAAGCTTAACAAAAGTCTCACCAAACCTGGTTTAAGGTCCTTTTATTATTTTATTAGTTCTCTTTATGGACCTCCTCTCATTATCTATTCATTTGTCATTTGCTACTGATTTTTTTTTAACAAACCAAACTAAAAATGTACAAAAAAGAACTATGATAAATCACAACTTAGAAAGCAATTTTTAAAAATACATTGTAGTAGTTGTAGTTTTATGGCTACAAAAAAAGAGCTGGTAGCCGTTACATTGCATTTTGTCTTTTAAAATGTCATTTTGTAATAATCTAGGTTCAAAATAGGACAAGCACAAGGAGATCCTCACCCTGGTGTACCACCAGGGGGCAGTGCTCCATTTGCTTAAGTGCGCAATGGCCAATGGTATGCCTTCAGAATGCACAAGAGATTTGCAATGTAAAACTTAATGTAAAGAATACTAGTGTCCCTATTGAACAGTGGTTCCCAATTTTTTCTATGTCCTACACTCCTCAGAAATGTTTGGCCGTAAACCCCTACGAAATGGTCAGTTAATGTTCATACCATCTACAAAAAATAATATCACATTTGAAGATGAAGAAGTCTAATTTCTAATTTTTAAACCACAAATTGAATCACATGCAATACTGTGGGTAAACAAAGTGAATTTTAAAAAGGGTTTTAACTCAGTGCACAAAATGCCATTCAAGAGCGTGTTACAGATGCACCGAAGGGGCATGTTAGGGTTGAGAAGGGGTGTGTTAGGTTTGAGAAGGGGCGTCCCTTCCGGACGCCCCTTAACCCTAATACGGACTGAGTCTGTACAAAATGGCAGCGCTCTTCCACACGGGGGCCGCCATTTTGATGTTGTGGACGCATAGCGTCCGGACATCATGCGGCAGAAGTGATGCTGCCAGTGTGCGACTAGCGCCTCGTGGCGCCACTTCTGGGGCCCAGAAAGAAGTGCCATTTCTGAGCTTCTTTCTTGTTGTGCCTGGGAACCGTGCGGTTTGGCCGCTGCGGTTCCCGGACGTAGCAAGCGGCGGTGGCGGCAGAGCGCCCTTAGGCAGAGCGCCTAAGATGAACAATTAGATTCTAATTCAGAAAAAAGCTGTAAACTATTGTAAATTGTAAAATTTTCTCCTTTTGATTAAATAAACAATGAGACCACAGTACTATCTATGCAACACAACTGCCTACCATCACTTCCCAAGGCACACAAGGAGCTAGCTGACAGATGACTTGTGACTGGTCTTCAAGAACAAACCACTCTTTGTTGTACCCCCTAAAATTACATCTCATCCCCCCCCAAAGGGTGCAGGCTCCCCAGGTTGTGAACTCCTGCTATAGAATTTCTCTTTGACATTTCATCAAGCAAATGTATTCCTACAGATCTGTAGAAAAGCAAACATGCAAGAAAGAAAAACAAGGGTGCAACCAGGTTTTTTGGGATGCTGATGAAGGTTTACACTGGAGATGGAATTAACTCTCAGCTATGGGCTTTTCACACATCACTGAAAATAGCTCATTTTGTATGTCTTCCTTTTTGGGCTTGTTCCCACTATGAAATACAGCGAAGTGCCATTCACTGTAAATGACCCTAGTTCCCTGATCGTGATAAAGCGAGGCAAAGGCAAAACCCCCAGTGTTTCCAAAGTGTACTTCAAAAGAGGTTCTTTTGAGAAGAGTTGATTCTGAAGTAAGTTCCATAAGTGGGAACAAAAGATCAGAATAAATTCATTTTGAAAGGAAGGAACAAATGGCAGAGGAAAACAAAACAAAACAAAACAAAAAAACCAATAAAAACCCATTGTCCTCCCCTTCATCCTCCTGCCTCATTCCCTGGCCCAGCCTCTGTACTGCCCCCCGCATTGCTCCACTGCCATCCCCCTCACCCCCAGTGATCTGAGCATGGCGGCCTGAGTCCGGTGGGGATCCCAGGGGTCCCCCTTGCCCTTGGGCCATCATGTTCGCCCCCAGCTATCCAAGCATGGTGGCCTGGGTCCGGGGGGGCCATCTTGCATGATGCCCTGTTGTGCATCATCACATTTCACCAGCATGGTTGCATAACATGTTGGCAATGTAGCTCCGTCATTGTTTAGTTACATACAGTAGCCTCTCATGCAGCATCCAAATAAAAGAGGCAGGCACAGTGACCAAGGGAATGCAAGAACAGCAAATGTAAGAGCTCTCAGTGTAAATGATTTTCATTGTGTCCCAGTTTGCAATGCTAGAAATTTGGGGAATGAAGGAAAATTTCATGGGAGGTGCAGAGTTCTTATTTTGGGGAAAATGCTCTTTTTTTTGCTCCCCCTGGACTGCCAGGGTTCATCTCCTGTGACATCATAAGCAGTTGTACCTAAGACATCCTATCCTGGCAACCCAGACAGTAATTTCAAGTACAGTAGATTCAGCAGCCCTCCAATTTACTTGATCAGTTTTCTTCTCTCAGATGAGATGTGTTATAATTTAATTTGATAAAAGTCATTTTCAGTTAATGAATTAGCACATGCGCTTTTATGCAAATTGGATTTCTTTTGTCTTCTCTTTTGGTAAAGTGTGAAGGTGTATCTACACTGTAAAATTAATGCAGTTTGGCACTGCTTTAACTGCCATGGCTCCATCCTACAGATTTCTGGGATTTGCAGTTTTGTGAGGCACTAGCACTCTTTGGCAGAGAATGCTAAGGACCCCTGTAAAGCTATAAACCCCAGAATTCCATAGCGTATAACTACAGCACTTAAAGTGGTGTCAAACTGCATTATTTGTACAGTGTAGATGTATCCTAAGAGACCACCCTAAAAGCAGGTAACAGATTTTAATGATTACAAATCTTGAATGAACCAAAAACAGGCAGTTGGACAAAAGATTTCAATTAACAGATGTACTTAAATCTGTCACCAACTATATTCTAATGTAAGCTGATATATCTACCATATATATCTATACCCATAAGTTCTCTCTCTCTCTCTCTCTCTCTCTCTCTCTCTCTCTTAATAATAATAATAATAATAATTTTACCCATCAAGTAGCACAGCAAAGAAACTGTGGTGCGGCTAATAGGGAGAAATGCTTGGGTGCAAGATGGGCATTCTAATGAAGCTTAAAAACAGAAGGCAGATAGGCAACATCCATCCTTCTATGCTTGTGTTAGTGGGACATTTATTTTACACCTGTGATGCTTGTGTACAAGTAATGGGTATTGCTTTATCTGAACTGAAGTGGCTGCGCTTGCTGCTGCAAGTGCTGCATCCTCCATAAACAACAAATTAGATCATGTCAGATTGTTTGATGTGCCTCATCAAAGCTGCCTCCCTCCACCACCACTTTGTTCAACAAAGATACCAATTAGATATAACAGCAGCATAGGAGGGGATATTCATCCTCTGGGAAATGTAGTGAAACCAAACTCTTTCCCCATTAGGGAATGATACAAGAATCAAAGGAGAACAATGATGGGCTTTCCACTGCATAAAACTGAAAAGGAAAGGCCCTCTTTTCTCTGTTTTAGACTTTAAATCATTTGCATGGATGAAACATGTAGGCAAAGCAGAGGAAAGATGGGCTTTTAGAGAGTACGTGATGGAAAATTACACACATAAACACACACAGGTTTTTGCTCATGCATTCTGCAGTGTCTATCCCTTTGCTTAAATGCATTAATATTTCCTGCATTTGATCAGTTAAGGAGATTACAGTCGTCTCATATTTAAAATACCAGATTCAACCTGATTTTCTTAATTTTCACTTAATTATATCAACTGTATTTGCTTTTCTTTTATCTGTGGATTGACATGGAGTCACAGCATCAGAAAAGCAGGGATGTAATTCTTCACTTCTTGAAGATAGCAATAAGTAATTTCAGTAATTTTCTTGTCATTGGGAGAAAGTCTTTTGAAACCACCCTTTTCTAAGGCTATTTGCAGTTCAGGACTTATTGTGTGCAAAATTCACAGGCGGATGTTTTGTACAGGAAACAACATTTTCTTGGTGGAAAATAATATTTTAGTACTGAGATTAATTCCTGTGTAGAAAATGCTGTTTCCTGCACAAAATAACCATGTGTAAAATCTGCACAAAATAAGTCCCAAATAGTGAAGATTTTTGTCAATTCAAGATTCTTTTCATCAGAGTTTTTCAAAACTCAAAAAATATGTTTTCCAACCATATACAATTTTTTTCAATATTATTTTCATCCATACTGGGTAGTCATAGTGCTTTTAAAAAAGAAAGTATACATCTCATCCAGGCCAGTAATGGCCTGAATCCTATTGGTTTGTTGTTGTTAGCTGCCCCCCGAGTTGGTTCTCACTAATGGCGACCATATGGATGAGAGAACTCCAAGAATCCCTATCCTGCACTGCCCTGCCCAGATCCTGCAAGCCCTTGCCCATAACCTCCCTGATTGAGTCTATCCATCTGTCTTCCTCTCTTTCTTCTACCCTCTACCTTTCTTAGCATTACTGTTTTTTCTAGTGATCTGTGCCTACAATAGTCTCACCCTGATCATCTTTGC
Organism: Sceloporus undulatus; assembly: GCF_019175285.1. Lineage (NCBI taxonomy): Eukaryota > Metazoa > Chordata > Lepidosauria > Squamata > Phrynosomatidae > Sceloporus > Sceloporus undulatus. Next base: position 198,795,356 of record NC_056523.1, read on the forward strand.
TTCCAAGGAGAGCCCTGGTCTGATCTGTTCAAGAACCCATTTGTTTGTCTTCTTGGATGTCCATGGTATCCTAAGTACTCTTCTCCAGCATCACATTTCAAATGAGTTGATTTTCTTTCTGTCTGCTTCCTTCACTGTCCAGCTCTCACATCCGTACATGGTAACTGGGAATACAGTGACCTGGACGATTCTTACTTTAGTGCTCAGTTGTATGTCTTTGCTCTTCAGTATCTTTTCCAGTTCTTTCGTAGCTGCTCTTCCCATTCCTAGTCTTCTTCTTATTTCTTGACTGCAGTCTTCATTCTGGTCAATGTTTGATGCTAGATATGGACATTCTTTAGCTATTTCTATTTCCTCATTGTCTAGATTAAATTTGTGTATTACTTCTGTGTTTCTCATTTTTGTTTTCTTTATGTTCAGCATCAGACCTGCCTTTGCACTTTCATCTTTGACCTTCCTTATTAACTGTTCCAATTCCTGAATGTCTTCTGCTAATATTATGGTGTCATCTGTATATTTTAGGTTGTTAATGTTTCCCCGAATTTTGTTCTGATGGTGGCCTCTGGTCCTTGGTACGAATTCCTATTAGTAATTCCTACTGATAATCCTACCTAAAGTAGACCTATTAAATTTATTCTTTGAATCACCTTCAACAATTGATTCAATGGGTCTACTCTTGTTGGAATTACCAGCAGGATTCAGGCTATGAAGTACAGGACACAACACACATGCCTTCCATTTTCATTTACATCATTTATTCCATCATATCTGAAGCACTGCTGAGAAGTTGAACAGATTCATCACCATGGACAACAGTGGCCAGATGTGATTAAGAACAGCCTGGTAATTCTTATTTATCCTGAGGCCAAAGCCATGTGGTTACACTTGGCTAAGAATTAGACACAAAGAAGTAGAACTAGATTTGGAGGGGGGGGGGAGAGACAGAGACAGAGAGGGAAAGATGATGACGATGATGAGGAGGAGGAGGATCATGAGGTTAATGAAGATGACTGCTTTGAAACACTGGAAGGAACAAGGAGAGATGAATATGGGTAGTTAGCTTCAAAGTTTCCATGGTGCACAGGGCTTCCTCCGTAGGCAAGGTGGTTTGGAAAGATATAAATAATGGTTCTGCAAAAGCTATAGCTTTCCAGTCTAGTTTGAGCCCAATATTCCTGTCAATCCTTTTTGCACAATTGATTCTGTTGTATTGTTTACTTTCTTCTTCTCATAAGCAGTGTGTGTGTGTGGGGTGTGTGTGCATACTGCACCAGGGTGGTACACCCGACATGGCTTCTGGGCAAGCAAGCAAGAGTGCCACATCCCTGTCTTGCTTGCCCAGCAACCATAGCAGTCTCTTCTGTTTGGGCTTCAGTGTAGTTGCAGCCATGTTAGAGGGCTTGGCACTGCCTCCTCCAGTGGCTGCTGGTGGGGGGTGCTTTGGTGTGGTTGAGCAGAGCTCAAACAGACCTCCAGAGGCCAAGCCAGTCTGCCCCACCCCTCACATCAGGTGACACCAACCCCTGGTATGCCACTGACCATAAGCAATAGCCCATGCAGTTGAATCCAGTGGTAGTGAATGTTTTATAGTTGCAGACATTAATAAGAAAGAAAACAGATCAGAAAACAGGAGGACACTGTTTTGGGGATAGCTCCCATCAACATCTAGTTAAGCTCTGAGACTCTGACTGCCCTTTGTGCAAAAATGGGGGCGCATGTGCATGTTTGCATGTGTGCATGAATGTGCAACTATCCCTGGTCATATCTTCCATTTGCTAAAAAGATTCCAACTGATTATTTAGGAGGTGGCAATGCTGGTTTTTTTTCATTTGGAAGAGAGGCTATGGGAATGTCAAAGTTTTTCGTGTTAGTGATGTCATTCAGCCTATTTGCACTGGTTCACCCAAACCAATTGTAAAAATTTGTTGGGTTGACTGAACCACTTGTTGTGGGGACAAGAAAATGAAAAGTTTTCCTGCACCCTCTGCTTCCAACCAGCACATGCTTTTATCAATTCCCAGTCATCATTTCTATCAAAAGCAGCAGCAAGCCAGCATCTTTCCTAGCCAGCATAAGATCTGCTGCAATGGTGTGCACTGCCAGGAAGTGAAGGAAGAGGAGAAAAGGGAGTCAGTCCCTAGTAGTCAACCACCATCATGGAAGGAAAGGCAGGCAGGAAAGAAGAAAAGAGTGAGAGAGAATGAAATAGAGAAAGGAATGTCAGTGGATCTTTCTCTGAAGGTCCGGCCCTGAGCCTTCCCATACCCTCTGCTACAGGCAAGTGCATACCTATCCACATTTCTCCAATGATGGATCAGAAATGAAAATCTTTTGGTTTATATGTACATATTTTAGCAAAAACTTTTTTTTGGACAGAATTGGTTATTTTGTATGACACCACTGCCCACACTCAACCGAAACTAAAGATTTTGTGGTTGATCTAATATTTTTTCCTATGGGAAAAAATGGAGTATGAGAGAGATAGGCTGTAAGAGAGAGCTGTGCTGAGAAGTGTAGGGCAGAAAATACTTGGCAGATGTAGATTCTTGTCTTTCCCTCAGGCTCTGATACGGTGTAGCAGATCTGAGATGTATGCTGCTTCCCTTTACTTGAGCTTCACTTGTGGGTCTAAAGACAAATCAAATATTTCAGAAACGCTGCACATTTTCAGTAATCTCTCTTTGAAAGGAAGCCAAATCTTTATAGTGCTTTTTTTGAATTTCTTGGTGTTCAACAAAATGGGGAGCATATAACAACTCTCTTTTCCTTCTGGTTATTTGAAAAGGCTGTAATCGACATGACCTATCATTTGTGTGCTAATGCACTAGCGAGTGTTGCAAATAAGCCTGATATTTCCACAATGGAATATAGTGGAAGTCTTACAGGTTAATTGGCTTTCTGCTTCTCTTGAACCTGAACCATCCTGTGTTTGAAAGCTGAACAAAACCAGTTTGCAATTATACCCTTGTAGGCAAAGTAGAGAGAACAATTTTAAACTCCAGGAGCCTTTTAGCTACTGCTGGATGTTCAAGGAATAGACTTTTCTGACAAATGATTTACAGTAAATGCTTCAGAGAAGGAAAATTGTGTTAAAATATATATTTTGTTTTACTGGCTGTGAGCTTCAAAGAGCTTCATATTTTAAATCAACAGGTGGTTTGGTGGTTGACATAGACTGGTATGTTTCAATAGTGCTTACTTATAATCAGAAAAGTTTCACTGTCATCACAGTTTGTGAATGGCAGCTACATTGACTGGCCCAGCCACATTTTTGAAATGTATCCAGATGTTATGCTACCTCATAACATTTCTGTGCAGAGCATTATGATTTCCAGACCTGCAGAGTAGATCAGGAATATCCATGTAGGTCAGGAATATTCAACTTGTAAAGTGATTCATGAATAAGATCGTCATTTGCCATCTGCAAGCAACTCATGCCTTGAAACAAGTGTGGCCCATGTAAAACATCATAGTCACAAAATGTGGACAACAAAAATGAACTTGTATGTTCTAATTGTTATGGTACAGATTCTGAGCTTGAAGGAGTCACAATTTGTCAATCAATCTTAAGCAATTCACCATCTTCCAAGTTCTTAATTTTAATATGAAGATCGTATTGGCTGGCTGTAGGGAAACTGACTAATGCTTGATTTGCAGGTCATACTAAACTGAGGCTAAGGAATCTTCAATCAGCCCTTCAAACATTTTCAACTTCAGCTCCCAGATGCACCAGATAGTGTGACTATGGGCTTGTCTACATGAGTTATTTACTTCAAATCCCCCCTGGGTTTACTTTGTCATGATATAGGGTCAAAACCCCAAACTGGGTGTGGACTGTCTTCACAGCATCTGCAACTGATGATTTGGCCTTTCCTCTCCATAACCTGAATTTTAAAACCTTATTTTTTACTCTGTGTTTTTGGCTCTCTCTGCAACAATTATGAGTGGCTGCCTTCCCACATGGCCCCTGCAAGCCACCCAGTGGTGCCATGGTGGGCGCAAGTCACTTTGAGGTCAGAACAAGGTGCCCAGTGTCTAGGATGCATCAACAGGAACATCAAAGGAAGTTGCTGTGCCACTCTATTCTGCTTTGGTTCGACCTCCCCTGGAATAGGGTGTCCAGTTTTTGGCACCATGGTTCAAAAGGATATTGACAAGCAGGACCATGTGGATGGGGACAAAGATAATCAAAGATCTGGAAACCAAGCCATATGAGGAACAACTTAGTAGTAGCTGGGTAGTTGAGCTTGGAAAAAGCAAGACTTGACAGGTGACATGATAGCCATCTTTAAATGTGTGAAGGGGTGACGTGTTGCATAGAGCAAGCTTATTTTTTGCTGTTCCAGAGATGAAAATATAAACCATTGGATTCAAATTACAATAAATGATATTCCACCTAAACATTAGGAAGAACTTTTTCTTCCTAAGAACTCTTTGACAATGGAATAAACTGCCTTGGGGTGGGATGGACTTGCCTTTTTTGGAAATCTTTAAACAGAGGTTGAAAGGGCATCTTTCAGGAATGCTGTAGTTATGTATTCCTGCATGGCAGGGGGTTGGACTAGATGACCCTTCCAACTTTAAGGTTCTTTGTTTCTATGAAAAATACCGCTGTACCAACTAATACCTTTCATGCAGGAGAAATTCAGTATTCAGAAATGCCTAGGCTGGTTCCATAGGTTCTTCTGTGTTGCTGTGGTTTCTTTCTTTTTTTCCTTTTCATGAGTTTCCATCATAATTGTGTGTGTGTTTGTTTTTAGATGATCTGATGGACACCTTGGGATTTTTTTAAGAGTGAAAAGTGAGATGTAAATATTTTAATAAAAGTCAATAGTAGAGACAGAGTGGAGCTGAGGGATAGTGAAATGCTTAAAGGGATATTCACCCACTGAGTTCATAGCTGAGTTTGGCATTAAACCTATTACTTCTTTAACATGTGGCTCATGCTCTTAGCCATTATGCTGGACAAGCTCATGCAATATAGGCTATAGGTGAAGGTTAGGGCCTAGCTGGAGTTCTTTCATGCTTCTTTAGATTTAGGGAGTTAGTTTATTAAATCAATAATGAAGCTGATATTCTAGACCATAATTAAACTCAGTAGCATAATATGTCCACGTTTTCTGAAGGTGGAAAGGATTTTATGGATGATCTACTTTTATCTCCCTTAAGCCTGAGTGGGAATTATCAAAAGACAAAGCACAAACTGCTGCTCTTAAGTGAGCCTCTATGTCAGATTTCAGCCTCAATATGTTAATACTTTACTCTGCACAGTAGAGAAATGATGGGAAATAGTGGAGATTAATCAGATCTTGGACAGAGTTCATTCCCTGCTCCAGATGCAAATGAAAGATTTATGCTGGCAAAGAAAATTAGACTTGGCTGGAAAGATCAAGCAATCTGGTAGATGTAAATTCCATCTTTCTACCAACACCATGGTTTTTATTGGAACGGACAGAACCTGGATGTAGTGTAGACTGTTCATTTATATGATATTTCTGTCAGTAAGGCCCAGACATCAAAATATGAAGCCACATTCCAAAATTATTCAGCTTCCACAAGGGAAGCTGAAAGTTTAAAGCTGCCCAATTCCCATTTAGGCATCAAATAATGACAAATAATAACCATGGGTATGTGTAGTTTGTGCTTCCATTCTAGGTTTTAGTCCAAATTAAAACAGAGGTATCCCAGGAGCTGAACCTGTTTTTAGTACCTTGGATTATGCCTTTGAAGTTCGGCAGATTCATCACTCTTCTTCCTGACATGGGAACCACCAGCAGCCATCTTGGTACCAACAAAAAGCTAAATTCCACACCAATTAAGAAAAAAATGATTGTTATGTATGACATATTTTGGTTATGTTATTGTAGAGAAAAGAAGGGAGATGCAAAAGGCTTTCATGCAAAAACTGGAAATTTGATCAATACCTGATTAAAATAGGTAGACTAATATCTGATTAAGCTTAACAAATAATCACTTACATTTTATTTTGCTCTTTACAACAGAAGAAGAAGATGAAGAAGATGATGATGATGACGACGACGACAATGATGCAGGCATGTTAGTAATGTCCAGGAATTCTGGGAAAGGAGCAATTGCAGATGAACAAGATGGAGATAAAAGGAATTTAAAAAAAGCAAGAGCTTTAATTTCTTCAAATAATCATGGACCCTCCCCAGATATTAGATACAGCTCACTATTTTCAGCTCTGGATCTTGTACTCAAAAGATAAAAACCAAATCATGCTGCAGAGGCCCCACAACCTGAGGCTGGGGATCATCCAGCCCTCCAGATTTTGTTACATTGCAAATTCAACAGCTCTAGAGAGTATAGTTAATGGTCAAGAATGCTGGGAATTGCAGCCCAAAATCATCTGCAGGACCCCATGATTTCCACTCTGGAAACAGAGTAAGATTATAAGAACAACTTGGGTAGTTTAAAATCAAATCAATATGCTACTGGTTAGTGATAATAAACTTGTACAGAAGGAAATATGGCATGAAGACTAATGAAAAGCACAGCAACTAGTTTTCATTATGACAAATACCAAGTAGGATAGAATTCACCAATTACTATAATGCATTCTTCCCTCCACCCCGGAAGTCAAAAACCTGTCACTTCATAAGTCACACTTGATAGTCCGTCATTCACCTCATCCTTCTGCTGTTTTTTCCTATTTTTTCTCTGGCCTCACTCTCATGGTTTCCCTTTGAAGACTTTGCAAGTGTGTTCTATCCTCAGTGTTAAATCCAATGTCAGTGAGTGTGGATTTGACCTAAACTCCACCTCCACCTTCCTTTTCTTACCATTGCTGAGGACATGAGTGTTGTGGACATTTCCTTATCCTGGAAGTCATGAGCAATCACCAGCTTCTATTTTCTCACTCTACCTCCTGAACTGGCATTGTTGGTTTAAATTTTTTTTACCAGTGCATCTGTCCCATGGTGCATAACTTACTTTTCATTCAACACTGCTAAACTAATCTTTCTATGTTTTGGATGGCAGCAGAATATCTGAAAGTACTAACACTAGTAAGAGGAGAAAGGTGTCTCAGTGTTTGTGGTGGGTAGGAGATTTTCATTCCATGTATTATAGGCCCGTTACAGACCGCCCAAAGGGGTGGTCTTGGGCCGCTGCTGGTTGCAGCGCGGAGGAGTCGCAGCAGCCAAACCGTGCGACTCCTCTGCACTGCAAAGAAGGAGCGTGAAAATCGCACTCCTTCCGGTAACCTGGAAGAGACGCCGCAAGTGCCAAAGTGCGCACTCGCAGCGTCACTTCCGGGCCGCGACGTGCGGACACAGAGCATCCGCTATGTCAAAATGGTGGCGGCTGTGTGGAATGGCCGCCGCCATTTGTTACAGACTCTGTCCATAATAGGGTAAGGGGCGTCTGGAAGAGATGCCCCCTTTTCAAAATGGGACGTCCTAAGGACGTCCCTTATGGCGGTGTGTAACGCGCCATATATAGGAGAGCAAGTGTGGTGTGGTGGTCCCAGTGTTGGATTAAAAATCTAGAGACCAAGATTCGATTCCCCATTCAGCCATAACAACACACTGGGTGACTTTGGATGTGTCACACACTCTCAGCCCCAGAATAGGTTCACCTTAGAACTGACTTGAAGGCACACAATAACAGCTATATATAGGTGATGGGAGGCAAATGTTGTAGGAATTACTCTATGTTAGTGACTGAAACATGGACGCTGTTGCAGCATTTTTCTTAGGTTACGAAATGACCATTATTCATACTGAAGATGAGCACCCCTTAAAAACAAAGTTGGAACAAAGTTTAATTGTTATTTTATGGTAGTACAGCTGGGGGGCAGGGAAGTATTTTAATGGAATACTGTATTTTATATTGTGTTTTTATTTGATGCTGTAAGCCAGCTCGATCCTGTGGAAGAGGCGGCATATAAATAACATTTATTATTATTATTATTATTATTATTAACTCTGAAGATAAAGGTTCTCTTTCCCAACCAACACACTTAACTTGTTTGGAGGACCTCATCAATTTTACAAGGTTTTCTTGGGCAAAAAATACTCAGAGATGGTTTTGCCACTCCATTCCTCTGAAATATAGCCTACAACACCTGGTACTCAGTGGCAGTCTCCCATCCAAGTACTAAGCAGGGCTGACCCTACTTAGCTTCCAAGACCAGACATGATCTGGTGTCTTTAGGGTACAAGTATCAAAGTACCAAAGGAACTAAGCTCTTTTTTTGTACAAAAAAGCAGGCAAAACTCTATCATGTTGATCACTTTGCTGTTGTCAGTGTGGTATAGTGGTCAGAGCACTAGAACTGGACTGATGGAATCCAAGTTCTAATCTCCACTCAGCCGTAAAGCTCTGTGGGTGACATTTAGCCATCATGTTTAGATTAAAACGGTATGCATATTCCTTGCAATTAACTGATTTTTGCACTCACACTAGGATTTTTTCACAACCTCAGCAATCAGATTAGCAAATGAAATCCATATCCAATGACTAATGGTGAATCACATTCAATATGCATGAGAACAAAACCATGTCCTATAATGATGGGCATCTTTCTCCATTTTGGGGAATACAGTCGGCCCTCCATATTCACGGATTCTTTATCCATGGATTCAAACATCCACAGCGTGAAAACACACACACACACAATATATTCCAAAAAACAAACCTTGATTTTGCCATTTTATATAAGGGACACTATTTGACTATCCATTGCATTTAATGAGACTTGAAAAATCCATAGATTTTGGTATCCACTGGGGGTCCTGGAACCAAATCCCAGTGAACATCAAGGGCCCACTGTACTTTGTTCTCTACTTAAGGGAATGCTGGCTATAAACCAAAATTTTGTATCCATATTGTGTATATTTTGATGTATCTTTGTGTGTTTATGTACTTTTGATTATTTTTCCTTTCATGTTGTTCTCTTTTAAATGCCAGATTAAAATGTATTATATCTAAACACCTGCTATAAACATATTTTCTAGTTTGAGCTTCTCTCGAACTTTTACTTTGTGCTGCCGTTTTGAGACAGACTACAGCGGAAAATGGAGGTATTTAGGGGTAATAAGGACTTCTGGGATTGTGAGTATTTTTTGCATATTTTCACACGTTTGGGGATGTTTTGTTTGAAAGCAGTACATAAAAATCGCCAGAAGCGTGAAAATATGCAAAAATGGTCATAACCCCAGAAGTCCTTACTTCTCCATAATATCTCCATTTTCTGCTGTAGTCCCTCTCAGAATGCCAGCACAAAGTAAATGTTTGACAGAACCAAACTTTTGTGAGGTGTAGAGCTTTGGGAGACTTGCTGGATGCTTCAAGTGACACTGAAGCTGGGCCTAAGAGCCACAGGGCTGCAGGATACTCACTCCTGATTTAATTTACCTTGTAGAATTTCTAATGAATCAAAATGGAACAGTGAGGAAGGATAGAATCTGAAGTGAGAAATACATGGCCCTCCAGATACTGTTGCAGCTCTCATCAGCCTTGGCAGTATAGCCTATGGGGCAGGATGATGGGAGCTGCAGCCCAAGAGCCACATCTTGTGGGCCAGATAAAACAAATATCAGCGAACAATTTGTTCATCCATCCCTCCTAATAGGTATGCAAGAGGAAATCACAAAAAAGTTCTGCAAATATTTTCTCTTCAAAGTGAAGTCCTGATGCATCTAGAAATGCAACAGCATGGAACTTGCTTCCTTGGCTTCACTGGAAGAGAACCTCTGGGGGGCCTGGACACTTTGGGAATATTCCAGTCCTCCTCTTTGAATCTTTATCTTCCAGTTTAACAGAAGAATCAGTCACTCTCTTATTTGCAGTATTAGCCGGAAGAAAGGTACACAGGCAGTGTTCTGTATAATTGCTCACTAAGAAACAATCCAATTAAATAATTTTAAACGTTATAAACTGCCTGAAGTGTGTTCCAAATATTTTGCAACGATTCCTTATTGCCGTAGGCTCCCTCTGCATACAATTCCTGGCTCTGTGCCTGTGCAGAAACACCGTGCTCCTGATTTTCTTTGTCTCTTTTACATTTCTCTTGCATTACCACCTTGAGCTACTTCCCTCTTCATTTTGTTACTATCCTTGCAGAATCATGAAGAGCTCTGTTTAATTTAAGCTGCAATTCTATCTGGTATAATTAGGAATAAATTTCCAGTCACTTCAGTGGGACCTACTTTGGGGTAGAGATGGATATGGATTATACTGTAAATCCTGTACATTGTCATAAAGGGCTCTATCACATGGAGAATGCAAGCATAATTAAAACATTAAATAAAGCTAATAGTGCAATCGGGGAGAAGATTATCACACCCCCACGTGCTTCTCGCGTTCGTGTCCCATGCATAAACAGCAATGGAAGCATCATTGGGTAATAACAGGATTTTCTGTTATTACCCAATGATGTATCCATTACAGTTTATGCATGGGCCATGAATAGGAGAAGCACGTGGGGGCGTGATAATCTTGCCCTTGATCACGCTTTTAGTATGATGTAATCACGTTATAATGACACTTGCCTCCCATATGAAAAAGTCCATTTACAACCAGTGGCAAGCATACATGGTACAGAGCTGACCCAACACTGTTTTGCCTCTGGGTGCAGAGGATATGCAGAGAGCCTGGGTGAGAAAGGAAAGATCAGCACACCCACTGAGCCTTTTTCTTGACATTACCTAGTTCCGCCACATGTCTTTAGGGCCACGTTCCTTTCTCTGGGAAATTTCTCTGTTTCAACGGTCATTGTGACCTCCTAATACATGCTTGGCTATAGATATGAAAAATATGAAGAGCCCCTATACAGCAAGGTTGCAGTGTATGCTAACAATCTTTCCTCATCTTTAACAGATAAAATGAAATAATAACAAATTCAATAACTAACAATTTGCAGCCCTTTCATGATAGCAGGAATCTGGAACCAGAGGCATCTGCCTCACTCTGGGATGACATAACATCATATGTGCGAAGAAAGCCTTATTACTTTTGATATTAAGACAACTTGGCTGATGGTCAAACACAGGGATAGGAACATTCTGGCTCTCCAGATACATTGGATTCCCATTTGTCATATTAGCTAGGCTCTCTAGGAACTGTAGGTCTTAAACATCTCGATGGCCAAGTGTCCACAACACTGGAAAAACTAGGCAATAGCTTTAGTATATTTTAAGGGGGAAAAGTGCTCCCTCAAGTGGTAAAAGACATCTGTTTCTCAAAGCACATGACTGTTCACATTTAGATATCTTGCATTTATTGTGCTTTGTTTTGTGACTGGTAATTGAAACAAACATAAAAACTTCAATTGCAAGGCTGATTGCTGAGGCAAATATCTCTCAGGAAATCCTTTTATGGGAGGGAAAATGGATTAATTGCAGAGATTATACGTCCCCTTTAACTTTTAGTTGGACCCTTTGTCAAAAGGCCCATGGACTCAGAAAACATCTAGAAAAGAAGCACTTATTCTTCTGATGCTTTAGGTATGCTGGTTGTTTATTTTCCCCTCAAAACATTTATTCTCCCAATATATTAAAATACAATGGATGTAAAAATGCTCTCCATTACTATTAGTGTAGTTATGTTCTATAGAAGTACTTAACATCCAATGAATCTTGCTGGAATTTGCTGTGACATGCCCTGGGAGTTTCCCTGAAAGCTTGGCAAACTTCGCTGTGCAATTAGCGCTGGTTATTTTTTTACTGCCAACCTTTTAAACACTTCCTTTAAATAGACCTCTCCAGGCTGTTCTTCCTTCAACAGATCTTAATGTACGTATCAATAGCTTCCATTTCTAACATCCTCAGATATGTAGCTCACATTGTCAGTAACAGCTAAAAATGTCATGCTTCACATACTCTCTTCCCCTCCCTCACATTATTCCTCTTTTAACTGCAAAGCAGGGGGAAAAAGCAGAGCTGGAACCACAAACTTCTATAGGAATGCCTTTACACCATTAAAACTAATGCACCATTTGAACCTTGCCCTCAGAGACTAAGGAGATTATTGCATGGACAAATAATCTGAGTGCTCTCTAATGGGATGCAGCCGGGTTGTGGGATGCAGGCAGGTATTATCTCTTGTAATTCACCACAAATTCTGCTGGGCGATTGCATCCCAGCTGCATCCTGGGTTCCAGGCACACTTCAGAGGCCTCTTTCCAAAGCCAGGAGCTTTCTGTCTTTGAAAAGTGGCATCTGAAGTGCACCTAGGACCTGGGATGCAGCTGGAATGCAATCGCCTGGTAGAATCGGCTGCAAATTATGAGCAATAATACCTGACTGCACCCCACAACCTGGCTGCATCCTGTTAGGGAGCAGTCAGGTTATTTGTCCATGTGATAATCTCCTAACACACAGAGCAGTGATTTCAAACTACACGAAAAGAGATTCCAGCTAAACATTTAGGAAGAACTTTCTGAAACTAAAAGCAGTTCCACAGTGGAATAGGCTGCCTTGGAGTGCAGTGGAAACTCCTTTGGAGGTTTTTCACAGAGGCTGGATGGCCATCTGTTGGGAGTGCTTTGAAAATGTATTCCTGCATGGCAATGGGTTGGACTGGATGGGCCTTGTGGTCTCTTCAACTCTGTGATTCTGTGATTTTAATGAATCTGTTCCTTCTGGTGGCTTAACCTGTTTCATTCAGGTGACAATGTATTCTGAAAAATACAGTCTGCCCTCCCCATATGTGGGGGATCCGTTCCACACACACACACACACCCGCATATGGGGAAAAGAGCATATGCTCAAGTCCCATAGAAAATAAAGGGGTGCATGCTCATGGCAGTGCACGGGGCACGCGGCATGAGTACATGCCCCATTATTTCTGCCAAGGTTTGCCTTCCGCGTAAGCTCAAAGCTGCGGAAGGCAAGCCCGCCTATAAGGAGGGCCAACTGTACTCATCCTTGTCCAAATTTTGAATCTGCCTTAGGTCCCTTCAGTGAAACTCAAGGATAGATTTAGAAGAAGGAGTAAAGTAGGTGCCTGTATCTCAGGGTTAAATAATAAAATGGCTCAGAAGGAGTTTCCATCACATTTTTGGTTCTGTGATTCTATGTCTGACCTGGCCATGCCTTACTACACCCATTTGGATCAGCATAACAAACTCTATGTAGGGGTGGTTTTGGATGCTGTGAAGGAACTTTAATATGTTCAAAATGCTGTGGTCAGATTGTTGGGTTCGTGAATGGGGACATATAACTCCCCTGTTGAAACAATTTCACTGGCTAATGGTTTGCTTCTGGGCACCATTGAAAATGATGGTTAAGACCTATTGAGTTACTGTTATGATAGATTTTACTGTTATGATATTACTGTTATTATTTATTTTAATTTATTGTGTTAGCTAGTGCCTCACCAAACTACAAATTCCAGGATTCTATACCATTGAACCATGTCAGTTAAAGCGATATCAAACTGTATATTCTCTGCAGTGCAGATGCAGCCTTACACATGTCTTTTCCTTTAAAGTTAACAGATCAGATTCATAAATTACACAATGCATACATCTCTGTCTTTATGAAGGGTCCACACTATTAAAATGTGGACATTTTTATCATCTTGTTCACACTATATAAATGGAATAGCTTTTCATCCTTCGAATAGGTGATATCCCTCATAATAAAGGGCACTTCCTGACAGCAAGGGCTGTTTGACCGTGGAACAAACTCCTCGGAGTATGGTGGAGTCTCCTTCCTTAGAGGTCTTCAAACATAGGCTGGATGGCCATCTGTCGGGGATGCTTTGATTGTGATTTCCTGCATGGCAGGGGGTTGGATTGGATGGCCCTTGTGGTCTCTTCCAACTCTACGATTCTATAATTCTATGCTTCTATGACTTGGCAACCCTACCCTGGATGCATCATGGGCATAGACCCCTACCCCACCCCCAGAAGTAGAAGTCCACTTTTTAATTGTTTGAAAACCTGCTTTTTAACAAGAATAAAAGAAAACTCAAACCCCTCAGGCTTCACCTGATTTCCCACCTGCTTTTTAACCAGAAACCAACTCATTTCACTTAATGGAAAGTTTCCTTTAAAGCATTTGACAATGAGGAGTATTCAGATATTTATTTCCCTAGTTGCAGCACTTAGTGATGATGCTCAGCAAAACAAGCAAGCAAAATGACACATTGTGTGAGGTTTCTGCTGCTATGTATCAAGTCTCACATCCCCACATGTCCTAAAGAGGAGCCAGCATTCATTTTAAACAAACCTACAATACAGAGGTTGATGTAAACTATTTACGGATCACCAAAAGTTTCAGTACCACCCACTGCACCCATTTGGATTACCATAGCAAACTCTATCTGGGACAGCTTTTGGATACATTGGATATAAATTATACACTGGAAAAGGTTTAAGGTGTCAGCCAATTTAACTGTCTATCATGGCAGGATATTCTATATCTGAAAGACATTTCTCTATTCTCTGTGTTGTATCTATGCTAGCCAGTTAAAGTGATGCCAAACTGACATAAAGTTGTATGGAGTTGTATAAAGTTGTCATTACTCTATTCCACCTGTGGAATTAAGCAAAAGACATGTTGAGGTAGTGGGTGCCACTGGATGTCCAGAAGATGTCCACATGATTCTGGGATCTACTTAGATATTGAGGAGGAGGAAATGAAATGCTTGCTGATCTTAGGACAAACCCTTTTCTTTGACTTTCATGACCAGTGTATAGATCCATGACCAGCCACTGGGTTTTCAGAATGGTTTGTGATTTTGTCCTCCATCTCATGTGGCCATCTTTCTGCTAACTACTGATAAAACATCAATAATGGCTCCATTTGCATGGTTAAAGTTTAAAGCGTTATTTAGGAAAGCTTCCACATCCATGCAAATGATTGTTTGGGCTATATATACAGACCATCACAGAATGAGTAAGTAAGGATCACTAGGACATCTGAACAAGGTTGAATAATGTATCCAAAGAGTTATTCACATATCATATTGTAGATCCCTTTTTCTTTAAGAGCAGTACTCAACTGTGAAGGGGAAAAAACATGCCTGTCAGAAGAGGGAGATTTCCTTTTGGTCTTAGAAAAAAGGATCATTTTAATTGTTTGCCTGTACAAAGGGGTTAGGAAAGGTATCTTGTCTTTCTGCACCTATGTGAATGCCTTTTCTATATTTCCCAGGAAGGAATATTGCTTCTACGTGGCTGTAATGTATGGCACAGGTTTGTACAAGTTTGTACAACATTCTCTGCTGAAGAAGACAGATGACAGAAACACAAATATTGACAGATAAGAGTAGAATATAGAAGCATGGATATCAAATGGCTGTTAAGAATGCCCAAACTGCATGAGGGAATGCACAATTTATGTGGTGGCTATCTAATGCTTTGGATGAAAAATACTTTTGGGGCCACACCTCCCAGAATCTCCCAAGCAGAATACTAGGTGCTGAGGACAATAATAAGCAGGAGATTTAAACTGGATGCCCTGCTGCTCGTGAGTTGCTAGGGAGAAAATTCTAGATAATATGGATGTCAGTCTGATCCAGCAAGGCGATGTTAAACTAGCGTAAGAGCAGGAAAGGCATGCTTCAGGGCTTGTAGGGTCACACTGCACTATTTTGGATTTCCTGACTACCATGGCTATCATTTTGGATAACCACTAGTTATGAGCTGGTGGGAGGTGTCTTGCTCTTTTAGGGAGAACCTCCACACTACCCCCATGGCAGAATACAGTAGAATTTGTTCCAGATGTTTGTGGAACTCAAAAAATATTTCTCTGGTCAAAATCCCTTGGGGGCTGTGTCAGAGGTTTGCAAGCATCACTGGCAGTATGGGGGTACCTTTAGGGCTGCACTGGGGTCCCAAAAAACCACATGTAGACCATGGGCTGCATGATGTTCTCATCTAGTCTAGTACAGATGAACATTTATCAGGAATGGTGTCTTGCTGCATGGCAGGGGATTGGATTGGATGGCCCTTGTGATCTCTTCCAACTCTTTGATTCTATGAACACTGTTGTTGTTGTATGCCTGCAAGTCAATTCCAATTTATGGTGACCCTAATGCAAACCTGTCTTAGGGTTTCTTGGCAAGATCTATTCAGAGGAGGTTTGCCATTGCCTTCCCCTGAGGATGAGAGCATGTGACTTTTCCAAGATCACTCACTGGATTTATATGACCCCCTAAAAACAAAGTGAATTCTAGTGGTTTGAAATCTCCCTGTCTCTGATGTAGATGCATTATTCTAGGCCCTAAGCCAATCAGAGCTCTGAATGTCATCACCAGTATCTGGAATTCAGACTGGAAGCAGATTGGCAGCCAGTATAACTGCTTTAAGAATACTGTTTATATATATATATATATATATATATGTGTGTGTGTGTGTGTGTGTGTGTGTGTGTGTACACTTACCTGGCAGGGGAGACACCATGATCATGAAGGTAGTTTTCCCAGGGTGAGGCACTCCATGTGTGCTGACACCTGCAGTTTCCTCAAATGCGAGAAACTTGACTAATAATTAATAATTTGTTTTATTTATATACCGCTATTCCAAAGATCATAGCGGTGAACAGCAAGTAAGCTAATTAGCAAGTAAGCTAATTTGCCCCCAACAGTCTGGGTACTCATTTTAGCGACCTCGGAAGGATGCAAGCCTGAGTCGAGCTTGGGCCCTTTTGCTGGTCTTGAACTCGCAACCTTGTGGTTTCGAGTGAATGGCTGCAGTACAGGCATTTAACCACTGCGCCACCAGGGCTGCATAATTTGTGGTAGTGGGGGACTGTGTTTGTGCTTTCCCCTGAAAAAATAATAATAATAGTGTTATATAGTTCCTATAAAGTGTTTGTGTAAGTAGTTGAGATGCTGCATTTTGCAGTACCTGCAGCTTCCAAGGGTAGCCCCTTGTAGAGTGCATTGCAGTTGTCCAATCATGGTCTACTATACATGGCTACTGTGGCTATGTTATCCCTGTCCAGGAAAGGTATAGCTGGAAGTCCAGCAAAAAATGATCCCACGCACTCCCATCTACAAAGTGCATCTGTTCCTCCAGTGACAAAATTGAATCAGGAATACCTGCAAATGCCTGCTCCCTCAGGGGGACTGGAACCCCATCCAGGATAGACTGCTTTGGTGAACACCATGAACAAATTAATTTAAAAAATAACTTTAAATTCCAATTATAAATTCACTGTAGGGAGGACAACTTCTTGCTTACTTTGTCATCTCTATCAACAATTGGAGTCTTGGTTCCAGCAGATAACTGGAAATTACCATAAGTGTTGATGTAAAGGAGAGTTCTAGTAAAGATCAGTGAACAGTATAAGGTATTAGTTTGGTTAAAGGGATGATAATCCCAAACAACCCCTCATGTTTTATTTATTCAAGTGGATCTGAAGTAGGGAGACTGACTGGGCCTGATGGCTTTATTGACCCAAAGTTTACAGGCTTAGGAAAAGTTGCTGCTGCTGGAGATTCCTCTGTGTGTGTTTGAAGTGAAAAACAGCAACAAACAACAAAGACCTCAAGTGTAGCTCTAATGTGCTGATTGGAGGCAGAATGCTTCCTCTTTCACAGATATGGACAGGGATAGTTGTTATCAAGTTCTTCCCTTGATAACAAGCCCCAGAGCTCAAAAAGTTGTCTTTGGACTAGAGGTCCCATTACCCCTCTCCATCCAGCATAGGCATTGTGTAAAGTTTTCATGCTCTGATAACCACTGAGTTTAGAGCCTGGCTGTAATTAAATAAGAATAATATGGAGAAACAGAATGGTTCCCAATTGGCAAAGGGATTAGGCAAGGCTGCACTCTGTCACCTTATTTGTTCCACTTGTAGGCTGAGAATATCATAAGAAGAATAGGTTTAGACTGAGAAGGAAGAGGAGTGAAGATAGGAGGAAGGGATGTCAACAATCTAAGATATGCAGATGATACCATATTACTAGCAGAAAACATCACTGACCTGGAACAATCACTGAAGAAGGTAAAAGAAGAAAGTGCAAAGGCAGGCTTAATGTTGAACATAAAGAAAACAAAAATAATGACCACAGAGGAACTGCACAAATTGAACTTAGAAAATGAGAGGAAATTGAAATAGCTGAAGATTCCCCATACCTTGGATCAAACATTGATCAAAATGGAGAATGCAGTCAAGAAATCAGAAAAAGACTAGGAACAGGAAGGGCAGCTATAAAAGAACTAGATAAGATCCTAAAGTGTAAAGATATACAACTGAATGCTAAAGTTAGAATTGTCCAAGCCATTGTATTCCCTATCACCACGTAGGGATGTGAGAGCTGGACAGTTAAGAAAGAAGATAGGAAGAAAATCATTCGAGATGTGGTGCTGGAGAAGAGTGCTGAGGATACCATGGACAGCCAAAAAGACAAATAAGTGGGTTCTTCAGAAGATAAAATCAGAAATTTTCCTGGAATCCAATATGATCAAATTAAGGCTGTCATACTTTGGCTGCATAATGAGAAGGCATGACTCTTTAGAAAAGACAATCATGCTAGGGAAGGTGGAGGGCAATAGAAAGAGAGGGAGACTGTACAGCAGATGGATAGACTCAAGCAGGGAGGCCCTGGGCATGAATCTACAATGCTTAGGCAGAGCAGTGGAGGATGGGGGAGTTGGATATGTCTCATCCACAGGGTCACCATGAGTCGAGGAGAAGTTAACAACAAACTGTGAATGGGATGTGTAGGGTATTTTTTTTTTAAAATGTGGCCTGTATCTCTCTACTGTGTTCTTTCATATTTGGCAGGGAGGGGAAGGGGTCTTTTCCGGTCAACATTAGAAGCTGAAGCATGCATGTGAAAAGGGGATCCCGCCATTTCAATTTCCTTTCCCCCATCTTTCCTCTCTGTTTTCCAAAGACCACCCACTGTCAGCTGCTGTCCAGTGCTGCTGTCATGAGGCTGCTTAAGAAGCTAATATGGAAGAGGGGGAGGCAGGAGGAGAGAAGAACTGAGAGGAAGTGAGCCAAGATGTTTGTTTAAAATGTGGAACACATCACTCTTCTGAAGAATTCAAATACTAAGCAGCTGCAAAGCTTCTAGTGACACCTGAACTTTGCAAAAAAAAAAAAAAGTTTCTTCACTCTGCCACACTTTGATGAAGTACATTTTGAGGCTGTACACTCAAGAGAGATAATGTGTTATTTCTTTACTGTCAAAAGATGTAATTTTTCCCCCTGATGCTATTTCTGAACAACTTGGCATTTGGCTTTGGGACAAATGACTTCACAATGTTTAAGCACCTGTAGTGTTGGCAACTTAAATGCTTTATAACCCAAAAAAAAATAAAAATAAAATTAAAAATTAAAAATTAAAAATTAAAAAAAAAATTGACTGCCACATGAGGCAAATATAAGCCAGACCTTAAAATGAGAATGTGTTTTTGATAGTCTGCAGATCCACACACCTAATTGCTGAATCTTACAGGGTAACAGTGAAGACTAACTCGTCTAAATTAATTGGAAAATATATATCTGGCCCTGTACCATTTCCAATGGATGGAAGTCCTCTCTCAGAGGAATATACAACTGAATCACTCCAGCAAGATGGCCATCCAATATCTGCTTCAAGACCTCTAAAGAAGGAGAGTCCGTCACCTGTGAGCATACCCTCCAACATTTCCTAGATGAAATCTAGGGTGTGTGTGGCCAAGTAACATCAGAGTATGGTCAAGATGACAAAAGTTATTACTGAAGAAGAACACATAAGCTGGGAGAGGTGCAGCAATTTGCTTTTGCAAGAACCTTTGGGAAAGGGTAAGATTTCACCCCTCCTCTCCTCTGTAGTGTTCTGCAAATGACATATTCACTTTGAACTCAATTTGAGGATGAAGGTGGCAAGTGGGAGGAGGAGGGAAAACATGGACATTTTAAAAACAGATGCAAAAATGGAATGAGAGAGGATTAATCAGGACTGTTTCTAACTATCTGGGATAGTTTGAGGCTACTCTGAAGCAGTGCATTCCACTGCTGAACAGCTCTTACTATCAGGAAGTTCCACCTAATGTTTAGGTGAAATCTTTTTGTTTTGAATCCTCTGGTTCATGACCTAGTCTCTGGATCAACAGCACATAAGCTCACTCCCTCTTATACATGAAATTCCTTCAGATAATAATAATAATAATAATAATAATAATAATAATTTGTATCCCGCCTCTCCCTGTATTGGATTGAGGCGGGTAACAACAAACATAAGAACAATAAAAATAAAACACAACAGACCACAAGTAAAAACATAGCAAAACATATAAAATCCAATTCCCTATCTCTCTCCCACCTTAAAATACCATTAAAAATGACAATTCCCAACTGGAGAGTGAAGATTCCAAGGAGGTCAATTTGGGAATGCCTGCCAGAAGAGACCCATTTTTATTGCCTTCTTAAAGACCTCCAAAGATGTTATAAGGTGGATCTCCTCCGGCAGGTCATTCCAGATTTTTGGAGCGGCAACAGAAAACGTCCTCTGGGAAGTTGTTACCAGTCTGGTTTTCTTAGACTGCAAGAGATTCTTCCCAGAGGACCTGAGAGTGTGGGAAGGATTGTATGGGAGGAGGCGTTCCCTCAGGTAAGCTGGACCAAAGCCATGCAGGGCTTTATAGGTAATGACCAACACTTTATACTGTGCCCGGAAGCTAATAGGCAGCCAGTGTAAGGATTTTAAAATAGGTGTAATAGGATCAAATTTTGAACTCCCTGTAACCAATCTGGCTGCCATATTTTGGACCAATTGCAGCTTCTGAACGTGGCATGAGGGTTGCCCCATGTACTCCTGTGGCACATGCTGGCTGGATGGAACTGGGATTGTAGATATTTAAAGATGACTGCCATATCACCTCTCAGTCTTTTCATCTCCAAGGTAACATGCCCAGTTCCCTAAGTCTTTCTTCATAGGCCTTGGTTTTCAGATCTTTTACCATCTTGGTCATATTTCTTTTTGGGGGGAAGGGGGACTGTGGAAATTATCACACTCAGACATAACAAGGTCATTATTGCTCTCCCATCTTTATCCCGTCCATGAAAGGGGGGTTGTGTGAAAGCCTTGCATATTATACATGCTTATCCTGTCATTATCCTGTCATTGACGTGGCATTGCATTAACAGGAACTCCTGTTAATGCAAAATGCCAGGGCAATGCCACTTCAATGATGGGACAATGATAGGATCAGTGCAATGCCATTTCAAAGGCTTTCACATGATCACTGTCACTTGCGCTTTCTGGATGGGATATGAAAGTATGAAAGTCCGTCCCACAATCATGCAGGAAGGATGGGACAGGGATGGGACAATGATGTCCCATCGCCCATTTGATAAACTCCTATGACACATGCTGGCTGGATAGAACTGGGATTGTAGTATAAAAAATAACCTTTCCAAGCTCTGGTTGGTTGGACCTGAAGTTCCAGGCCTCCATTGGCAAAGCGACCCAAGCATATACGCCAGAATCTCCCAAAAATCAAAGCTGGGAAGAAGAGAGTCAAGGTCAATACTAGGTGGACCATTCAAAACAATGGAAAACTGAGAGATGGAGTGTAAGAATCATTGTCTAAGTACATATAATTAAACTAAGCATTTGGTCCTCTCACAATCTTAGATCTATGACCTGCTTTAACGTTCAGACTCCCATCAACCTCTAACTTACAGTATTCTGTTAATACTTGTAGAAACTTGCATTTTTATCTTCTCCATAGTTAACATCAGTATTTATCTTTCACAGTTTATACAAATGGATGTGTCAAGCATGTTATGTTTTGTATTTTTATGAAGCACATTGCTCAAAACCTTTCTCTCCAACAATCTGGAAGCCCATTAATCATCATAGGAATTCTTTTGTAGATCTCTAACCTAAGGAATGAAATGGAGGATCTCTTTATAACAATGCATGAACATATGTATACTACTATATACAAGCCAAGGAAATTTCCTCCTAATGTGTCTGTATATAACTTTCAAAAATAAATGGAAAAGTATATTAGAGAGAGAAAAGCATTTTTCTTCTATTTAATAAATTAAAAAATGTAACTGTAAAGCATTCCTAAAATATTTGCTGACACATTTAAATACGTGTGAAGAAAAGTAATGAGACTGCTTGTTTCTTAATCATGGCTAGAGACTTCCCTTCCCAAATTTAATATATTCCTAGGGTGGTTTTTTTTTAATTCTGCAAGAAGAAAAGCCACGGGACAATGCTATACCAGAATTGAATTCATCGGAGACTGTACGGTTAACTTTAGACTAAAAATGTTGCCATACAGCCAACAGACTTTGTGGTTTTCTTCTAACCATATGATTCTTTCTTAGGTTAGGTGTTTTTGTGTAAGTACAAAGATCAGTTCTGGTTCTTTCTGATGTTATTTTGGAGATCCATATCTGTTTTGTTTATTCCAGAATATCTTCTATCAGCTCTTGGTATGATCAGAGATTTTTATATCAGCTTCTCAGATTGGTATAAAATCAAAAGGAATATGGATCAAAATCTGGGACTTTTGATTCAGCCTGGATGTGCCCTCAGACTCTAAAGCAGGGGTAGGCAACCTGCGGGCCGGATGCGGCCCGGCGAGGTCTTGGGACTGGCCCCAGCCCAGTCCTGCTGCCGATTGCCGCCGGGGCCTTTGGCGTCTCGCGCGGGGGGCATGGTGGGGCAATTGTCTATAGAAGCCTCAGAAACATGCATTTATCTTAACATTTTTTAAAAAATCAGCAAATTTTTTCGCGTGTCCTCCATTTTTTATTGAAAAAGTGCCCTCCATTTGAAAATGTTGTCCAACATTTGTCCCGGTTTATTTATTTAATTAATTTTTTTAAAAAAATATTTAATTATTTATTTTTTGGCTTCGGCCCCCCGGTTGTCTGAGGGACAGCAACCCGGCCCCTGGCTCAAATAGGTTGCCTACCCCTGCTCTAAAGCCAATAAGCAGAGATAATGGACGTTAACATAATTATTAAGTAGTCCTAGCCAGCACAGCCAATAATTAGGGATGATGGGAGCTCTAGTCAAAAGAAGCTGGAAGGCATGAGATTGAGAAAACCTGCCTTAGGGTTTCACTTTCTTATTTCAGTGCAGAAGAGACAAATTGGAAAGTAACATTCAGAGTCATTGGTTTAATCAAGACCAGTTGTGAACATTTTTCATAGGGAGTTGTATGTCATTTATCATTTATGACCATATTCTCCTTTAAAGTATGTAATCTCACTACACACTAATTTGGAAATAAGTCTTCATTGAATTCAGTGGTACTGATCATTAGACAAAATGTTTAGGATCTGAGTACAGATTGCAGTATTATAGTACCTGCCATTTGCCACAATCAGTGCCAGGTGTCATGTGGCATTTGGATATCAATGGATCTGAAACAGATTTTTAAACTCACCTATATTATACCCCTGAATTATACCCCTGAGATATAAAACAAAAAATGTAATGCTTCCAGTTGTGGACTGATGTCTCCTCTAGAAGATCTCTTTCTCAAGTAATTGGACTTGTGCATGTGCATTTTATTATGATGTTCTGTCAGAATATGCTGCTGGAGCAAGTACAAATTCCAGTCATGAACTTGCAGCTTTTTGGCAATGGATGAAAAACTGACAACATAATTGAGTTGTGTGAGAGCAGCTTTTCATTCACTAGCACTTCATGCCATCTTCCAGGAGGAATAATCCAAGAAAGGCCCTGAACATCTATGAAGCCTTAATTTCTTGTAGTCATCCTTTTCCAAACACCCTCAGCTACTTTAATGTCTCCTGGCATGTCTCAGATGTTAGTGCAATGCTCATTCTTCCTAAAATGCTCTGTAGTAGACTAGTTTTAAAAAAACTTCTTTCTATCATCTAAGTCAGGCCCAAGACATTTTGCTGCCTGAGACAGGGCAACAGGTGACACATGCCCCCATCATCTCATATGAAGGAGCATAGGATCTAGAGCCTTATTCTGGTACCTAGAGCAAAATGATTGAAAATATTATGTAAAAAATTACCTTCAGGCTATGTATATAAGATGTATACAAAACATAATTGAAATTCACGTTTAGCCTTGGATCCCATCTCTAAGATATCTTATTAAGTATATGCAAATATTCTGACATCTAAAAGAAAAAAATCCAAATCCAAAACACTTCTGGTCCCAAATATTTCAGATAAGGGAAAAATCAACCTGTACTACCAAGAAAAAGAAAAGTGTATGCAACATACAGTAGATAGTACCAGCTCCCCCCGCCCTGGTTCATTTAATCACCCTTAGATCTAGGCTCAGATTCTTGTCAGCTGTGAAACCCCTTAGGTGAATCTCAGTTACAGTGCGTCCTCGCCTTACGCGGGGGATCAGTTCCTGATCCCTCCGCGTAAGGTGAATTCCGCCTATGCTCGAGCCCCATTGGAAACAATGGGGCTTGTGCGCGGTGGTGCAGCGGCGCGGGCGCGCACGGGGCGCAACGGGCGCGTGCGCCCATTCAATTGAATGGGACACACCGCCCCTTCAATTGAATGGGACGCGCCGCCCCTTCCGCCCCGCGCGCCCCGTGCGCGCCCTGCACGTGCCCCACGGCTTGAGCACATATGCTCAAGGCCGCGTATGGCGCGGGCGCACTGTACTTACTCTTACCTCACAGGGTTAGTTTGATGATAGTCCAAGCTATGTTCATGCCATGGCATTCCCCATTATCATGTACGGATGTGAGAGAGGGACAGTAAAGAAAGTGGATAGAAAGAGAACATTTGAGATGCTGGAGAAGAGAATTCAGGATACTATAGATGGCCAAAACCAAACACATGGGTCCTAGAACAGATTGTTCCTTGAAAGCCAAGATGACTAAACTGAGGTTGTCCTACCTCAGAAACACCAGGAGAGAAAATGACTCATTAAAAAAGGCAGTAATGCTAGGAAAGACAGAAGGAAGTAGAAAGATAAGAAGACTGCATGCCAGATGTCAAATTCAATCCGGGAGATCATGGGCCTGAACTTGCAAGATCTGAACAGAGCAGTAGATGATATGGAGGCTTGTCAATGTCTTAATCCACAGGGTAGCCATGAGTCAAGGGCAACTCAAAGGCATTTAACAACAGCAGTCCTAGTGGGGTGCCTTGGGTAATCTAAACATTAATACTATAGCTTGGGGTGGAGGTGATGGGGAATGGCTCCACCAGAAACAAAAGATACATGAGAACAAACTAGAAAAGAAAAAAGATACCAAGAACAACAGTTCATAGAAAAAATGAAAGAGAAAGAAATGGAATGCAAAGTATCTAGAAATCACTACTGAAACTCCCAGCCATTCCCCTTCTACCGTTATTCTTTATCTTGTAGAGCATTACAAATGCATTAACTGGTAAACTGTAATTTAGCAGAATCTGTTACTGAAATGAAATAAATAAAAACATTTTTAAAATTCAGTATCATTGAGATGATTTGGTTACAAAGACTCCACTGTGATTATTATCAAGCTCGTCTTTGCTCTGGCTTGAGCAGGAATGCTATTGAGAGCAGCAGAAGAGGATGGTGGCAGTTGTTTCTTAGGAAATTGTTCATCTAAGAGCACCTTGGTGTACATTAAGGCATCAAGTAAATTGGCACTCGCTAATTTGGAACTCTATTCAAGTAGCTCAGACACTATTATTTCCTCCTATTTGATGCACAAAGTTTTTGTTCCTGCACAGTAATGGGTAGCTGTATTCCATCAAAGGAGGGACACTATTCAAATATTTACTTGTGCCTCACAGCACAATCTTCCTCCATTACCAGCTAACTCCATTACAGTGATTTTGGAGATAATGAGAAAATACGGTTAAAAAGTGGGGAAGGAAATCTTAGGTTTATAAAACTGTCACAGATATGGAGCAATTTCAGCATCACCTTGGTGATTTCTAGATATTATCCTGCAGCAGTTTTGCATGAGGTTACTTATCTTTAGAACCATTTTTGTAGCAAGACAGACTTTTGGTTAGTTGAAGCTAAATATGTGATTCAGCTGATCACTAAAAACTGGGAAGGACTGGATCTATGGAGTGTACCTTCACATGATGGAACTGCTTATGCATAAGTAATATATATATCAAATAGCACAGCAAACACAGAGGGGAAAAATCAAATTCAGGTTCAAGTAAAAAAAAAAAAAATCAGATGCTGACCACTCAAATCTTACACAGAAAAATCTATAAACCTGACCCATATAAATTCAGTCTTTAGTGTCTGGCATAGTTATGAATCAGTAACATCATTGTCTCTTTAAGCCAGTGTGGTGTAGTGGTTTGAGGGACTAGTACTTTGGGACACCAGAGTTTGAATCCCATACTTGGCCACGGAAATCTACTGGGTCACCAGTAACTACATTTGATCTAGAGGCTTCCAGACCTGCAAACTGGCTCAGTTGAGTCATGTTCTTTCAGCCTCAGAGGAAAGCAAACCTCATTTGAATAACTTTGGTCAAGATAGGGCTACCATAAGTCACCATAAATCAGACTCAAAGTCACATAACAACAACAAGAAGATTCCTCCCCATTGTTCTTTTTAATGCTAGAACAGACTAACATGTGTATTTGTTTACAAGTTGCTAATATGGAGCATAAACATGTCAAAAAGTGGCAAGTCCAGTAGGTTTTCCACCCCAGCTGAATTCAGGGAGTGTGATTTTGATTTGAAATAAACTAAGTGTGTAAAATATGCCCCCCTCTCTTCTTGGTATCCTCATCCTATAAGGGTTTGAACATGGCATTAAAGTCAGAGGTTTACAGATATTTTCAGGTATCAAATCATACCATTGCAAAAGGTGCAATCTGTGAGATGAGTACCTTGTATCTAAGAGTGCACACTACTACCCATAAGAATCTACAGAGGACTGTCAATTGGTTATTATAGTCTACCTTGATTTACACATACACAAGATCTAGCATGTTTTATTGTTACTTAGAAAGCAAGGAATTTAATCTTGTACCATAAATATATTATTACACAGAGGAAATAATTCAGTAGATAAACTTAACACTTCCTTAAGCTTTACTTCTAAAGTTCTAATCATGTCCTTCTAGCATACATTACATGGTTATAAGACTTTCACATGTCTAGACTGTATTACAGAAGAATTTCACACATGTAGGGCAGGCCGTAACTCAACTAACCATCAATGGTTAAAATAACCAGATTTGATGTATGCTATCAGATGGGTAATACTACACTATACTGTACAAAAGACAAGAGAGGAAAGTTTTACATTGAAACTGATCATAATGCCTTGGTTTGTGACTAAAATTCCAGTTTTTGTCAAAGATCTGACTATACTATTGAAGCTTCCACGTGTGGCTCACATTACACACTAAGCTGTTTGCGGAAAGCAAGGAAGAACCACTTTGTGATTTTTCCAGTTAGTATATAAATCACTGTCACAGACTTGTCATTATATACTGCTGTGAAGAATTTTGCCTTTGTGATATGGACACTTCCTTACCACCTCCCAGTCACTGACCACAATGGCAGCCAGTTTCTCCTAGTGATCTACACAAAATAAGTTAAACAGCTGGGCTGAGATTCTGCACTGGTGTTATGTTGTGTAAATCACATAACGAGTTGCACATTCACTGTGCTACACAACCCTTTTGTTGGAAGGCAACATGACTCAGTTGAATGTGCACTGTAAAATGCAACTGAATGTGCAACCAAGTGAACACGTGAATTCAAGGAGTTTTCCTGCCATTTTCCCGTGGGATCACGCTAGTGTGATAAACTCCACTACTCTGTTATAGTGCCATTATTCCACTTTAACCACTATGGCTGCCTCCTGGGATTTGCAGTTCAGAGATGGGCATTTAGCAATCTGAGCCAGAGAGTCCATAGGCCTCACTGAACTACAAACTCCAGAATGCTATAGGAGGCAGCCATAAGAGTTAAAAGTTGAATAATAGTGCTATAACTGCATAGTGTGATATTGTGTACAGAGTGACCATTCATGCCTTTGTTCCTGAAGCTTTCAAGGTGACTCAGGTAGCCAAATGTACAATTTAGTTCCAAGTGCCAAGTTACTACTTTTCTGCTTTTGAATAGCCAAGTTTGTTCTTTATATTTAGCACCAGGTGTCTATTTCTTTGGGGCCAGTGAGGGGGGGGGGAAGGGAGGGGGACCCTCAAGAATAAAACCCATGCATTAAAAAAACAAAACACCTCAATGAAGCAAGAACTGTTCAAGTGTGTTATGACTGCAAAGCACTTTGACATCTCCTTATAAAAATTCAGACTTATTGCTATTGGAACAAATCCAGAAGTCTTTTAACACATCATTTACACAGCCCTGAAGGTGTAATCTAATTGAATCAGGCAAATGCCTCTGCCCAAGAGAGAACTGAAGAGGAATTAGAAAGCTTGTCATTAGATAGGGCACAATCTAGCCAAAGTTAAGCACTTTTCAAATACATTGATTGGGATGTTTGGCAACTTAATTAAATCTGTCCCCTCAGATGAGTAGCGACTTGCACCTGCTGACATGAGGCTGGATTGTGTCCCTGATAAATAAAGAAAAATGATGCATACTCATTCTGTACTTTCCAGAGCAACGAAAAGTTCCAGGAGTAACACTACAGAACTTTCTTCAGCATGAGAGATCACAAGAGATTGAAGAACAGGATTCAGTTGGATGCTGATGGAGCAGAAAGCCCCACTGGGCTAGTAATACAGGACTGGTTTCCTTTCGAGTCACTGAGGTGGTGACTGACTGGGGTTTTCTCTGAAATGAGTGCACTGTCCAAGGTGCTGAGTCCATTTTGAGAATATGGCTTTGCACCTTGGATTGCTGCTTTAAAGTTTGGACTGAATCTAGGAGCAGATCTCTGAACCCACTGATATGGAAGACAATAAGAGATTCTGGGAAGCCCATGAGCAGGGCACGAAGGCACTACTTGGCAAAGTGATTCTTTATACTACAATTCCAAGAATCCCTCAGTCATTCACTAACAATGCTCTCTCACTACTTCCTGGTAGCAGCTGGCATTCAAAGGAAACCTCTTTCTGAAAGATTTCATATAACCAGGATGGTTAACATGGCAATATGAAATCTTAATCTTTGAGGGGGGGGTTAAATGTGTGTTTGCACTTTCTTTGTTTTATTGATCTCAACATGAACACACTCATATAGCACAGTTTCCACTTGTAACAGGTTGCTGTTTTATGTCATTTCTGACTTCAGAATTGTTATCTTATTATCTTCCCCTTCAGGACATGAACTGTTGCCTCAGTTGGTGAGTTTTAACAATGGTATTTTGTTTCAATATCTTTTTGAGTCTTCCAATTATGCCTTTATTGTGTTATTGTTATTGTATACAGTAATTAATGTATACAGTAATTAAAGGAATGCAAGGCAGCAACAGAAAGGATAGGATGCTGTGGATAGGTACTGACCAAATATGCTTTTATCCTGTGAAAATTCTGCTTTTTAGCTTTGTGTGATAGTCCTCAGAGCTGAGGTTGGATGCTCAGGTTTTTGGTGTGTCCAGGAGTGCAGCTGTACTGCTAAAACTGGTACTCCAGCTGTGTGCATTCCTTGAGATGCCACATCTGGCTATGGTGACACATGCCTTGATTACAACCCATTTGGATTACTGTAACACACTCTATATAGGGTTGCCTTTAGAGACTGTTTAGAAATTTGAGTAGATCCAAAATGCCACAGCCAGGGTGTAGACTGGGGCAGGTTATAATGATTATATAATGCTCCTGTTGAGACAGATACAATAGCTACCAATCCGTTTCTGGGCAGAATTCAAACTGCTGATCTTTAAATCCCTACATGGATTGGGTCTAGACTATTTGAAAAACTGCATCTCCCTATGTGAGCCTGGTTGTCCTTTAAGATTTGCAAGAGAAGGCTTTCTCTTGGTCCCACCACCATCTCAAGCATGCCTTGTGTGGACAAAGGAAAGAGCCTTCTCTGTTTCCAGACTGTGGAACTCTCTTCTTTGGGACATCCAGCTGGAGTCCTCCTTGGTGTCTTTCTGCCAGTGGGTAAACACCTTTTTATTTAAGGAGTCATTTGGTTTTTAATATGTCTTGGCAGATGGAGCTTTTTCATAGGGGGGTGATGGTTGTTGCATCTATTTTATTTTGTGTTTTTAAAAACTGCTTTTAACCTGTATTTTTAGCTTGCCTTTTTCAAATAGGAGTTTGATTTAATTATGTTTTAACTCTTATATTGAAGGTTTTTTTTTAGTTGTGTTGTGTTTTTAAAAGGTTATATGCTGCCTTGGAACCCATGCTGAAAGGAAGGCAGGATATAAATAAAATAAACACCCAATGTAGACAAAATGTATTCAGCAGACATGAAATGCTGACTGACTGGCAGGAGGCAGAAAACAGAGAAGGAAAATGGAATGGAATTAGTGTGACCAGGTGTTCTCCTTTGCCAGGACATTTCAGCCTTCTGTTCAGGAGGAATTTCAAAATGTCCTCCATTTTGAGCACGATGAAGCAACATTAATTTATATTTATATTAGTGTTTTTAGCTTTTATTTTGATATGCCCTACATTTTTCTTGAACACCCTACATTTTGTGGTGCCTTGTCCTCCTTTGTGGTTAGGTCATCCTAAATGGAGTGTTGTTGAGAAGGGCATGGCTATGTGAAAATCTAAACAGGAACAGTTCATGCTGCAACATTTTGTTGAAGATCCCATGTTGTTCTTGCTTGATGTATCTCCTGTGGTTTTTAAATGGTTTATTTATTTTGATCTGTACAGCGCTTCAGAAGCCCCGTTTTATGTGCAACGTGGCTAAGAAATGTGCAAATAAATAAGTGATATAAATTTGAGCTCTACCATTCCAGAAACCCTTTTATGACTTCAGAATGAGCTGTGAGAGAACAAGCAGTGAACAGAAGGCAGTCTGTTGTCACAGCTCTCAGTTCCTTCCCTGAATTTGAATGGCTTCACCTTGTAGGTTGCCTCAAATGATTAAGCTATTAATTGGATGGACTCCACAGTACAGCTTTTCTAGAGTTCCCACTGTGAAATAGTCATTACCAGGTTTCTTGGTTAAAGACTGCTAAGCTGAAAGGATAGCCAATGCTCTTCCAAGCTGCTAGATCTGCTGTCCGACTGTAGTAACCCATGCCAAACCAAATTGTCGATTTATCCAAAAATGTTTTGAGAGCTGCACTTTTAAAAAAGGTGTCCTGGCAGCCCCAGAAATACAGCTTGCCAATACTGCTGTCAACATGGCCAGCTGCCATTTTTGTGAATATCAAGAAAGCTACAAAGGTAAAAGGCATTCCTTTTAAAGGGGTTGGGGATTATTTCTAAAAAGTCGCTCTCTCCGTTTATGAATGTACATGTTAAAATGGAAAAGAAAAACTGGGAAAGAAGGAAAAATAAATAGACCCATAAGGCGCTCAGTGTGGGGGTAACTGCATTGCATAATTCATTCCCTGAGGCAAGAACCATTCATAACTTTAAAGGGTCTTAATTGCTTTATATTTTTCAGATTGAAGCCCCTGCCAGTTTGACCTTTGAGAAAAGTGGCTAAAAGTAATCAAGGTGAGTATGAATTTGCAAAG
Source organism: Sceloporus undulatus (assembly GCF_019175285.1). NCBI lineage: Eukaryota > Metazoa > Chordata > Lepidosauria > Squamata > Phrynosomatidae > Sceloporus > Sceloporus undulatus. The sequence continues at coordinate 198,826,833 of NC_056523.1, forward strand.
GGTTCCCTCCCCAACAGGTTTAAGTGGACATGCTGATTTTTCCCCCTCTGATGAAAAGATTCCTTTTTTCTCTGGTATGAGACCCAGTGTGGTGTATTGGTTTGAACTATGGACTATGACTTTGAAGATCAGGGTTTGAATCCCACCCTGCACCCCCTTTGGCATGGAAACTCATGGGGTACCCTTGGGAAAGTCACATTCTCTTAGTTTTAGAAGTGGAAAAAAGGCAACCCTCCTCTGAACAAATCTTGCCTTGAAAACTCCATGATAGATTTACCTTAGGGTCGCCATAAGATGGAAATGACTTGAAGGCACACAATGTTAACAAATGGGAATAGAGTATATTTCAAAGGAAGGAACTGGCAAAAAGAGCTCAGACTAGGATTTTGGGAGATCCCTGTTCCACCATGAAATCCACTGGGTGACTGTGGGCAAGTCACATTGTATGGCCTTGCTGAGAAACTTGTAACAGTCCTTGTGTGTCTTCCAGCCATTTTTGAATAACGGTGACCCTAAGGCAAGCCTATCACAGCGTTTTCTTGGCAAAATTTGTTCAGAGGGTTTGCCAGTGTCTTCCACTGAGGCTGAGAGAGTGTAACTTGCCTCAGTGGGGTTCCATGGCTGAGTATGGATGTGAACACTGGTGTCCAGAGTCATAGTCATAATACAACACCAATACACCACAGTACTGAGAATCTAGTGAAACTAAGGTAAAGAAGGGAACAGCATGGAGTAACCCGTGCGGAGATGGCAGAATCAATAGGCCTTTACTATGTGGTGAAATTGAAAGTACATTGGAAAAGATGCTTTTTATATAACCTCCCATTATTGCTCTGATAAGAAATGGGCTTTCTGGGGGTATGCCTTGTCCATCAAGAATGTGTGCTGGCTTGAGCCCCAATTCAACTACTCTTTTCTTCTGATTATTCACTTAGCTTGAGCACACTGCATTACTTTCTGGAGCTGTCAGAAACAGATTAGATTGTGATTGGAAAATCCCAACAGTAGCGAGGCATGAGATTCCATACGCATCCTAATGCCCAAATGAAAGACTCAAATTTCATTTTGCTTGTGGTGCACCTGTAGGACGTTGGCCTTTCTAACTTAGCAGTGCATCAGCTCAAAAGTAAACTATTTACAGCTTTCAGCCCACATGCTGTCCATTATGTTTATGATTTTGGTCTGGAAAATGAAAGTGTGGGGGAGGAAACTATTCCTAGAGAGTGCCAGGATTATGATTTAGGTCTAATCTACACCACAGAAATAATTCAGTTTGACACAGCTTTACCTGCCATGGCTCATTGCTATGAAATTCTGGCATTTGTAGTTTTGAGAGATATTCTCTGCCAGAGACATCTGGTGCCACAACAAACTACAAGAAATTACTTGAAGGCACACAACAACACCACCACCACCAACAACAACCACTTGAAGAATCAGCCAGAAGTACACATGGATTTGAAAATCAATGTCTCATGCAGGAAATATTCTCAGTTACTGCTGAAATATTCTCAATTATTGTTGTTAACAACTGTCAGTAGGAATCAACAAACATATGCTGTCTTTTCTAGTGCAATATAAGAAAACACAGTTTACCTTGTTATATGTAATGTATTAGCTGAGCTTTGAAGCACTGCATTTTATTTTGGATTGAAGATCCCAGGATCTATCCAATCAGCATGTCTCCACATTATGCTAACTGGTGGATTCTGGGAATTGCTTTCCAAAAAAGGGAATGTTTTTCAACCTCTTCATATTATATTGGTTATACTACACTTTTCTTCCAATGAAATCATGTGTGATCTTGTCCCCATTTTATCCTCACAATTGCCCTATGAAGTATGTCAGGATGAGAAGAAAAAGCAACTGGTCCAAATCACCCAGTGAATTTCATGGCTTGGTGGGGCCTTGAACCTAGATCTCCCAATACTCTACAAGGCACAGAAATGCAGATCTAAAGAACAAGAAATGCAGATCTAGAGAACAAAAATGTGATAATAGTTCTAACAAATTAAGAGCCCCAACTTCTCATAATCTTTACAAATTTTATTCCCAAGTAGTCAAAGAAATTCTACAAACACAAAGGCCTAAACCCCTACCAAGTGTTTCCTGTCAAGGTGAAGTTTGGAAGAGTTAGGGTTGATTTTGTACCAGAAAGCTTTTCCAGTTCAATAATGCTGGTTTACAAACAGCCATTGTGAAAGCAGAACATCACAAATACACAGGATTTCTCCCCGATATTCATAAACTGTTATTCCTGATACCAGATGTGCCACTGACAGGGTGGAATAGAGACTGACTGTACGAAAACAAGCCTGCAGCAGCTGCCTAGGTTGGGAGAAAGGCTATATTTAATAAAAAAACTAGTTACACATTCAGTGTGACACCTACATTTTTTTTGTCTGAAGCAATAGCTGCAAATTACTGTGCAAAATGGCAACCTGTCCCATTAATTGCCTCTCCCTTATTGCAATTGGAAAGGAGTGCAGAGAGAGCATTTTCAAGGACAAAAGATTTCAGACTATATGGTTTTGCTTTTTCCAACAAACAGCACAGAATTTCTTCCTCACAACTGGAGAGTATTGTGAAAGCTGATAAGACAGGTTCTGGAGCATCCTAAAAGTCAAGGGAGGGGGAATTAATACAGCTGCCATTTCATTTGCAAACAGAATCTCACTGGCCACTGTGGTTATTTGTGCCTGAAAAATGACAGCTATATGCTGAAATGCAATAACACAGCTGAGCAGCTGCAGCCTTTGTGCAGAGAAATGAAATGCTTGTGGGGTCAGGAGAACAAAAGGAAAAGATATTAATTCATCACATTACTCACTAATCATGTCACAGAGCTTCAGAAAACATTACTTTAGACATTCCTTTGCCCTAGACTTGGCAACCACACTAGGGTCATTTCTATATTGTTACATAATATTGAATTATCCCTCTTGTTTTAAATCAATTGCTATGTATTCTTCACAATTCCATTATTCTTATTAACAGGGCAAATGTATAATTGGATATTGGGTACAAGAAAGTTCAGTGTTTGCTTAAAAATAGGAAAGAAATGCAGATTTCTTACCCATTTTTAGGGCAATAGATACACACACACACACAGCTCACAAATATAAATGAAAGCAATATGGAACGAAGAGGTAGTGCAAAGAAAGAGCCAAACTAAAACCGTCAGGTAGATATGTTTGCAAAAATAGGCTTCAAAGTTCAGGGTCACGTCTTGTGAATTTTGAGCAGAAGGACTCAGCAGGGATCCCAGACAGTTTTATCATCATTCTGAGACAGATGTATACCCTGCAGTTCCAACATTACATTGTTTTGAAGCCACTTTTATACATTGGTGGAGCTCCCAAAAGCCAAGCCCTACGTCACTACCTGCCATTCTCAGGAATCTCATGGGGACCCAGCATGATCCAACAGTGCTGATAGATGCTCTGGGTCACAACTTGGAAAAGTTACATTTTTGGACTACAAATTCCAGAACCCCACAGCTAGCCTGGCTGCGGATTCAGCTGGTTGTAAACACAAAAGTAACTTTTCAAAGTTCTGTTCAACCTCTACTTAAAGATCTCTAAAGATGGAGAGTCCATCACACTTCAAAGAACTTCTATTCCACTGTTGAACAGCTCTTACAATAAAAACATTCTTTCTAATGTTTAGGTAGAATATCTTTTAACAGTGTTCCAGACTACTGGATATAGGAGTCTGGTACATTTGTAGTAATATCTGGCACATTTTGAGCCAGTTTAAATAGTGTCTGTGGGATACCATTGTACAAAAGGTATCATTTTGCCAAAGCTCTCTCATTCTTGGAACTGGTGCCCTACCAAAAGCTTGCCTATGTAACAAGAAACTGGGCCTGGAAATCATATGCAGCAAATCATGAGCTTCCTTTGTTATGACAAGGAACTGAATTTCAGGGAGAAGCAGTGGCATCAATAGAGTTGGTGTTACCCTGTACAGTACCACACCATACAGAATCTTTAGTAGTGGATTTTGTACTACTCTTACCCATTAATCATAATTCCTACATATCACTGAATGTCATGGTAATAGCTGTGACATAAAATAACTAGCAAAATTAAGATTATATAAAATTATATAATTACAATATTATATGCACAGCCTCAGTGCATTCACATATGCATGGTTTCATGTGAAGTGAAAATTTGGTGAAAAGTGGTGTTTTTAAAGAAAATGTAAAAAGAATAATTATATATATATATATATATATATATATATATATATAATTTTATTTTAAAAGAACCCTGGGGCATCTCCTTTCTCCTCTCACTGAGCCTCACCCTCACATCTCTTTAGCATTTTAATAGCATACAATTGAATGCCATAGCCTACTACTGATTTACTGAATACTATTGCTTCTGAACTTTCCATTCAAGGGGAAGCGAGAAGAGGAGAAAGAAAATGGGACAGTTTAAAAGCTGTTGGAAAATAGGATGATGGAGAAGTAATTGGTAGTGTTCCTGAAAAATCAAGACAGGACAATGTTTCTACCTAGTCAGGATTAATAGCAGGATTTAGGCCACATAGTGTCACACTCTTTACTTTGCAGATGAAATTCTTTTCACTAACTTGTCAAAATGTATTGACTGGTGTATAAACCTTACAATAATTTGTTAACGTCCTTAGTTGTCTGGAATGGAGAACCTTAAAATACCAAAGTGCCAGAAGAAGACAGATAAGGCTATAAATTTCCTCATTTTGGACAAGAAAAAACAAACAGAGCTTTTTGCTCAATGGATGTCCTGTTAACTAAGTGCAACCTTGTAGTTCAAAAGTCAAAACATCAGTCTACACATAATTTCTCTTCAAACGTTGGGCCATTTGAGAACCTTCTGTCCTTTTTGAAATTCTTCAGAAGAAGGCTCTCTCTTTTTCTCTCATTCATGTAAGATAAGGCACAATATACAGATCCTGACAGGCTTGCTGTTAACCTGTTTTAACGCTCTAATAAAATAGAAAAGAGCTAAAATGGGAGAGAACAAGAAGCATCATGAGACTAATGGGGTTTATTGGAACACATTCAACAAATGAAACACTAGAATTAATTCTAGTTTTGGTTGATTATTTATTCTCTCTCTCTCTCTCTCTCTCCCTCTCTCTTGTGTGTAAAATCCTTTGGTAAAATAACCTGTGCATTTTACAATAATTCTGGAAGAATTAAGTCCTACATCCCAAAGGCCCCAGATCCCATCTGATCTTAGAAGCTAAGCAGGGTTAGCCCTGGTTAGTACTTGAATAGGAGGCCACTAATGAATATCAGGTGCTGTAAGCTATATTTCAGAGAAAAGAACTGGTAAAACCACTTCTAGTATTCCTTGCCTTAAAAACTGAAATTCTTGGGGTCACCATAACCCCAGGTACACACACAGAGAGAAGTTCAGAGAGTTCACCATAGCACTGCTTTTCCATGGTGGTGGTATTGCATATTCCTGTGAGGCAAGAGGCTTTGCTGACAGTCAGTACAGTGGTACCCCGGGATACGAAATCACCGCCTTACGAAATTTCCGGGTTACGAAAAAAATCCATTAGAAAAAACTGTTTCGGGTTACGTTTTTTTTTTCGGGTTACGAAAAATTTTTTTGGTGCTTTTCGGCGCTTTTTCACACGGAATCGCGGCTTCCAGCGCTAGCGCCTATGGCAATTTCAGCTTGCGAAAGATTTCGGGTTACGAAGGGCTCCGCGGAACGGATTACTTTCGTAACCCGGGGTACCACTGTAGTGTGTGTGTGGGGGGGGGGTCATGGGGGGCAAACCACACTGGGTGACACCCCAGTAGGGGGTTACACCCCAGGTGACACCCAGTTGGTCCCCCACCTCCTGCGGGGCTTTCCCAGTGCTTTGGGTATTATGTCTGGGCTGCTGCAAGGCCTTGGAGGCTTGGGTGCCCCATCTGGGCTGCCATGAGGCCTTGGGTGCCCTGTCAAAGCCGCCACGAGGCCTTGGGCACCCCATATGGGGCACCACAGGGTTGCACATGCAGTTCACTGGTGCATGCTCCCGTGACTCGTGCACACCGGAAGCCGGTCAGACAGGCTTTTGCTGAGGAGCCAGAGCAAATATGCCAAATGCTACTGATTCTATGCTGGAGTCTAGGAGGAAACTGATCACACACCAGAGCAGGACTTCTTGTTAATCATAGATTATTGGAATGCAAAAATAGAAGTCAGAGTAGAATTAAAGACTGCAAGAAAATATATGGTCAATATAGAATAGCAATAGCAAGTACATTTCTATACCATTTATCAGTAAACTAGCACTCCCTAAGTGGTTTACAATGTGTAAGCCAATTGCCCCAACAAGCTGAGGTACTCTTTTCTCTCTCCCTTTTAAGTAACTACAATTTATAGCAGTCCAGTCCAGATTGGTACCATAATACAGTTGGATTAATCAATCTCCATTTATGTATTTTTACAAGAACTCAGAATAGTGGCTTTAAACAAGAAACACCATTATACCCGAAATTCCCTAGGCAGCATAACCACATTGGCGAATTCTGGGAATTGTAATCCAAAGTCACTTTCCAAGCTCTGCTTTTTCTCACTAACACTCCCCCCCCCCCCCACACACACAAAGATTCCCACCCAAGGTAATTTTGCAAAGGGTCAGTTCATACCCTCCAACATTTCACAGTTGAAAACTGGAACTCATGAAGCTGAAATGCAGCAGAGTGTGGTCAAGCAAAAATTATTGACAAAGAAGAATAAAACTACGACTTTAAACAGAGAATCTTTTGAATGTATGTGCCGAATTTAGGAAAGCCCAACTCAATAAATGCAATACTCTGTGTTTGCACAAGCAACATGCTTAACAATAAATATAATACTTCATAATATGATTTGTTGTTATATATCTTCAAGTCATTTCCAACTAATGGTGACCCTAAGATCACTGAACACATCACAAGTTTTCTGGGGCTGAGAGTGTGTGACTTGCCCAAGGTCACCCAGTGAGTGTCCATGGCTGAGTAGGTAATTGAATCCTGGTTTCTAGAGCTGTGGTCCAGTGTTCAAACCACTATACCATGCTGGCTGTCATAATATTCTATAATACATTATTGTAAAAACAAGATGCTCTATCAGACCTTACTCACCATTACAGGTCTCTCTTAGATAAATGGCCACTGCATGATCTCTGCATTCATACAGCCCCCTCTGTTAGCGGGGGGGGGGGGGGGATTAGTAAAACTAGACAGAAATTTGCACACTTCAGAATTATTGCTTGATTTTATATTAAATGAATCTTGTGTACTCACAGTGAGCATTCATTAGAATGTGACACTATCTATCGTGTAAGCCTTGTATACAATGAAAAATAGTCTAAAAATATTCAACCAAGATTTTTCCAGGAAGTATGTGATGTAAACCATACATGACTGTAGCTCCATTTTGCAGAATGAGTCCATTGATTTTGATTCCTCCTCTCTCCATTCTTAAATCAAGTCATAACTTAATTGCACTCAGCACTAATGTACAAGAATCCTGAGCATGTGAGGACTGAATAAAGAATACCTTCAGAGGAAAACAATTTAGCAGATGTACAGAGTTAAATACGGTGTCTCTGTCTATGTGGATTTTTTACTTAAAAAAGTAAGTATTGGGGGTTTGGTAATATACCTATGTTCCTAGAGAGAGAATTATAATTATGGACTGCTTTCACTTGTACAATAGCAGTGAACAGAACTGAATAACTGCTATTGATCTGACAATGGCAGGTCCTTCAGAAAATATTTCAGTGAAGCTATCCAATTGTCTCAGTGGATGTAAAAATTACAGTTAGCCCTCCATATTCACAGATTTTTTTTATCCACGAATTCAAGCATCCATGGATTGAAAATATTCCAAAAAATATAAATTCTACAAAGCAAACCTAGATTTTGCCATTTTATATAAGGAACACTATTTTACTATGCCATTGTATTTAATAAGACTTGAGCATCCATGGAATTTGGTATCCAGGGGTGATGGTGGTGGGTGGGTCCTGGAACCAAACCCCAGTGGATATCAAGGGCACGCTGTATATCTTTTTCAAGCTAGTTAGCCAGATTGTATCCATTTATATCTTTGTAATGGAAACACTTGAAATACACATCCCAGCTGTTTGAGCAACTTCTTCCTAGTGTAAAAACACATTGACTACACCTGCACTGCAGGAATAATGCAACTTAACACCATTTTAACAGCTATGGTTCAATGCTATGGAATTCTAGGATTTATACTTTGCTGGGTTACCACCGTTCTCTGACATAAAAGCCTAAATATCTCACAAAACTACAAATTCCACAATTTCATAGCATTGAGACATGGCAGGTAAAGCTGTGCGAAAGTATATTCATTCTGCAGTGCAGATGCAGGTATGGCCTTCCAAGGTCTCCTGGGGGATAATGCAATCCCCCTGTGTTCCACAGTTGTCCATCTCGTCCTAGATCCATTAATAACAAAGTCAATCCAAGGAGGATCAGTGAAGTTTGAGCCCGGAGGAACACTGGAGCCTAGGGGCAAGAGTGTTGCCTGTGGTCAATCCAAGACATTTTGTTGCCTGAGGCAGAGCAACAAATGGCACACCCAAGTCAACATGTATACAGCTGAAATGAAGGAAATTTGTTCTTACCCATGAGGTAGACCCCAATTCTTCTCCCCATCTCTAGTAATAAAAACACACCTATGTCCTGTTAAATAATAAACAATTTGCTGTTCCTCTGAGGCTGCATCTGCATAGCAGAAATAATGCAGTTTGACACAGCTTTAACCACCATGGTTTGATGCGAGTTAATTTTGGGATTTGTAGTTTTGTGAGACATTTAGCCTTCTCTATTACTGCAGTGCAGATTCACCCTAAAACACTCTGAATCTATTACCTGGTGAAGGTGCCTCACTCTAGGTAAAAGTATGGGTGATCCTCAATTCTTACTCTGTGCTGTAGCCAGAAGAGGGTCACCTGCTCAAGATATTGCCATGTAGACTTCCAAGCTGCTAGTTTGAGTTCTGGCAACTTTTAACAGTGGTACCAGGGCAATTGCGTTCCCAGGCATTGCATAATTGTCACTTGCTATTTGATGTTCTTTTCTTGCCTGTTTTATTGAATCATTTCCTGTATTGCTATGTATTTTATATGTATTACCCTACTAGAGAGGCCCCTTCCCCACCACCTCTCCTTTCCCCTTTTGTGTCCTGTCTTTTTAGATTGTAAGCCTGAGGGCAGGGAACCGTCCAATTAAAAAGATTATATGTACAGCGCTGTGTAAATTTACAGCGCTTTATAAATAAAGGTTAATAATAATAATAATAATAATAATAATAATAATCATCATAATAATTTTCAAAGTTATTGAAATAAAACATGGATTTGGTATCCATTATACCCATGTTATCCCTTGTACAGTCCAGGATAACCCAGGCCATTGGACGTAACGATTGTACTATTCACTGGCTAATTTTAATTTTTCTTTTGTACGTTTTTAAATTTGGGCCTTCCGATTGTCTCACACTTTTCTCTCCTCCTTTAAACTGCCTCCTTCCTTTAATCTGAAAGATGCTGTCAGAGAGAACAAAGATTGCCTTCTTGTGTGTCAGTTTTCAGACAGAGTGGGCCAAATGAGAGGAGCAAACGTTCTCCATTTCTTAATGGTGTGCTAACCTCAAAGCATAACTGTAGCCACTCAAATCCTAAACCTGTTAAACAGTGAGATGCAACATAAAACCCAAGTAGAGGATTGTTTGAAAGCTCTTGAGAGAAGACAGCTGCTTCAGAGTAGGAGCTGGATAAACAAAGAAATATTCCAAAAGGAAACTAGATTTAAACACAGTAGATGAAATGGTTATGGCCTTTTAATTTTGTTTCCTTTTAAATACTTCAGTACTAACATAATTGCTCTAACAATGTATCCTAGAACAGAGGGAGCAGAATTCAGAACTACTTTATTTTTAAATTAGAACCTCAAGATCCAAAAAGCTGCTGTGAAAGAAAAATAATCTGTACCCTGGGTGAACAAACAACCAGTGGTACTGATAGCTTTCTTGTCATTAGGACACAGAGTCCACTCAAGGTTTAGTCTGAACTCTAAGAAAGCTGTCCAAGATTCTGAACCTCATCCATCCAATAGATTCAGCAACTTGTTAGGACCTTTAAAATTTGGACTGAAACCCAGTGGTTTCACTGCCTGACTGCCATGGAATGGAGTTCTTTGAACTTCCACACATTTATTGACTTCACCCTGCTCCCAAGCCTCATTCATTCCAACTACATAATCTAGGGTAGGGGAATGATATTTTTTCATTGCTTGTGTCAGAAATCCCTGTCGATCTACTGCAGTTTCTCCAAGATTTACCACTAGATATCTTTATTTTCTTTACACCTCATCTTTTTTTCAATAGGGGGACACAAGGTAGCTCTGAGCATGATTGGGAGCTTCCCAACTTTGCAAATCGGCCATCTGTAGGTGGGTTTTAGGTTGGATGCAGTCAGGTGGCAGCATTGGCAGCATTTTCCCAACTTGCAATACCCAACTTGATCCTATAATAGATTTGAACATGGCAGGGGTAAGTTGGGGTTTTTTGTAATGTGATAAACTCCTCAGTCTCAGAGGAAGGCACAGGCAAACCTCCTCTGAAGAAACATCACCAAGAAAACCCCATGGTAGATTCACCTTAGAGTCTCCTTAAGTCAGAAATGACTTGAAGGCACACAACAACAATGTACTATCATGGCTATTACAGTGCACTCATGCCGTACGTGGGCACGCCATACAAGGCTTCCAGCCTACATGGAAGCTGTGTGGGGCAAAAAACAATGATGCATGCACTCGTGGCACCACTGCACCATGCTGTGGACTCGCACCCCATTATTGTCAATGGGGCGCAAGCATAAGTGTTTTTTCCCTTACATGGGGAGTGGATGAGGGTGGGGGTGGATCCAGAACAGATCCCCTGCGTAAGGGAAGGGTCCACTGTATTTAACTGTTTTACACTCACTAAAAGAAAGAAAACACTACATTTCAAGTCCTTTGAGATGGATAGATGTGAAAATTGGAACTCCATGGCCTTGCTCTTCTCTTTTCTCCACTCTTGCTGGAAAATCTGAGAGTTACTACTGGATCTCTCAAACATCTTACTGAATCAAAAATCTTACTTTGCCACAGTGAGTAGGGATAACATTGTCCAGTAACACATCTGTCCTCCTACAGAGTGAAATGGCCAGGATGTTCAGGTAGAAAAGATAGGAGGTTTACACTGCTGCTTGAAGTAGTAGGTACTCTGCCTAACCATAGGGCTAGTCCTGCATTGAATCCCTGGGTGGATCACATGAATGACCATGCGTCAGTCCCAGAAAGGATGCTGAGTGATTAGTGAATCTGGAATACCTGTTAATATCCAAGTACCTGAACTGATACTCTGGAGCATCTCTTAGGATGAACAGATGTTCATTAGAGAAAGCTATGAATTGGCAGCATGGTTGTGCATTTGTCTGTATTCCTAGTCCATCCCTGCTGTCACTACATTTCTGCCTCAGTTTCTGACAAGATTCATAATGGCAGATACTATAGCCGATGTGGAATAATAATTACCCAATTGCACAGAATGTTGCAGAGCTTACAAAAACAGTGAGGCGCTGAACTCCTTGCCTCCACACCATGAGTGATGGATTTACTCAGCTAATCTTGAAACATGTTGAAACTCTATATCATGCTTGTATAGTGCAAACCTATTCTCAGGCTGCATCATTATTATAGAATTAATGAACGGGGACACCGCTTTAACTGCCATGGTTCAATGCTATGGAATTCTGGGATTTGTAGTTTTGTGAGAGATTTAGACTTCTCTGTCAGAGACCTCTAGTGCTGTACCAAAATACAAATGCCAGGATTCCATAGGATGGGGCCATGACAGTTAAAGTGGTGTCAAACTAAACATTAATTCTGCAGTGTGGTAGATGTCTCACATACATCACCCTTCTGCATACCAACACTGTGCAGCCAACTGTTTATCTGCCAGTGTATTTATTTGTTGTCTCATTGTGCAATGAGGAATATATCACTGGCGTTTCCAGGGCCAGCCATATAACACCGGTGCTGAAAGATCTCCATTGGCTGCCCATCCGCTTCCGGGCTCAATATAAGGCGTTGGTAATCACCTATAAAGCCCTAAATGGCTTGGGCCCAGGATACCTAATGGACCGCCTCTCTCCGTACATTCCGCCTCGCACCCTCAGAACGTCTGGGCAGCATCTACTGAAGGTGCCTGGGGCTAGATTATCCTCCACCACACGGAGGACATTTTCCACAGCTGCCCCAGCCCTTTGGAATGCGCTGCCCACAGAGCTCTGCTCGACTACCACCCTGGCCCAATTCAGGAAGGACTTGAAAACCTTCCTGTTCCAACAGGCATTCCCCGATTAAGTTCCTGTGGGCCTCCCTCCTCTTCCGTGGCCAAGAGGTTGGGCTATGGGGCTTTTTTGCCTGTTATTTTTATTGCTGTGATATGTTTGTATTTTATAATGTTTTATTGTACTGTTGTTTTTAACCTTGTTGTAAGCCGCCCTGATCGCAGGAAGGAGCGGGATAAAAATAAAAACTTTATTTATTATTATTATTTATATAACGGCTATTTCTACAATGCCAGTGAATAAAGTGGTACATAAAAAGCATGGATGAACAGTTACACATCATCCAAGAATGCACAAATGCTAGAATACTGTTGGTTAGGTCCAACCAGCACAGATCCACCAAAACAGGCAACTCTCTTGTTTTTTTTTTAAATTAAATTACAGATTAATTTTGAACCTTCCATATAGAAACAACAAGGAAAAATAGTAGCTCCAGATTGTATGGACCAACTATGTTTGCTCAAACATGCTTTTCAACACTCTTTTTCAATCATTCATACGACTCAGCAAGTTTTCCCTCAGTACCATAAGTGTTATGAGCTATCTCGCCTTCTAAAGCCAAATCCATAAAATCAAAAATCCATGGATCACAGATAATTGGTTTACTGCAAGTGGTTATGGTTTATTTAAAACAACCCAGCATTTGGAATTCCAAAAGATGGAAACTATTTAGGGTATTGGCCTATCATCCTTCAATTTAGACATAGTGAACCCACTGTATCAGCAGGCTAGCCATTGATGGATTGCAGCTCCTGCAGATCACCATGACTCATATTAGTCAATGATGGCAGGCACTCATGGGCATGTTGGCAGAGGCATACAGATGAAAGTCATTGCCAATGGACTAATATGAGCTTGAATTCCTGTGAGGATGAGAAGAATCAAACCTCCATGGTTGGGAAGGGTCCATTCTATAATACATTAAATAATAATAATAACCAATATGAAGGAGGCAGTTCTGAAATTACAGTCTTCGGGAATTACTATCCATGTCTGATTGCATTAAATTTCAGTCTGCTGCTAGATATTTGATATACAAAAAGAGCCCACACTTACAGAATATATAATTTTTAAATGGCTGCCGTCAGAATGGAATATGGAAAAACAGAATGGTTTTCAGTTGGCAAAGGGGTCAGACTTACTATCACCCTATTTTTTCTGTATGCAGAAAAGATTGTATGCAAAGCAGGCTTAGATTCAGAGGCAGGGGGAGTGAATTATTAAGAGGCAGATGGAGTGAAGAAAGGAGAAAAAAAATTAACAACCCAAGACCCAGGACAGACCGCCCCCAAAGGGCGGGCTGACGGCGGTGTGTTTCCCTCTGGAGGGATGCTGCAGCTGCCAAACCACACAGCGTCCCTCTGGAGTAAAAAGTACTTGGAAAAAACAGGTTCTTTTTACTGTGCTGGGCAGATGTCATGAGGGCGCCAATGGTGCACTCGTGATGTAAATGACGTGCAGCAACGTGCATATGCTGCGCATTGCTTATGTCAAGATGGCGGTGCCTGTATGGATGGGACATCGCCATGCTGTGCTAGGGTTAGGGACTGTGCAGTTGGTGCGTGGTCCTTAACCCTAGTATCACCACCAACCACCATGCCCCTTTTGGCCAGTCTGTCTCGGGCCAAAGATATGCAGATGACACAATACTACTGGTAGAAAACACAAACCTGAGAAAAACTGAGCAGAGAGGTTGAGTACAGGGGGAATTGGACATGTCTCATTCATAGGATCACGATGAGTTGAAGTTAATTTGATGGCAGCTAGCAACAACAACAATATATAGCAATCTAAACCTAAGAGTACTCTTTTGTCTCTTCCAGATGGGGTCCAATGTGTTGGGAAGTTGTAGTTCTTGAGCTTTAAAAACATATCTAAACAGCATCTCTGCTCACCTGGACTGTTTTCTAGAAATTCCCAGTACCATCTGCAACATTTTAGTACCACTCTCAGGTAGGTTTTAAAATAACTTTGATACATATTGGAATAAAAAGTTATCTTTCTCTTCTTTTAACAAAAGTCTGAAGGATCGTGGTACATTAGTGCATTGTTGCATCAGTGAAGCGGCACATTTCTAGTCTGTGAGGGGGAAAAAACACCTTTCTTTTTTTAAAAAAAGAGGGGAATATTTGTCTTCAAACCATAGGATCACCTTATAAAATTTTGCCTCTGTTTTTTATTTTTAAAAAATTACTTTGTAAAAGCTCTAGTGCAGATCCAAGAAATTGCTACAAACAGCTTCCAGAAGAATAGAATAAGTGGAAATGGATGTGACAACAACTGGCAAAACACAAGGAGCTATTTATTGAAAAGTCACATTTCTGGAAGAGCCCATTGTAAAGCAGAATTCAAGCCAGGTATCTTACATATTGGCTTCTGTCTCTGTGTATTAAGCTGTAAGTACTACCAGGATCAGTACTGATATAAAAGCCATCAGATGTGTTTGAGCTGTTTATTGGTAGCTTGCCAATGTAACAGTTCAAGTTTAAATTGTGGCCAAGGTTTTTCCCAGGGTGTGTGTGTTGACTGACAGAAAGGGGGTTTATTTTGTTTTGTTTTTTAAAAAAAGATTTACCATAAATACCTTCTTTGAGTCCAAGAAAAGTGAGATATTAAATACAGTGGTCCATTGGTATCTGCTAGGGATTGGTTCTAGGACCTCCCCCCGGATACCAAAATCCATGGATGCTCAAGTCCCATCAAACACAATGGTGTAGTAAAATGATGCCCGTTATATAAAATGGTAAAATCAAGGGTGGAAACCCAGTTGGTGATCTTAACCAAATCACAGTCTCTCAGCCACAGACAAAGGCAATGACAAATCTCCCCTGAAGAAATCTTGTCAAGAAAACTCTGTTGTAGGTTCACCTTGATGTTGCCATATTGGTATTGACTTGAAGGCACACAGGAACAAAAACAAGCTGTAAAAAAACCCCATTGTACTTCCATTGTACTTTAAGGCCATTTATTGTGGTTACATTCTTGTGCCTCATAAAAACAGATATATATATAGATGCATCCCAGAGGAAAAAAAAGCCATGTGTAGCCTGAAATATGGGTGGATTCTTCCCCCCTTACCTCCACACTCTCTAAATCGTGCACCTGTTTACTATTGTAGCTTACTATTGTGAAAAGGCATTTTTATGATTTTTGTTTCAATAATAAAAAGAGAAGTACTCCCAAAGCCAGCAGTCTAAATTTCCATGGCAACAATAAAGTTGTCATCTCAGAGAAAAGGGTAGGACTGGCTGGGAGGGAGGGATATCCAACAGCCCATAATCTTCAAATTATTGACCAAAGAGAGAGAGAGAGAGAAAAGGGGTTGCAGCTAGAAGGTCAATATCCTGGGACCGGGAGAAAAAGTGGTTCTTAAAGATTAAACAAACCCCAAACACTTTCAGTCATTAAATCAAATGCCCTTCAGGGTGAACTTCAAAAATTCCCCCCTCCATCAGTGTTGGTTTATGATGATACTTCCAAAAGCCAATGTTAGATCTGATTTTACCATGAAATCCATTTGACATTATGATTCTTATGGATGGTTTGAGCTATCCATTTTGAGAAGTTTCATCAAAAGAGGGGCTTTTAAGGCGCTTGGCGCTTAGCATAGCATGATACTTCCTTTGGAAAGCTAACAATGAGCCTGACCGGGCTCCCCAAGAGTTTGAATACTGCAGAGTTTCCTTAGCACCCAAGGCTAAAGCCTCTTTTATCTCCCTGTGCAAAGCCTCCCCTTTGCATTCAAGCCTTAGATGCAAGGAGCTAACCCTCCACTCAGGGCAGGAAAAGGAGAAAGAGCCAAGGGTCCATTAAAAAAAAAATAGTATCTAAAAAAGGACAATCTTGCTCTAGTGGTGCCTCCAAGGATCTGGAAAGGGTGAAGGTCAGAAGAGGTGATGCTTAGAATGCGAGATGGCTACAATAGGAGAACTATAAAACTATCTGGGAGGAATTACAGCTTAATTACAGGCCCCGCTGGGCAGCAAGGGTACAGGTTAATTCATTTCAAAGCCACATGATTTCTTGGGTAGTTGTGACAGACAGCTTGTAGCAGCTGCGTAAAGCCACACAGTTCTATAGCCAGCACAAGAGGCGAGGATGGGGGAATGAAATTAACTTGTACGCCACCAGTCACACCTACAAGCCTAGGCTCTGATCTTGTGGAATTGCCAATGTGGGTAGACTGCACAGTGATTTAGGGTATTAAGTACATGTTAGAAAGAAAACAAAGCTGCTGCTGAGAATATCATCCTTGAGTTGCATTCCCCTTTGCTTCTGCTTCAACTTAACCTACCCACCCACTCACTCCCATTCTGCTATTATAATGATAGGTGTTTATCCATCTCTATCTTTGGAGTGATGATGGGGAAGTTCACACCATAGGAGCACGCTTTATTCTAATATGTAGCTGGGCATGCTTTGTGTGGTAAGAAAGAAAGGTGCAGTGGAAAATAAGGTTTTTTGTGCCATTGGAAATATGAAGTTTCATCAGGAAAAGGGTTATTAATTGGAACAAATAGATGAAAAATAAACAATATAGAAATACATGGTGGCTCAGTTGTTAAGATGCTGACTCTGGTGATTGCAAGATCGGCAGGTCGGCAGTTCGAGACCCAACCTGCACATGACGGAGTGAGCTCCCATCACTAGTCCCAGCTTCTACCAACCTAGCAGTTTGAAAGCATTTAAAAGTACAAGTAGATAAATAGGTACTACTTTGGAGGGAAGGTAACAGTGTTCTGTGCAGTTGTTGTTGTTATTATTATTATTATTATTATTATTATTATTATTATTATACTTTATTTATATAGTGCTGTAGATTTACACAGCGCTGTACACATAGACAGTAGAATTGATAAAAATGAAAGCTGCCAATGGCGTACCTTCTACGAAATACATATAAAATGATAGATAGTAATACAAGATAGAATTAGATAAAACAAGGAGGCAACAGACTGAGAACATCAGAGATCAAATAAAATAAAATATCAGATAACAATTGGATAAACAGTCACACAATGCCTGGGAACGGTTATTTGATTTGAGTGCTGGTCAGATAACCACAGAATTATCTTGGCTTTGTAATGCCCCCTACAGACACGGTCAGTCATGGCAACCTTGTCAAAGGGGAATACCTTTACCTTTATAATAGAAATACAAAATTAAAAATACTACTGTTACACTCCAATCTGTTAGCCTCCCCCGCATATCCCACACTATATTTTGGGGTCCCAATATTTCATATCTGGATATACAGTAAGCTGTCCTTATCCACAGATTTTTTTAATCTACGGATTCAAGCATCCATGGCTTGGAAATGTTTTTTTAAAGTATTAATTCCAAATAGCAAGCCTTGATTTGCCATTTTATATAAGGAACATCATTTAGCTATGCCATTATATTTAATAGGACTTGACCGTTCATGGGTTTTGTAATCCACAGGGGGTCCTGGTATCAAAGCCCAGCTGATAACAAGGTCCCACTGTAGCATGTTTTTGAGAGATCAGTGACCTTTCAGGAACACTAGATCAGGCTCCCAGGAGAAAAGGGATGTGTCATGCTGCATGTGTATATCCAGGTAAACATTTCCATGAAATATTAAGTACTTCTTCCTTCCCCCAATTCATATGCATTCCTCTTACAACTGGAGACAAAGTATCTTACACCCAAAGCAGTAAGCCAACTGCTCTGCCTACCCCCTGTTGTGTTCGCAGTCAAACTTCCCTATCCACCCATCTTGGGGATATCCTGATCCATTCACTATTTTTGTTACGCTAAAACTAAAGCCATCAACCAGTCCAGAATCCCACAGATGATTCCTCGGAAAAAACATTCAGCCTTTCCTACTTGAGCAGATAGCTTGGGACTAGTTTGCAGGTATAAATATGGTTCCAAAATCTAATCTCTGAACACACAGCCAGCATAGACCCCCAAATCTGTGTATGTTCTGTTTCTGTCTCAGACCTCCCACTTGGAGCCACTGCAGCTTTCCATGGTCTACTCACTGGACAGGTAATTATAACCCCACTGCAAACCCCTATAAATTCTGCTATCCCACTTCCATACTTTCATTTTGGTTAGCTCTGTATGCTGTGCCTATTTGAATTGCTATCTTGTGTGTGATTGCATTCTGCATTTTCTATATAAAACCTTAATTTACCCCAAACCTGCAGCTTTCCTCAGTTAGTACTGGTATAAACAGGTGCAAATGGTCCAAAGGTTACTGGACCCCCATCCACCCCGACCTGTTCTTTTGGTAAAAAAATCTTTATAATCTCATATTAATAGTATATTATTGGCAGCAACTACCTTACTGCCCTATCTGTATCCAATAACAACACATATGTGGAGATACATATGTTGCTGTTGTGTGTCTTCAAGTCATTTTTCTGACCTATAGTGATCCTAAGGCAAGCCTATAGTGGGTTTTTCTGGGGCTGAGAGTGTGCAACTTGGACCAGGTCATATAGATGCCTTGAACCCATCTGTCCTTGACAGCATACGCACTCCATTTGAACCATAGCTAGAAAGTTAATTGACACTTAGAGGCTGGCATTTTGTTAGTGGTTTACATAACTTAAACCATCCTTATGCTTGCATGTGTCTATTTTTGGTTGATGCGGAGGTTAATATTCCTTTCTTCCCAACACAATAACCAAACCCCCCAGAACTTAATGAAGAGCCACTGCAGTTCTCCCCAGTCATTCTGTAACTGGTGAGGAGAGGGGATTGTTGAAGTGTTTGGCTCTGTTCCTGTAACAAGATACAGAATGACTACATCATCCACTGAGACCTCTAGAGGACCAAAATGATGGACTCATTTTGCATCTGGCTAGACAGACATAGCCAGATGCTTCCCTGATGTCCCATTGCTCTCCACCAAGCATAGAATAGCAGTGGGAGTAGCATGCTGAAACAGCTCTATGTTAAGTCCAGGGATTGTTGAATGGCCATCCATAGTGTAGTTCCACAGATGGAACTACTGTGCTACACAGAATCACACTGGATGTCTGCCAGAAAGTTATGTTTTTCATCACTGGGTTTTGTCAATATTTTCACCGGTATATACATTTTGTCTGTTTTGGTTTGCCCACACTACTTTAGGGATAGTGTCAGGGTATTTTTGGTCAATGTCTCAGGGAGGCTGTCCTGTCACTTTCTACATGGTCATGTAAAATTGCATATGATGCTGTGCAGATCAGGTAGAAATGCCTCTGTGGTACTAACCCTCTTTGCAGTGGGGAAAAAGTGCTTAGAATAAACTTTGCATAGTGACAGAATTAGACAGAGGACAAGATTTTATTGGCTGTTGTAATTACACCAGTTTGGGAGGTGACAGAGGTATGCATAGTGGCTTGGCTTGCTGCATGGCAATTCAAGGTGGGGGTGACAACAAAACTCTCAAGCTGCTCACTGCCATCCTCTCCCCATTGCCACTGCCATTATTTCCTGCCTCTATCCCCACCATCACCATTGCTATGGTCCACTCGAAAAAGTGAGCTGTGCTGTACCTACAGACCCTTATTGCAGCGTAAGTCATTATGGCAAATCACTAGGCAGAGTTGATTTCCCTAGAAGCCTAGTTCAGGCTGGCTATAAAGGAGGGGATGCTGTGGGAGGAGTGACTATAATAGGGAAGGAGCAAGTCAGAGTCAGGTGAGAGTGGGTCAGTTTCAGAATCAGTTCAGAGCAGTTCAGATCTGTTCTGTTCTGAGAGTTGTCTGTTGGAATTTAGGCCAGGGTACCATAGTAGAATTCATAGTTCTGTTAAAGGGGAAGCAGTATAAGAGAATAGATTTAAAAGAAACAAGAAACACTTTATTTTTGAAAGAATTCAGTGAAGGAACTGAATAAGAAATATCTTGTACCTATTCAAGTACTGTGCCTACTGTCACCATATGATTTGTGAACCAATCTTGAAATGATACAATCTTTACCTATTCTTGTAAATAAAGTTAGGTGATTATCACATGGAGGCTTACCATAGCTAAAATGTTGCTAAATCATCCCTAAAGTATGACGGTGTGATCGCCAGTCGCACTTGTCCCCCATGATGAAAGGGAGGGATCCCGGTCCTCTCTTGTCATCAAGGCGTTCATGCATCAGCCATTTCCCCAATAGCAGGAACTTCCATTATTGGGGAAATGGCTGCTGTGTGAATGCTTTGATGATGGGAGAGGAGCAGGATGCCTCCCTGACCATTTCATCATGGGGGACAAGAGCGACTGATGATCACATCATCATGCTTTAGGGACAATTTAGCCATGCTAAGCCTCCGTGTGATATTCTTTTTAATGTTTATTTTGTTTCCAGAAGAGTATTGACCTGAGTGAATTTATAATACTAACTTCACAGACAACACGTTACCAAAGATAAAACACATATAAGAGGAGAACACTGAGGACCACAGACCTAATTCATTTAAAGGAAAGTGTATTAATGGTAGAAGTGGGGCAAACGTCTAGGACCAAGGGGTCTTTGGATGTTTATGAGGTGAAAAAACAGCCTTGAACCATTCATGGGAAGACTTCCTTGGTCACAGTCACCAACAGGATTCCAGGCAGAAAATAAGTTGAACAAGATATTACAAAGGGCACATGTTTGCCATTTTGTGTGACAACCTTATTTTCTTTGCATAATGTACTTCAGCTCTTGATCAGTGTCCCAAAATAGCTTTTATTAGGAAATCTATGTTGTTTTGAAAACTGTACTGGCAAAGCCATATAAAAATACATGGGAATCATGTTGAAGTCTTTTTCTGTGTTTGCCCTGTACCATAGTCAGCAGGGACATTTCTTATAGGAATTGTATAAACTCCTTTTCATTTGATATAGATATTTGCATAGTAATAACACTAACATACATGAGTGAAGACTCACAAACATTGTGAAGTGATATAAAACACATACTCTGCCTGGAACAAATGTAGGAAACATGTGTTCAGAACTGTAGAATGTGAGTCAAGACCCCCTTGAGAAGTCGTATTTCATGGTTTCCAAGAACATGTGTAGAGGGGAAGTAAAGAATCAGCTGCATATGTGTGGGAAAACATGTGTTACTGATGGAACGCGTGGTAAAATGGCTCACAACAAATGTGGAAAGGCTTTTAATAGATCTAACACTGGTTTCTGGAGGTGTCTCCACAGTGACAATAACAAATTAATTTTCACTTAAAATTTGTTGTACTCTGCAAGCTCAGGCCCCATTTACATCAAATTTACATGTGTTATATAGTATAGGCACATACAGTTTCAGAGTCATTTTTGCTGCAAGAGCTTGTGAGAGCTAGCGATCTTTGGATGAGAATTCTATATACCCTCCCTAAACTACAAATTAGGATTCTGTTGGATACAACCACAGCAGTCAAAATGGGCTCATCTTGCTATAACTTGTGTGGTGTGAATAGGCCCCTGACTATTAATAGCCCTGTTCAGATCTTGAGAACTTAGGGACATGGCTTCCTTTATTGAGTCAACCATCTGCAGAGTGGTGTTACTCTTTTCCCTCTGCCTTTTACTTTTGACTGCATTAGCAACTTCTCCAGTGAGTCACATCATCTCATGATGTGTCCAAGTGAGATAGCTTAAGTTTAGTCTTTCTGGCTGCCAGTGAGAATTCAGACTTGATCTGCTCTTAACCCCATTTACTGTATTTATCTTTTTGGTAAGTCACAATACTGGTAGCACCATCTTTCAAATGTGATCATTCTCTTTCTGTCAGCTTTCTTCACTGTCCAGCTTTTACAACCATACATCAAAACTGAAAATACTATGGCATGGAAGATTCTCACTTTCAATTCAATACTATATCTTTATCCTTGATATTTCCTTTGTAGCTGTCTTAGCCTTCTTCCAATTTCCTGACTACAGTTTCTGTTTTGATTAATAATTGAGCAAGGAGAAGTGAAGTGGGTCTCAAAGCAGTTGGGAGAAATAGGCCTTAGAATCAGATAGCATAACAACAGAATTGTTGTGGCTATAGGGAAAGGATCAATCCAAACTCTAACAAAAATCTGCCAACAAATACGATAAAAAATGTCTCACAGACAGGAAACCCCCAGCATACATTACATTTTCCACGAAAAAGGAAACCAGGGACTGCAGTCACCCCTAGATTACAGGGAACCTCTCTTTATCTGATGAGTTAGGGACTGGAGCACTGTCAGAAAGTGGAATCTGAACTAAGATATTTTAAGCTTGCAAATGCATTTTAGCCACTAAAAAACATAAGTAGCATGCTATATATCACTTTTGAATGTGTACAAAAGTTAAATAACACTATAAATATATAAAAGCAAGTAAAACGAACAAAGCTTACCTTTAATGTCCTGCTCTCAATGTATTACTGTATACTTACATGCATTATATTATACACTCTTTCTGTAGACATGCTTTGAGACTGCACTTGTGCAAGTGAGTACTCCTAAGCATGTGGTACTTCTCTGTTATTTGCAAGCATCAA
Source organism: Sceloporus undulatus (assembly GCF_019175285.1). Taxonomy (NCBI): domain Eukaryota; kingdom Metazoa; phylum Chordata; class Lepidosauria; order Squamata; family Phrynosomatidae; genus Sceloporus; species Sceloporus undulatus. The sequence continues at coordinate 198,849,705 of NC_056523.1, forward strand.
AAGAACAAGCCATAGAAAAGTGATGTGTCGAAAAGTGGGAGGTTCCTGTATTGTACTGATCTCCCATGCAAGCAAAAGGATGCTCAAGATTTTACAACAAAGACTCCATATATAGAGTCAGAAATACTGGCCAAACAGGTAGTTTTCAGAAAAGGAAGAGGCACTAGGGATTATACTACAAATATACATTGGGCAATGGGTGCACAATAGAGTTTAAGAAGAATTTAAGAAGAAAATATCCCTGTGCTTTTTAGATTACAACAAAGACTTTGTTTGATCATGAGAAATTATGACTTTGTGTTCCACAACAACTGATTGTCCTGATGTTTAAATTATACTCTTGACAAGAGACCAAATATGAATAAACAGAATGGTTTCCAAATGGCAAGAGGCAGCCAAAGCTGCTTATATGTTTAAATTATCCAAACAACGTATCATACAGAAAGCAGGATTACACAGATGACACCATATTACTTGCAGAAAATAGCTTAGACTTAGAACAATTATTGATTAAAGTTAAGGAAGAAAGGATGAAAGCACAGTTTACAGGAATATTAAGAAAACAAAAATAATGACCACAGAATATTTACATAACTTAAAAGTAGATTGTAAAGTGTAAAAAGTGGACCTGATATAACCTGTTCATTGAACTGTGAAGGTTGTTTGCTTTATTCTCAGAATATTTATTCTGAGCTTTACAATCTGCTTGGGGGAAATGGTCAAAGCAAATTTTGCAAAATGTTAACAAGCAGGATTGATTTGGATTTATCTGGGGCTCTGGATAAATTTGTTCTAAAGTTCACACCTGTAGAATCAGGGAAATAGTCCCAAGATGTTGGCTCTAGCCCTTCCTCCACCAATCTCTGAAAATCACTAAAATCTGTTCCATTCACTTTATTATATTTTTAAAAAAACAGAAAAGAGGTTTAAGGTAGTTGGAGAAAAAGAGTAACCGTGAATGTCAAAGATGGCACACTCCAGATGTTTCCCATCTCAGGTATGAACACACAGACAGTGCCAGATGCGGGCCACTGGAAGAGAGCTATGGAGCTTGAAGTGGACAGCTGTAGCTGGTGAGGTCATCAGCACAATTTGGGGATGGAAAGAGTTCACTGGAAAGAATCATGCACCCTCTCCCCCCCCCCCCCTTGCCCACCTCCCAATCCCTCTCCTTGTTTGAAGTCACTAAGCTTCAGGGTTCAGGGGAATTGTTGCTTTGACTTTATTCTTCTGTAGACCGGTGGCTGGCTGCCAGCCAGTGGCAGCTGCATATGGGATCATTTGCATTGCATGTAGGGTCTCCAGTTTAAAAGAAGGGAAGCTCCTTCCGTCCCTTAGATCATCTGCTGCTTTAGAGTCAGGGCCACTGCCTCACACAGATTGTATTCTCCCTTTAATCTTTTTTTTAAATTCCCCTGACTTACTCCAAAGAGTTTAACAGCATCCTTGAGTCAGGTCTGACCAACTCAACCTGATCACTGTGAAAGACAGACCATGGTGATACAAAGGAGGAATTATGTGATATCCTGATGGCAGGGGATACATGCAAGAGGGTTTCTGAAGCAGACATATGCTCCTGCCAAGTCATTTTGGTGGGTAACAGTCAGTCAATCCACCCACCACCCTGGACACAGACCTAACATGAAAACAGCCATTTTCAATCCACACCTCATCAGACAAAGCAAGAAGATTTAACTATACAGCTCAAGATCAAACATGCCAGAAGCTTTCATCTATCTTAACAATGCAAGCATTTCTGCTTTAAACCTGAAAAAATGGAGATGATTCTCTGTTTTAATGGACCTGGTGGGGGAAGAGGAACTAAAAGGAGTTCCCTGGAGTCAGTAACACAAAACTTGGTTTGGCTACAAGTATCCTAAAAATTGGAGATGTCTGGAAGGAAAACGTAATGAAGTGGTGCTGATACATTTCAGCCAACTGATGGGCCCATTTGCATGACATTCTTTCTATGTGTGTGACCCACATGGGGAAACGCATAGAAATATGTTGCAAAAGTTTGTTACAGCAATGAACCAATGAGCAGCAGCAATCTAGATGTTTTACAGGAGTTGGCATAATCACAACCCATCTGACTTCTACCTAAAAATGGCAAACTGGAGATAGAAAAGTATTATTCACTGAAAATGTGGAGAAATGGAACCATTCATTGTAAGGAATGGTAGCAGTAGTGTAGGTGATTTCATGTGTATAGTCAAATATTATAGAAAAAGTATTCTAAATGCAGAAATTTCTATCTGAGGCTCATATGTTGATTACAGTCGGCCCTTCTTATACGCGGATTTTTTATACACGGATTTAAGCATACATGGTTTGAAAATGTTCCAAAAAAGTATAAATTTACCTTGATGTTCCATTTTTTATTAGGGACACCATTTTGCTATGTCATTACACTTAATGGGACTTGAGCATACACGGATTTTGTTATACACGGGGGATCTTGGAACCAAACCCCAGCGTATAACAAGGATCCACTGTATATTGCTTTTTTAAAAACACATATATCTTGAAAAGCGTCTCTCATACATTTCATGCAGTCAACAATATCCTGGCTCAATTCACAAAGTCTTGTTGGTATCATTTTAATCCTCTTAGGAAAGTTCAGAATACTCTACCAGAGTATAGTCTGTACTCTACCCTATTCTCACTCTACCAATATTGTAATCATTGGTGGGGGGGGGGGGTAGGTCTTGTTATAGAAAATTAAACACATAGTAATTAGTGTGGTAAAATTACATTTCAAATGCATTTCCAGTCATGGGTTTAATAGGTCTAATGTTGTTACTTCCTTCAGCATATTCCAAATTCTTCCCTTTGCTTTGTTTTATTAGCTCTGATATTCTACAAAGGACTAACATATCTTCACCTGTCCTGTTTGATGGGCTGTCAAGCTGCTTACAGTCAATAATTTTTCCATCTAACACTAGGCTGTGATGCACCATTGGACAGAAGTGGGTCAGATATAAGAAAAATTGCTTCAGGTCCTAGAACAAGCTGAGCAAACAAAATAATATTGGCTGCTTTATAATCAGTTAGAATTCTATAGCAGTTATTCTGTTAGTTCAAAGGAGTGCTAGAGAATGCTACTTCAAGTTATAGCAAAAGAAAGGTTGTATTGCCTTCAGCCCTCAAAAAGTAATTTGTTGGAAACACATGAGGTCCTGATCCTTGAACAAACTGGGAGAAACCTGTGGGTTTCATCCTTTCTCTCAGTATTATTGGCTTCTTCAGGTCTAACCCTTCTCTGTTGGTGTTGCACACAAGAAACTTGCATTCTTCCTCAAACATAAGGGGGAAAAAAGGGGGGGAGGCAGGGGTACAGATGATGCAAAATGGAAGTTTCTGGCATTCAAGTACCTGTTCCCAAATGCAAGAGTGGCACACAGGAGATACCCTAGGTCTGCAGGGAATCTGTCGGGTGGGGTGTTTGTGACCTCCCAGATGTTCCTATCCAATGCCCAGGTGTGGCTCCTATCATCCCTTGGCATTGATCATGCAGGCTGAGTGTGATGAAAGTTAAAGTTCAGTAATATTTGAAAGGCCACAAGAGTTCCTCGTTCCTCTTATAGATGTTTGGAGGGAGAAGTGTTCACAATTTTAGGTTACTTTGACAGAGTAACTCCCCTAACATAAGCATTTGGACTACAGTGGTACCCCGGGTTACGAATGTAATCCGTTCCGCGGCGCCATTCGTAACCCGAAATCTTTCGCTAGCCGAAAAAGCCATAGACGCTAGCGCTAAAAGCCGCGATTTCGTGTGAAAAAGCGCCGAAAAGCACCAAAATTTTTTTCGTAAGCCGAAAAAAAAAACGTAACCCGTAACAGTTTTTTCCTATGGGATTTTTTCATATCCCGGAAATTTCGTAACGCGGTGATTTCGTATCCCGGGGTACCACTGTATTTGGGTTTTCCATATCCAAATCACACTTCTTCATCCTGTTGTAGTACTCTATTTCAAAATGTCCTGTCCATATCAGTTTCCACTAGCTTCAACTTTACTGCTTTAAAAACTAAGACAACTAAGTTTAGGGACTTGATCACATAAACCTGTGTTTTTGTTTGATTTTGTTAATAAAAGGAGGTGAATGCATACTGCATTGGGAGCACTCTCTACCGCACGTTGCTTCATAAGTGTGACCAGGCTGTGCTCTCTCTTCTGCCCTAGTCTTTAACCCTACCTCCCTGCTCTATGCCCTACCCAGCATGCCTTGCATGTGTGTTTAATGCAATTCTGGAGTTATGCTAATGTGGTTTAAAAATTAAAAATTAAAAGGCTGTTCTGGAATAATGAAGGAGATGGGATTGGGGAGAGGAGGAGACACTGACACCATGTGACTGCGCAATCCCAGAAAGGTCATAGGAAAAATTTATTGCACCTATGGACTAGCACTATACTAGCATGATTGGGAGCTTATTGACAGGTTTTCCCATCAATGGCAAGGTGTGGGCTAACCACACTTGGAAGACAAAGCAGCAACAAGAGGGAGACAGCATTGTGTGATAGGTATCACCAAATTATCAAATTTGGTTTAAAAGCCATGTGTGATAAAGTCCTAAGTGAGAGCTGTGGAAGGCAGACAGTAGAAGAGAAAAATTGGGATTAAGTGAATGGAAATCTGAATATATCTTTCCCTTCATAGGTTTTCCTGGTTGTCTACTACAGTGCTTCTCAGATCATCTGATGTGTGGAACCAGAAAATATGGCTCCCCCCCCCCCCCCCCCCCCAGCATGTCAGGGACCAGCACTAAATTTGTGCCCTTTGAGAACAAGTGTTTCTTTTTTTCCTGGAAACCTGCCAGGGAATGGCAGTCCGTGGCTCAGGGACTGGCACTGGTCCAGGGACTGTTGGGATATAGAGTCCTGAGAAAATGCACAATGTGGTATTAAATAGTGACTGGACAACAAAGAGTCACTGTCCACCATGATGACAATGCATTTTCCACCAGTGCTTAGTCATGGGAAGTGACATCAGAGATGATGGTCACCAAGTGCAATAAAGTGCTGCAAAAGGCTGCAAAAGTGCAAAGTCACCCTGGACAGGGGACAGAGATCATTGTAACACAGGAGGAAGAGGCAGGGCCCAAAGGCCACATGGAGCCTTGGCTATAAAAGGGGAGTGCCTCAAGTCACAGTGTGGGTCGTTGTGGTTGTTGTGATGGTGGATGGTGGACGGTGTTGGAGCTGTATGATAGCATTGTATATGGTGGAACGTCTGAAGAATAAAAGCCTCTTAGAACTTTATCGCATGGGGCTTAAACCGTTCCCCAGCGCGTTCTAACAGGGGCGCTCAGGGGCATGCACGGAACGCGATGGGTACCGGATGGGGCCCAGAACGCGAATTTACTGCACAGGGAACGCCGCCACTGCCACCGCGCGTTCCCATCACGTCCCAATTCGGTTCCAGAGGGCGCCATTTCTGGGAACTGTTTCAAAGCGTCCCCAGAAATGGCGCCCTCTGGAACCGAATTGGGACGCGATGGGAACGTGCGGCGGCGGCGTTCCCCCGTGCGGTAAAGTCGCATTCTGGGCCCCATCCGGTGCCCATCGCGTTCCGTGCACGCCCCTGCGCGCCCCTGTTAGAACGCGCTGGGCAATGGTTTAAGCCCCATGCGATAAAGTTCTTAGTGAGATGTCTGAAGTATCTCGTCACTGACACTGAAGGGGAGAGGTGTTTCTCCAGCTTGCAAGCAGCTGCCAGCATTGCAGAAGGTGGAGGCTCTGGTGCCAGACGCTGACGTGATAGCTCACGGACTGCGCAAACCACGCTAACAGGGACCACCACTTTGAGATGCACTGGTCTACTGTAAACAGTAGAGTGATGGTGGGTTACTGCAGCTTCATGTCATAGTCTCCTCCATCTATCTAGTATTTTGCAAATAGTAGTGTAAAAGAAAGCTTGGTATGTTTTGGCAACCCATGTTATGAGCAGGAGGGTCATCTTATCTTGCCATGGTGGATTACCCCTGTGAATTAGACATCATATCTTCTTTTAGTTACAGCTAGCGTGGTGTAGTCATTTAAATATTGAACTACGACTCTGGAAACCAGGGTTTGAATCTGCATTCAGCCATGGAAACCCACTGGGTGACCTTGGGGAGGCCACACTCCATCAGCATCAGAGAAAGGCAAAGGCAACCCACTTTGAACAAATCTTACCAAGATACCCTGTGATAGTTAGAAACAACTTGAAGGCATCCAACAATAACAACTTTGTTCAGTAGATAAGCTGATACTAGCATAGGCTCTTTCTATCCTGGTAAATCATACCCTCAAGGAAGTACTTTTAATGGTAGCTGCAAATTTGTCATCTTATGAAAATGAATCGCTGCCTGTTGAACCATCTGCAAATAGCAAATACATCTATCCGCATTTCTGATCATCCAAAAAATAAATAAATAAAATTCCTGCCTCTTTGTAAGTAATTTGGATTCATATGGCTTTGCATATCTTCATTGCACTTTTGAATTCTTAAGCCTTTAGAGAGCATGGATAAAGTCAAGAGAAGGAAGAAATTTTGGTTAACCACTTAAGCAGCCGCTGCCGCCGCCACAGCAGCAACAGGAGTGTTCAGAAAGCATTTAAGACCACATGACTCATGATACAAACACGCAAGTTGCAACCCTGCATTGTACCCAATTGAAGAGCAATGAAGTTTTAATAATGGGTCATTTACTAACACAGAGGTGATGTAGTTTTTAAGAGCTCTTTCTCATTCTAATATGTTTTCTAATATGCTGGGCTGGATTGGTGGGAGGGAAAGGAAACAAAACTTTCTCTCGCGCTCTTTAAAAAAATCTTGTTAACCTCTTTTCTTTTCAGCCTTTTTTTTTACCCCAGGGGTTGAGGGGGGAGGCAACTGAGGAGAACAAACTTGAAAAATATGCTGGACAGTTTGAGTGTCCCCCCATGTCTTTGCAGTCTGTGCACACATCACTGATTGACTAGAAAGAGGGAAGTAGAAAAAGGAAGCCAGGCCAAGCTTCTAATCTTTGGGAAGCCAGCCAGAATTCATTTAGGACCAGCCAATTCAGATTGCCTGGCTGTGATTCTCTATTTCTTTCTTTCTTTCTCTCTGTCCCCCCCCCCCCCCCCCCCCCGGACATGGTGGCCAAAGACCTTTCTCATGTATCTGGGAAATACAGCTAACGACAAAATGCAGCAAGCAGCAGTTGTAGCTCAAAAGGATATCAAAGAAGTGGGGTGTTTTAAAGCATCCCTGCATCTGGAGAGTGTACGTGTGATGGGGGAGGGCCACAAAAAGGAAACAAAGAGGTTTTTAAAAGCATCATAACTGCTTTTTAGAGAAGAAAATGTTAACACTAGATCTGTTAACCCCCTTGGTATATAGTAACTGGAGATTCCACACTTGGTAGGCTCCCTTTGAAGTCCATTTGCTTTTGTTCTTTACCTAACTCCATGGCATTTTCACAAAACTCATTTGTATGCAGCTCCAGTCAGAGCCTGCCACCCAGAATTCTGTATAGGAGTTCCACTAGCAGACAAAATGAATTTACAGTATTGACTTTGTAAAAAAAGGATTTTGTGGATTTGGGTAGAGGCTGATGATGAAGTATACAATGGCAATATCTGAGCGTCCTTATTCTTCTAAGTTATTTCAAACATGTTACCTGAGAGATATCTAGTGTTGAATATATGCAGCTTTATTACACAACGGTGCTTTGGAAATGGTTTCCAACTGAACTTAGGTGTGAGAACAGTAGCAACAATGAACACGTTGCAAGAAAGCATTGCAAGCAGAAACAATAAAAACATTGCAAGATAAAGCCAGTACTTGTATCAGAAATATAATAAATATTTGGCACAGATATAAAGGCAAGATAGACACAGATACTTTTCCGTGGCTCGCACTTTATTTTAATTAATAGTTTGAGGACACAGTTTTATAAAGTGATACACAAATGTGGGAAGAGCACAGAAAGATTGAATGTAGAAATATATTTGTGAATAGCATTATAAAAATAAAATTAGACATTGCTGTTGAAATGGGACATTATACAGACTTTACATATCTCCACAGCAAACATTTAGGCACAGAGTAAGTGAAGTACTGAGGAAACATGGGCCTCTGAGGGAATCATAAAAATTTTTAAATGCTAGCATTTACAAAACCGTCAAAGGATATTAAATATGCTACACAGTCTGATTGGTAACCTGGATATATGTTGAAATATGGGTCACGAAAAGTGGGAAATGGTTTTAAGAGAGAATATTTTACTGGATAGATAGAAAAGCCCTTCCCACACACACTCTACATCATTTTGAATTTTAAATGCATTTCCATACCAAACAATTTGCTGAACTACTGTTAAAGAGAGATACGGAAATGCACTTGCTAGTCTCAACTAAATTAGACCCAAAGAAGCAGCAATGCCATTTACATTAAATGCTGATTTTTCCATTCACTCACCCCTTAATTTATGCCTCACCTTCTCCCCAAAGTGGGACTCAAGGAGGCTTGCAAAATAGAGAGATGTGGAAAAAATACAGCAGACATATATGGTTAACAATATACAAAAGGCTGAGATTAAAAGAATTATTTAAAAACAAAAGTACAAAAAGAATAATATTACTTTAGAACAAAGAACAAAAACAATACAGGAGCATTAAAAAACAAATAAACTGGATCTAGGCCAGAGGAATAGTAGAAATTGATTTCTCATTGCTCTGTGTGTGTGTGTGTGTGTGTATACATGTGTGCGTGTGCGCATGTGTTTAATTTAAAAGATTTTCAGAACAATTTTTGTAAAACAAAACCAAACCATGTTTTTATAAATATGCCAAATACACCAGACTCAACTGGGAACCAGATTGAAACACCTTGTACAAGAATGAATAAATTCAAAAGTTTCATTTCCTATTGATAATTACTGTTCAGTATTAACAGTAGTAGCAGTACATTATGCTTGTATTTATGCCAATCAGCCTTTACTCCAGAAATGAGACTCAGCATGGATTACAAATATTAAAATATGCACAGATAAAGACACATAGATAAATACAAAAAATATATAATTAAAATATCTATAGAATTAGAAGGGCCCAGATACCTTAAAGGCACCAGATCCTATCTGATCTTAGAAGCTAAGCAGGATTAGCAATGGCTAGTACTTGGATAGGAGATCACCAATGAACACTAGGTGCTATAGGCTATATTTCAGAGGAAAGAACCAGCAAAACCACCTCTGAGTATTCCTTTCCTAAGAAAACTTCATCAAATTCATGGGGTCACCATAAGTCAACAGGTGACTTGACACACAGGATTAAAAAGAATTTAAAATATATCTGTTGAAAGACAAAAAGTAAAAAGAGTAGTGCACCCTATTAAAAATCCTTCCTTTAGAAACAGTTCCCCATAGCCTGTTGGGAGAAAAAAAAATCTTCACCTGAAGAAGAAAAGACAACAAGAAGAGAACCAATCTACTCTGACTCGGAAGGAGCTTCACTTTGAAGGCCTCTTTTTGAGTGTTCCCATCAGCGGTGTCTGTGAAGGTGAACAACAAAAGGACATCTTTGAAAATACCAAAGTTTAGTCAGGTCCACATGAAGTTATGAGCTGTACTGGGTATTATGGGTCATAAAAAGGTATTTTAGTTATGAATGGGAACTGACCATATATATATCTTACTGTGACTTTACATCCCTAATATAGCAGTATTGCAATTGTCTCCTGCAGAGCGGGTTTTTGGGTCAAGAGCAGTGATGACAAATATGTGGTTCACTGGCACTGGACAAAGAGCTTCCAGCCCATTACAGTTGCTGGGTCCCTAAGGTTACTTGAAGGAAAAACATTTTTTCACCAAATGAACATTTTAATTGAATCATGAACCAGAAATTATGTGAGAAAGGTGGGATGTAAGTGCAATTAAATAAACGAACCAACAAGCTACAGTAATGTCAGGCAGCACACTTAGCATGCTTCCTAGAAAGTTTGCTTCTTCAAAATCAGTAAGAAAAAGTCTGTTTTTCAGAGAAAATGTTTTTAGGATGATTTATCGTGATTCTTCTCTTTAAGAAATCTATTGTGAAGGATAGCTGTCCACTCCATCTGGACCCAGCTTCAAAAACATAATCAGGTCCCCTCTCCAGCAATAATTTTCTCTAGGTGGTACCACCACGATGATGAGATTCAAAAATTCTGGCCAGTATGGCCTAAGGGTGAACCCTACATCCTTTTCCCACACTACATCTACACTGCAGAAATAATGCAATTTGATGACATTTTTACTCACGTGGCTCCATCCCATGGAATCCTGGAGTTTGTAGTTTGTTGTCACACCAGAACTGACAGAGAAGGCTAAAGTTATCACAAAACCAGAAATCCCAGAATTCTGGTGTTGGAACTGCATTATTTCTGCAGTGTAGATTAGGCTCCAGAAACCTTTGCAACATACAAAGATTCCCAAGCCAAGCCAACCAGTGTGCAAAGTATTACCTGAAGACAGAGTTTACACATCATGGTTCCAGTAGCTTCTACATCTTGCTTCTTTTATTATTCCTTATTTGAAATGCGTCATGATTATGCCTCTCGTACTAGCTGCACAGGCTTAACCTGAGTCCCTTTCTGAAATCCAATAGATTTGCACCTGTATTACTTGGCAAAGCAAAGACATTAAACAGTGTTCCTTCACATCAGTATGAAAGTCAGTGTCCTTCCACCTTGTTCATCAATGACAGCAAGGATGTTTATTCAAAGGTAGCCTTGTCGGCCATAAATATATACAAAATATAAAGTTCACAAAAGAGTGATACCATTATTGCCAATGAAAATGCACAAAATGCAAGCTTTCAAAGCTTCATTGGTATGTGTGGGTGTGGGTGTATGTGTGATAGAGTCTCAAGCTGACATTTCATCTCAGACGTTATTCCTAATGTTAGTTAAGATGGTCAATGTGCCAGCAGAGGCTACTTCTTGGTCATGTGAAGACCAGGGTTAAAGGGCAATAAAAGACAAGTAATAAATTTCAAGTCCATTAGCAACAGAAAAGTAACTTCCCATGAGATCCAGCTGTCCCTTTCTCCTGTGAAGCAAAACTGGTCCTTTCTTAGGAAGAGAACATTGACTTTCTCAAGGAAATTCTCTCTATTGTTGTTGCATGGATCTAATAACCCTAAGGAGGCTCAGAGGTGTAACATGTTATTGACAGGATAGCTGTGACAAGCCAGGTTTGGCACAAGAGAGACATAAGTCCTTAGCTCTGTGGAGCGCTACACATCTCTTGTATGTTGTAGTGATACAGCTCCTGCTAGGAAGCTCTGACTCAGCTATTTTGTTTATCAGAGCACAGCTGCTTTTTAAGGGTGGGGAGTTGTGGGGGATTTTAATTTTAATATCTGTCCAAGGAGACTCATTTCTTGTTCAACTCATTTCCTCTAATTTCAGCATTACCATTGATTTTTTTGGAGGAGCCCAATTTTTCTGAAAGTGCCTCTACTTTTCTGCTAGCAATTACAGCCATCACCACAAAGATTTTAAGCATGCAAATTAGCCATGCAAATGACACCATGCATTTGGTGCCATTGTGTGTTTTCACATATCCACTCACCCACACCTCTTGAGTGGTTTTGGGTTAGAGGAGGAGAGGCACTTCCGGAAAATAACAGCAGATGCATCAGGAAAGTTGCAAGGCTGTAAGAAACCATGTCTTTTAAAAATGTTATCCCCCTCCTCATTTGTACTGGTATCATTTCCAAGTAAGAGCCTGATAATAAGGAGCCATACATCTTTAAAGTTAGAAAAATGTTGGGGAGTATATACTTCTCACCATGGCACTACTTTTCCTTCTGAAATGAAATTCAGAAACTGCACAACTCATATTATAGGAACATGGAACATGAGAAGCATGAATTAGGGAAGCAGAATTTTGTAAGGCCAACAGTTTGTTCATCTCAAACACATTCTTCAAGCAACCAAAGAGGCAGCTGTATACATGGACATTACATGATGGTCAATATAGAAATCAAATAAACTATATATTTGGAAGGAAAAGAAGGAGAAGCCTCATTCTCTCTCCAAAAGCAAGACCAGAAGATTGTGGCACAAACCATGAACTACTACTATTAAAAATTAGAGTAAAGCTAAAGAACACTAAATCAACCATCACATAAAAAAGCACACCTGAAGAACATCCATGTGGAATTTAAAGATAAAGTAAAAGATAGGTTTGCATTATTAAGAACAATTGACTGGGAGTTGGAAGAACTTTGGACTGAAGCCAGGGACTTTTTCAGGGAGGAATGCAAAGGAAACAAAGGAAAGTTTCAGTAGATGACACATGAAATTCTTTAACTAAGATTTAACTGCCATGAAACATTTCAAGTAGTTAGGGACAGATGAGAAACAGAATCACAACTTTAATTGCCACAACTTTATCCTATAGAGTCCTGGGATTTGTAATTTGGTGAGGTATTCATCCTGGTTGTCAGAGAGCTGTGGTGCCTTATCAAACTACAAATCCCAGAATTCTGTAGGATAAAGTCATGGCAGCTAAAATGGTGTCAAACTGCTTTAATTCTGCAGTCACGAAACCAGAAGATGACTAAGGATGCATCCACATTACAGCAACAACCTGGTCTGACACCACTTTAACTCCACTCTGCTCTGGGGACACAACAAACCTGTACCTACCCCATCAGCATAAAGTAAAATTTTAAAGGTTTTGTCCCTGATCCATCACTGTGTATCATAGGAGTTTGCTAGTACTCATAACCTCCGTGATTCTTTATTATGGAATCCTAGGGTTTGTAGTAGTTTGGTGATGTACTTGGAATGCTCAGTTACAGAGCTCTATTTCAGAACTAGAGGAGAGAATTTTTAAATACCATGTCAAACTACTACAAACTCCAGGAATCCACAGGATTGAGCCAGGATGGTTTAAATGAAATTGTACGAATGTAGGTACTATACAGTGCAGGTGGAATTATTCTGATGGGACTGCTTGTAGCTCAGTCATTATGGCTGTTAAGAAAAGAAAAACACACAGGTGAATGAAAGATGCCTGGGAGAAAGGAAAAAAAAGGAGATTGTTGCATGGATGAATATTAGTAGCATTTCATAACTGTGTCTGAATGCTCACACTGACTTGTAGTGCAAACAGTTTTGTACATATCCACATTAATATGAACAAAGAACAACCAGGACTTCTCACTGTGTAGCCGGTAACCCTTGGCATCTTAAAACAGAAGTTAGAGGCGTACTTGCTGGGGATGCTCTAGCTCAGTGATTCCCAAACTCTGGCCCTCTAGGTGTTTTGGACTTCAGCTCCCAGAATTCCTGACTGTTGGTCATGCTGGCTGGGGCTTCTGGGAGATGAAGCTTCAGGACAATCTAGCTGGAGATCTTGATTTGAGTGTAGGGAGGCTTAGGAGATTATCACATTTACTTTTTTGCCCGATCCAGGCACAGGATAGGATCGGGTTGCAACGGGGGAGAACAGGTGTTATCGCACACAAAATTGTTGCTGCGCTGCCAGCTGACCATCACCTGTCCCCAACAGAGCCAATTTTTAAGGATTCAAGGATGAGGGGTGGTCAGCCGGCAGCATAGCAGCAATTTCGTGTGCGATAACACCCATTTCCCCCATTGCAGCCCAATCCCATCCCTTGCCCTGATCAGCCAAAAAATGTGTGTGTGATAATTTTCTTAGACTTGATGACCCATGTAGCCCCTATGATCCTATGATTCTTCTGGGTGGACCAAAAGGGAAATTTGGTAAGCCATGAGACTGGATATAAAGCAGCAGGAGGGAAAGGTATGATTGTGTAGCAGGAGAAGAAAGGAAGGGCTTTATCTGTGGTGGCACCTTGATCCTGGAAGGCTATATTCAGGTCACATTGAAGGTTATCACAAGGGGGCAAAAACGCCCCCCGATGTGTTCTAATGAGCACGAGCGCGGGCGCGCACAGAGCGTGATGGGAACCCGATGGGGCCCAGAACGCTAGTTTACCGCATGGTGGAACGCCGCCGCTGCTGCCGGGCGTTCCCATCGGGTCCCCGATGTGTTCCAGGAGGCGCCATTTCTGGGAACGCTTTTGAAACTGTTCCCAGAAATGGCGCCTCCTGGAACACATCGGGAACCTGATGGGAATGCCCGGCGGCAGCGGCGGCATTTCACCGTGCGGTAAACTAGCGTTCTGGGCCCCATCGGGTTCCCATCACGCTCCGTGCGCGCCCGTGCTTGTGCTCGTTAGAACACATCGGGGGACGTTTTTGCCCCCTTGCGATAACCTTCTGTTATAATTCTATTCCAGCTCAAATACATTCTTGTTTTCCTTGCCTTTTTGCTTTAATTCAATGTGTGTTGATCTCTGCTACAGAGCTTGAAAAAGTCCTTTGGGGGGATTACCGTATATACTCGACTGTAAGTTGACCTCATATAAAAGTCGAGGGTAGGGTTTGGGGCCAAAATTATGGATTTTGATATGACCTGTGGATAAATTGAGGGTAAAATTTAGGGGCATATAACAAGGGATCTAAAGGATAAAGGAAAGGAAACCAGTGCCAAAGATCTTACAAAATTCTAGCAGGCATAACTATTTCTGCTCACCCTAAAACAGGGGTAGGCAACCTTTCTGAGCCGGGGGCCGGGTTGCTGTCCCTCAGACAACTGGGGGGCCGAAGCCAAAAAATAAATAATTAAATACTTTTTTAAAAAATTAAATATATAAATAAACCAGGACAAATGTAGGACAAAATTTTCAAATGGAAGACACTTTTTTTAAAAAAATGGAGGACATGCAAAAAAAATTGCTGATTTTTAAAAAAAATGTTAATATAAATGCATGTTTCTGAGGCTGCTATAGACAATTGCCCCCCAAAGGCCCTGGTGGCAATCGGCGGCAGGACCAGGCTGGGGCCGGTCCCAAGGCCTTGCCGGGCTGCATCCGGCCCGCGGGCCGCAGGTTGCCTACCCCTGCCCTAAAAGCTGGATGAATAAGAGTGCTGAGGGTAAGTCAGTGGTTCCAAAAGAGATTACATTCTTGCCTTTCACCTGAGGATGGTTCCTTTTTTATCACAGTTAAAGTACAGTACTTATCCATGGATAAGTCGACTCAGGTTTTTGGGGGTCTATTTTTTGACTAAAATTTCTTTTTTAAAAAAATATATTCTTTATTAGAGTTTTTTATATTTTCCCTTAATTTCTAGACTTATACATGAGTATATACAGTAAAACTCCAAGCTTTTCCCCAAGCTAGGGGTTTCTGGGAACAGCAATCCACCAAAGTTACTTTTCTAAGATGTGCCAGGATTTTATGCTCCTCTTTTTGATATTGCTGGTTTTAGTATGCCATTGGTATATTTTAACTGCTATTAACTGTATGTATTCTATCTGGATCATTGGCGAAATGCTCTTGAATATGATTTCAGGGTAGGTTAAAAAAAACTGTTTGATGATTATGCAGATGTGGTAAGAGAGAGCATTGTATGAACCAGATGGGTACAGCCAATGATGTTTTCGTGAAGTGATAGCACCACAGAAAGGCTGACTTATTTATGAGTGGCAGTGAACTCTCAAATGCTGAGAAACGTCCGCCTATATCATATTATCTCCTGAAGCACACTGGAGTATCTGCTATTCATTTGGCTAATGAATTTCCTTTACTAGTATTCAAAGAGATTTCATTATTTGGTGCGAGGGGGTGGGTGGGTTACAAAAAATAAACTGGAGAATGGGGGGAAAGCCTCTCTGGGATAATAATCAAAGTGTCCCTGTTTGGTTGTTTAAAAAGACAATATAGTAGTTATGTTTTGCAGAACTGTGGATGGGAAGAAGAAAGAGGCAAAGTTGGATATTCTCCACCTTTTTGTTTCTGTCTGTTTATACTTCAAGGACTTCCCTTCTCTTTAACAAAAATACAGTGAATAGATCATGGGACAGATGTTTTCACAGCTCTGCATCTGCTCTTAACTTTTTACTGAGCTGTCATTATACAGAGAAGCATGAAGTGGGGGGCTGGGGGAGGGAAGCACAGACACAGAAAATCTGCTTCAGATTTCTCATAGTCTTGTCTAGCCAACACCTAGAAAAGTTACCTTTTTTTGGACTCCAGCTCTCATAATCCCCCCAGTAAATGTTTTAAAGCCATGTTAGTCTCTTGCAACATAAAAAGGAGGGAAGGGAAAAGGAAAGTGGCAGTAGCTTTAAGACTGGTTTTGATTTTAGCATGGGCTTCCATGGATGAAATTGGTTTATAAGAAAGAAAGCTACAAGAAAAACCAGCTAGTCTTAAAGGTACTGCCACATTTCTTTTTTTTCTCCCCCTTCCTTCCTCTTTTTTACCCAGTAAATGTGCAACTACATCAGTGATGTCCCCACCCCTGGTGTCACCTGGTGCATGGAGGCTGTCGGGAGGATGGCAGTGGCCAAAAGGGCATGCTTAGCCCTTCACCATGGCAGTGGAGGTCTCCTCATGAGGAAGCAAAGCCAGGAGGGGCACAGCAGGAGGAGGGCCCAACTGGGTGTCACCCCTCTTCTGGGGTGTCACCCAGTGTTGTCCGCACCATCTGCACCCCCTAATGATACTATTGGATTACAATTTAGGAAAAAAATAGAAACTTATGGAAGAAGATGGCTCTCAAATCACATCTCTTTCTCCCTACCTTTTTTAACTTCCACAATATAAAATCTTGCCTAGCAAACAGCCACCAGAAGTGTTGCATTGCTTCAAAAGCCGGCAACATCTTGGTGCTAATTAAAAACAGGACCATTTTCTTTCTTTCGTTAAAAAAACACCAATTTGAGAGTAAACAAACTGAACATGCTGTAACATCTGTCTCAAGTTGTATGCTCACAAGGACTTCTTACTAGTTTCAATAATTAGAGAGTGGGACCCACCAGTAAGCCAGAAACCCCTGAGCTGCTAAAAGACACGTATGGGAATAACATGTTTAACAAGACTGTGTAGTGTTTCCTTGTAAACCCCATGCTATAAAACCCTCTTTCTAAAAGAGCTATTTCCTTACAACCTTGCAAGACAGGGCTTTGATTTTATGCACACCAATATAACACTTTAATCTTCAGCAGCAAAGCATTGATTACCACATCCCTTTTAACCTGACCCTCACATATATTGGTATTATTAATAAATGATTTACCATTCATTTGCCTCCTGAAACCTTTGGGAAACTGATGTAGTGTGATGCTCAGTGCTGATGCCATGTAGTGTGGTAACATTAGACTGCAACTAAGTTGGATCTTATTACTTCAGTTGCACAAAGAAGATAGATGCTTTCCACACAAGGCAGGTGTGAGGACAACACATTAAACAAACCTACATATTTATTCATTACATCTACACTTTTCCCAAGGATTATAAATGGGTATGTGTGGGCTTAGGGATGTGAAAATCGTTTGGTCTTGATTGCATTGCATTTCTTTTTTCTTGCCATCTTTGTTTTGTATCAAGTTGCAAAACATTATTTCTCGATTCCATACAGAAAGTCATGCTTATTTTGCTGTGCCTTTTTGTTTTTAAAATTTTCTTTTTGGCACACATTTTTACACATTTTCCCCATTGACTAGAATATTTTTGTGCATTTTTTCCAAACAAAATATGCATCTTTCCAGCATGTGCATTTGTTGTTGTTGGGTGCCTTTGGGTTGTTTCTGACTTACATCAACCTTATCTGTCACCTATCACAGGGTTTTCTTGACAAGATTTGTTCAGAGGGGGTTTGCCATTACCTAAGGCTAAAAGTGTGGGACCTCCATGAAGTCATCCAATGGGTTTCTGTGGCTAAGCAGGGATTCAAATCCTGGCCTCCTAGAATTCTAGTCCAACACTCATAGCACAACATCACACTGACTCTTCTTACCATGCCATCTGCAATGAGTTAAAATGTATTTTTATGTATGTGTTCTAGGACAAATGGATTTATTTGCCAACAACAAATGTGATTTTCTTCAATAACATTTTAATACTGTAATGTAGTTTTTGCCTCATTAAAAGCCCTGCTCTTCAGAATCCTTTGGTAGAAATTCTTTAAAGATATCTATAATAATAATTATGTATTCACATAGCATTTTCAAGTTGTACATGCTGGTTGAAATTTGCACCTGGAATGTCTGATGTGCAGTGGTTTATTCATTCATTCATTCATGCCAGAAATCACATGCAAACTCATGCTTAAAAGATATAGCTCAGGGTTGAGAGCCATTTCATACAGAGCCCTTTTAGGCGAATGCCCTAAAATATGTAAAATGGGAATGTCACACCTTTGTCAAAAGATGTGTTGTCAGACAGATGAATTGTTAAGTGTCACGGCAGTGAATGTTGAGCTTGGAATGTAATCAGTTACAAATAATTCAAGCTATGATTAAGTTATATTGATTCCTTTTGTAATGCTAGCTCATGTTTTGATATGGGTACTGAGACAACATCAAGACTGATGTAAATAAAGAGTCTTTTATACCACAGGCCAGAAGCTGGCAGCATTCAGAGGTGTGTGTTTGAAAGCAATTAGAAGAAACTATCTTAGGCTGCATCCACACTGCCGAAATAATTCGGTTTGACACTGCTTTAACCGCCATGGCTCAATGCTGTGGAACTCTGGGAACTGTAGTTTGTTGTGGCCCCAGAGTTCCACAGCATAGTTGCTTTTCAAAGCCGGGAAAACAAAGAGGTTCCATTTATCAGTTGTAACAGAGACTAATCACTTTGGGACAAATGGAAGGTTTACTATAATTACTTTTTAAAATGACCTTCAAAGCCCTGATTGAGAGTGTTATTGTGTGCCTTCAAGTGGTTTCCAACTTATTGCAACCCTAAGGCAAACCTGTCACTGAGTTTTCTTGGAAAGATTTATTTAGAGGGAGTATGTACAGAGATCTTGTAGCACCTTTGATACTAAGGGCTGAAATAGACAGCTTGGATGGGGTGTGAAGCCACCCCACCCAAAGATGGATTGGGGCTGTGGCAGCCACACACCGAGGCCCAATCTACAGTGGGGCTGGCTGAAAAAGGAGTTTTCAGCCAGTCCTTTTTGGGTCGCAGCGGCTTCCCAGTATGTTGGGGACTTGTGGCATGTAATTGCTACAACCCCAAGAAGCCTGGAAGCTGGCCCACATGTGGGCAGCCAGGCAGCTGAAAGCCAGCTTCCCGGCAGCTTCAGAGCATGTGGCAACAAAACTCTGCTCTGAAGCAGCAAAAAGGGACGGTATGTTTTGCCCCTAATTGAAATAAAGAAGTTGGCACCATGAGCTTTCATAGATTTCTGACTACTTCCTTAGATGCACCCAGTAAGTTTCCATGGCCAGGTAAGGATTTGAACCCTGGTCTCCAGAGTGCTATTCCAGTACTCAAACCACTATGCCATGTTGGCTTTTGACTGAGCATGAGCCAGTGTTATGTGGTAGTTTGAATGTTGGACTCTAGAAACAAGGGTTCAATACCCAGCACGACCATGAAGCCCACTGGGTGATCTTGGGCAAGTCTCATGCTCTCAGCCTCAGGGAAAGGCAATGGCAAACCGAGTCTGAACAAATCTTGCCAAGAAAACCCCATGATAGGTTCACCTTAGGGTCATCATAAATTGGAAATGACTTGAAGGCACACAGCACACATCTCCAAGCTTGCCACACACAATGTGAAAGAATCCCGGGTATTGTTTTGCCCCATTGTGTCCCAAATAAACAAGCAACTTGGACATCTTAAAAACAGCTCCTCAAAAAGCCTCTCTATTCCAGACTATTGCACCAACATGGTATTTTAAGTGCAAATAACTCAGCTGCTGTTTTAAAAGAAAAAAGAGAGATTAAAGTTCACTATCATTGTTTATTAATAATCATTTACATCACACCATTGTGTATTCTTGTATTGCAGGAGTTTGGATTGCTTTCTTCCAACTCTATGATTCTATTATTCTATCATATTCTGGTAGAGAGATAAACATCTCAGGTAAACCCATGGACAAGAACACCTATGAAATAAGAAAAGGGAGTGTGAGATGGCTGGAATGGTCTAGCAAGGCCAAAGGAAAGGAATTTGATTTGGATGGGAGGGGGGAGAGAGAAAGGTAGTGGAGAGTTTTCTTCCTCTTGGTCATTGAATGCCTTTCCTCTTCAGTGCATTTCGACTGCTTTCTTGTAGCTTTCTGCCTGGGTCCATTTTTGTGGCACACTAGCTTTGGCCCAGTGCCAGTGTGACAATCACTACCTCCTGAGCCGCTTCTCTTCTGTCAGAGATTATTTCTTGGGCTTCTTTGTCTTATTGGTGGGTGGGGGAAGAGGGAGGGGAGAGGGGGCCAATTTCTAAACTGAAACAGGATGTCCTGCTGGTGTCTCAGACTCTGAAAGGCTCCATTTCATCGCCTGCGCTGGCGACACAAGATGGCTTAAGTTAATCCAGGAGGACTTAGGCGGCTGCAGGATTCTTCTCGGGGGCTCTCTCTTTACGATTCAAAAGCCTCAGAGAGATGCCGCCTGGACTGGCAACACAGAGGTTCTTATAAAGCACAAGGAAGCCAAAGGGAAAGTATCAAGTTTTAACATGTTGTCTCCATACTGTAAACCTGCTTGGGATTTCCCTTCCAACAGCAATGGTAGTACAAATGCAATATGCTCAAGCACAGCTCTCCTGCACATACAGGTTCACACATTTCAAGTTTGAACCACTGTCACTTCAAAGAGAACTAAAGGTTGTAATAGACATGTTAAAATTGCTCTAGGTTGTCATACTGTACTTTCCTCGCAGCATTAAAAGTTAAAAAAATTGTCAAAATTATCCTATAACATGTGTAACACTGTCGGGAACCCTTTTGTGCATTACCAATGCATGTTCACACAACAGCTAACAACAGAGAAATAGAGCAATTATCTTAGGCTCAGTATCTAAAAATCAAGTAATCTAAAAATAAACACAAAATGGGTACAGTTACAGACAAAACCAGGATGATGGATAGGAGGCAGACCCACATCGCTAGTAAGAGCATGTTGCTATAGACACATATATATTAAGGTACGATAGATTCTGCATTCTGAAAAGAATATATTATGCATTTTACAACACACAATGCATATCTATAGGCTTCCACCCACTTAAATGCAGAGCTTTACAAGATATATTGTTACATTCATGCATTTGTGTATCACAGTGAATGCAGGTTTAAGAAAGAGGTTAGACAGATCGGGGGTTTAAAAACATAGCTTGCATGATTGCCTCCCCACCCCTGATTTCCAGAAAGAAGGACACACAAGGAAAAAGAAGTAAGAGTGAGGGAGGGCATTAAGTCCAGCAGATACTTCTGGTTCTTCTCTCCTTCCAAGGCCAGGGTGATAGCAGTTAAGGTAGAGGTAGGACATTTCATCTGTTTCTGGGTCTAGGTACATTGGAGCTGTGCCTGCCTCTTCTCTCATCCAAAGGCCAGAGCGGTGGCAGTTTGGATGTGGAGAGGACCTTTCATCTACTTCTCAGCTTAGGCATGGTGGAACTGTGCCTGCCCCTTCTTCTCTCCTTTCAAGACCAGGGCAGTTGGGGTGGAAGTTGTGGTAAACTTATATACACCCCACCATCCTGATAAAAGCCATCGTTGATCTCCAAAATGCTCTTTGTCCTGGGAGGATGTTACCATTGGCACTAAAAGCAGTTTACGTCATGGGACAAAGCACAGGAGTAAAGGGTTAAAGCAGCACAGGAGTAAGGGGTTAAACCCATCTGCTGCTGCCATGTCAGAGGGGCAGGAAATCCATTCTAAGTTTAGTCTGACTTTTCAAGGAACTACTTAAGGTGCTGAACCTATTTTGGAAGTCAGGTTCAGCATCTGGGTTAGCTGTATTAGAGAGCAAAGTAATTTATCATCCTGCTGACATGGAAGATGCCACCTGCTACAGGGTTTAGTGCACCTAATGTGTCATGGTCCCAATCCTGTTTAACTCCTTCTATGGCCACTATTTAACATTCGAACAAGAACCATACTGTGTGTTTTGTGTAGCATAGTTTGAGCCCTATTGAAAGTTTTGGAAGCCTTTCAGTTTAATACAAGTACATTCAACGCAAGTAAAGTAAATGTTATCAGAAGCATGTTTTTGCAAGCACAATAAAAACAACATAAGCAAGTGGCAGTTGAGTGACAGGAATCAAAATGTCAAAAAAACCCCCAAAAAGACTGGAAAGCTGCATAATACACATGGTTCACAATGGATTTTGAAGGAACTCTTTATCAAGAAAACTATCCAATGCATCTTGATAGAAAAGAAAAAAAAACTACTTGAGACAGCTTTTATTTACACTGCTCACCTATGCAATTTAAAAAAAATACTCACTATGAGCTACATTTTATTTAGGACACTGGGGTATACAGCTAACAAACTAAGTGATGCTCCACAAAATCATCAAATGTATTTGAGAACATGAAAGAGGACTGTGTGGCAAATTTCGCATGAAAAAATAAAGAGTTGTGTTTTCACTCGCACAGCCCTTTTGGCAAATGTTTTCAAGATTATGGCAGCACTATTGAATTCTGCTCTCATTTGTTGGACTATGATTCTGGAAACCAGGGTTTGAATCCCCACTCAGCCACAAGAATGATAACCTTGGGTAAGTCACACTCCTCAGAGGAAGGCAAAGTCAAACTCCCTCTGAACAAGTTCTGTTAAGAAAACCCTTCGGAGGATGCCTTGTTTACTACCCCAGCCCTCCAATCAATTACATGTACCTGTCTATTTGTAACTATTTTGTTCCAGGTTCTGGAGTGGAATGGCAGCCTGTGTAAGCATTTCACTGTGTTTGTACAATGTTACTTGTGTCTCATCTATATGATCTGACAATTCCTTTTTGCTACTTGATGGATATTTGTACATTTACTCACAAGTAAATGACACAATGTACCGCATGCAGTTGCTATAATTGCATCCACTACATGTAAAGGAGTTCAATAATTCCTTGAAAGACCTTTGCAAGTATTTATGACTGCACACCAGGAGGCTTCTTTGAAGCAGGTCAAACTTATCATGGCTTTCAGACTTTACTAGCAAACTATTCAGCTAATACTTTAGCCAATTTTCATTGTACATTGCTGTGACCTAATGCAGCTCAAAAAGTCAAAGTCAAACCAAATATACACGTTAAAAAGTAAAGCTGTGGGTCTTCGACTCACTAGAGCCATTGCACAGCATCCCAAACCCACCTGTTTGTAAGAACAACCTCATCCCATTCAGATGTAAAAATGAAAAAAAAGCCCACCACAGTACAAAAAGTCAGGCTATCCAGGTCTACTCACAGGTCAGAAGGACTCGATAATGGAACCTTAAGCATAGTCTGCAAGCTCTAAACAGGCAAAGGAGCAATTTTAATGTAATCTGTTTCAATAGTTGTTCTTTGGTCACTATGAAGCAATTCTGAAGGTTCTGCTCCAACCTTCTGCCATTTTCACCATGATCAGCAGCTAAGCACAACTCAGCTGGCAGCTGAAAATAGCCCAGTTTACACTGCAATCAATGGGGCCAGCAGGCTTTCAGTACTGGTAATTTTAAGCCACATCAGAAACAAGATGACTTTTGCCTGATATTTTTGCTTGGATATCTGTTGGCATTTTGGTGAGAAGAAAACAAGACAACCATTCTCCATCTGCTCGCCCCTCTCCAATTCCATCTAAAACCATCCCACTACCAAGACAGTCCCAGAACTTGATTTGGGGCTCACTCCCACTATGATTTAAAGCGAATCGAGTTGCTGATTGGGTTATATTTGCATCATTCCCACTTGAAACCGGTTTCAATGCTACTGGGTGACCTTGAGCTAGTCACACTCTCTGAGCCTCAGAGGATGGGAGAGTCCTCCATGACACCCATGGATGCATGCATTATTGGGGAGAGTCGTCCATGACACCCATGGAAGCATGCATCTCAGAGAAGAGTCATCCATGACACCCATGGAAACATGCATCCCAGGGGAGAGTCATCCATGACACCCATGGAAACATGCATCCCAGGGGAGAGTCCTCCATGACAACCATGGAAGCATGCATCCCAGGGGGGAGTCCTCCATGACACCCATGGAAGCATGCATCGCAGGGGAGAGTCCTCCATGACACTCATGGAAGCATGCATCACTGTTAGGTATTCTCCATGACACCCATGGACACATGCCCCTTTCCTGTATTTTCTAGTAATTAAGAAAACTTATGGAGAATAGTCAACAATTAGTTCCCACAAAAATACATTGCTGATCTATTACCACTGTTTTGGTCCAAGGCTGTGGCCAGGTATGGTCTCAGGACCGATAAATTCTCTAACCCCACAACCACAGAAATACTGTTGTTGTTGTTGTTGTTGTCATCAAGTCAACTTCAATTTATGTCGACCCCATGGAAGGAAGACCTCTAAGATCTCTGGTCACTAAGTGTCCTGCTCATATCTTGCAAACACAAGAAATCTGACAGGAACTACAAAATACTGGATTTGGCTGTTGCCTCTGGGCAATTAAGTAAATTACTATCAACATCCCATAAATCTGAACTTCATAACAATTGCAGTCATCTAATTAGGCTCCAGAGTAGTTTGAAAATAATTACGAATGATGCAATGTCACAGTGCCGATGTATGAAGTTCCTGATGTACCCCTAGGGTTTTTCATGTTAGTACTCATTTTGATTTTGTCATGTTGATTGCCTGTTTGAAAGGTTTCATAAGGAGGGTTGGTGATAGGTGTCCGGTGGAATGAATGGAATCAAACTAAATGCTTCATTTTATTATACATATTGAATGGGAAGCAAAGGTAGATCACGTAAAAAGGTTTGTGAAGGGCTGCTTAATCATGGATTGAGCCTTAAGGAGGTTTACTTGGCTCACAGGATATTACCTGTCTGTGTCCACTCAGCAGTGCATTCTTCCGTAGGTCACTAAAATGAGTACCCAGCTTGTTGGGTTTACTTGGCTTAAACCTCTTAGGGAGTGCTTACGTGTACTGAAAGCAGTATAGAAATGTACTTGCTATTGCTATTGCTACTGTTAGGTATTTGTTATTGTTAAGTGTTGTCAAGTTGACTTCAATTTAAGGCAATCCTAAGGAGAGACAGTCACCCTATCCTCAACAGCCCTACTCAGGTCTTGTAGATTTAGGGCATACATTCCTTGATTGCATCTATCCATTTGGAATGTGGTATTCCCGTTTTCCTACTTTTACCTTACCAAGCATTATTGCTTTTCTAGTGAATCATGCCTTCTCATGATATGGCCAAAGTATGACAGTTTCCATTTAGGCATTTTGGCTCCTAGGGAAAATTCAGGTTTGATTTGCTCTAGGACCCAATTATTAATCTTGTTAGCAGCCCATGGTATCCTTCTTCACCACCACATTTCAAATGAGTTGATTTTCTTCCTGTCAGCTTTCTTCACTGTCCACCTTTCACAAGCAAACATAGAAACTGGAAATGCAAAGGCATGAGCCGTTGTACCGTTAGTATTCATTATAGCTTTGGCATTGCTTTAACTGCTATGGCTCAATGCTTTGGAATTCTGGGATTTGTCATTTTGTAAGATGTTTGTCCTTCTCCTGTCAGAGAGCTCTCATGCCAAACCAACTACAAATCCCAGAATTCCAAAGCATTGAGCCATGGAAGTTAAAATAGTCTCAAATTGCATTATTTCTGCAGTGCAGATGCAGTCAAAGTGGGGCTGTAATCAACCTGAGGCATTCTAAATCAGTCATATAATGTTTTCTTGATTTGTGCACACACCTAGGAGAAAAAAAAATCTGCAGCAAAATGTATTTTTGTAGAAGATGCACGTGTCTCAAAACAGGCATTCCCTCAGAAGAGGCATTCCTCCTGGAGTATGAGATAAGGGGAAATAGCCAGCATGGTGTCGTAGTTTGAGTGTTGCACTGTGACTCCAAAGACCAGGGATTGATTCCCACTGGCTGGCTTTGGGCAAGTCACATGCTCTCAGCCTCAGGGGAAGGCAATGGCAAACCACATCTGAACAAATCTTGTCAAGAAAACCCCATGATAGGTTCATCTTAGAGTTACCATAAATTGGAAACAACTTGAAGGCACACAACAAAAACAACAACCACCTTACAAGAAGACCTTTGCCATCTTTGGTTTTTATAAGCGTTTTCAAAAAGGTACTAAAACAAAAACAACCCACCTTCTTCATAGGGCTTTAGTTTATTAATCTCTTTGATTGGTCAATTAAATATTAAAAAACAGGGCTCATCCAGAAAGGGGAAAAGTCTCTGGAAGTATAAGAATCTCCAGTTCATTTTGTTTTTATTTTACCCAAGTTTGCATCCAAACCCTTTCTGCAATTATATCCTGGGTTTCTCTCATTCCCCTCTCCTTTGTTTTTCCTCCTCTCTCTTTCCACTGATCTTGTGTCAGATCCAGACTAGATTTCAGCATTTCAGAAATTTATTTCCATCCATTTCTACTGAACCTTCTTTATTATTATTCAGGAGTTATAGTTAAAGTGCTAAAGCTTTTAGCAATACTGGACCAGTTAAACACTAGGATCATTTTGTTTTGGTATAAACATTCCCACTTCCTTCACTTGAGTCTTGGAAACAATAACTGTGTTTACTGATGGTGGCCATCTTAGCTAGTTCTGGAATAATTCATACAGTCAAGTAGAGATACATACATTCATTTTGGAAGATACTGGTTTAAT
Source organism: Sceloporus undulatus (assembly GCF_019175285.1). Taxonomy (NCBI): domain Eukaryota; kingdom Metazoa; phylum Chordata; class Lepidosauria; order Squamata; family Phrynosomatidae; genus Sceloporus; species Sceloporus undulatus. Next base: position 198,876,345 of record NC_056523.1, read on the forward strand.
TTAAACTGACTTGGGACATAACATTCATTTTAGGTCTCTTATCATCTGAAGACATTCCGCCAGAAGACTGAATTCAAATTCTAATTTATTAAAACCTTAAAAAACAAAACCCAGCATCATTTGATTGAGCTCAGCTTTATGCCAGGCATGTTAAATATGATATAAACTATATTATTCTAAGCACAGTCATCAAGTCTTGGGAGCAGTAGCTGAGCAGAGGTACTTCTCTCCTAAGGACAGATGTTATCAATAAGAAGGATGCAGGCCAGCAGGAGGTCTTGATCTGAAATTCATTCAAGTGCAGAGCATATCCTCCTCCCCAAGAAAAGAAAAGAAAAAAGTCAGCCTTGATGAATTCCTACACAATATGCCCCAATTCATACCTTTCAGACTCCAGTAATGGAATGGATCAGAAGTTTTCCACATGTTGTGATTCAGTCTAAATCTATTAAAATGCGCATTTAAATGCATTACATTTAAAGTATGCATTAAAAGATGGCAGATTAAGTCAAAGATCAAATAGAACAAAAGCTGCAAACCTGTTAGTGTGGTATACTAGAAATTGCACTTTTTACGGGAGGAGGCAAGATCCTTGAATGATGGTGATGGAAGGCAGACAAAATCTGCAGGCCCTGAGCAGCTTACTTCTTCCACTCCTTTCTTCTTTCATAGCTCCAGTGCTCATACTTTCCCCTCCTGCCACCATCAGTATTACCCATGCCAGTGTAGAGTACCACAAAGGGTATATCCACACTGCAGAAATAATCCAAGTTGACACCACTTTAACTGCCATGGCTCAATGATATGGAATTTTTGGGACTGTAATCTTGCAAGACATTTAGCCTTCTCTGTCAGACGGCTCCGGTGCCACAACAAACTACAGTTCCCAGGATTCTACAGCATTGAGCAATGCCAGATAAAGTGGTGTGAAACCAGATTATTTCTGCTGTGCAGATGCAGCCAAAGATTCTGACTAGAATTAGGATAAAAACCATGCAGACATAATGCAGACTGGAAATAAATACACCCACCCATGTCTGGTTTTATGTGTTCAAAAGACGACTGGTTTATAAGACTGGCTCGTCTGCATAGCAGCATATTCTCCAACATTTTGGGGGCGTTCCCACTTGCCTATAAAGCGGATCATGAAGCGAATTAAGAGGTGTCGTTCCCACTGATGCCCGAATTAATCCGTTTTATCTGCCAAGTGGGAACGCCCCCTTTGCAGATGAAAAACAGGACACATCTGGCCAAGCAACATCAGAGTGTGGTCAAGATGGGGGAAATGATTAACAAGAAGAATATAAAAGTGATGATAGGTGGCAGCAGTTTGCTTTTACCTGAGGCTACTGGAAAGGGCAGGATTTTGCTCCTCCTTTCTCTCTTGCTGAGTTAATTAAGTTCAAATTACAGTCGGATCCATATCCATGGAATCTTTATCCAAGGATTCAAGTATCCAAGGCTTGAAAATATTGAAAAAATGTATAAATTCCAAAAAAGCAAACCTTGATTTTGCCATTTTAAATAAGGGAAACCATTGTATTTAATGAGATTTTGGTATCCATGGTGGATCCTGTAACCAAACCCCAGCAGATACCAAGGCTCCACTGTACCTTTGTATTTTGAACTCAGTGTGTAGCAATTGAAGTAAGCAGAGGACAAAGAGGGGAAATGGGGGGGGGGAGAGAAGAAAGAAATGTGAACATTTTAAAAGCTCCTGGAAAAGTGGAACAGTAAAAGATTAATCAGGACTCTCTCTGCCAAATTAGGATAGTTGGACAGTGTCTGGCAGGTTATTTAAAATAAACCTTGCAGATTAGTACAAATCAGAACCTTTATTTCACTTGTTAGTTAATCAAGATAAAGTTAGTGAAAGATAAGCAGATACATAGCTCAGATATAGGTTTCGTAAGCAGATCATACACCTTTGCCAGAAAGCCTAGTGGCTGACACCTGATTAGAATTTGCAGAGAGTCAAAAATAATACAGTACCGAAGTCAAAGACTTTCATGGCTGGCATCCATAGTTTTTTGTGGGTTTTTCGGGCTATGTGGCCATGTTCTAGAAGAGTTTGTTCCTGATGTTTTGCCAGCAGACGTCAGGAATAAACTCTTCTAGAACATGGCCACATAGCCCGAAAAACCCACAAAAACTATAATACAATACTGTTCAGCTACAAAGAAGTATGAGAATAATAAAAACAGTTAAATGTTTTTATTGCCTTTGGTATGTGCCACTGTACCAATACACCCACATCTTGGCAACTTTACTTTTGACTACAAGTCCCAGCATCCCATAGACTCTGTGGATGGGGGACTCTGGGGATTAGTGTCCAAAAAAGTAACCTTCCTGTGCTTTGCATGGAACAGGTCCTCAATTTGAAAAGAATCTCTTCCTTTCCTCTCTCGTGTGTTGTATGCTTTCAAGTATTTCTGACTTACAGCGACCCTGCTTTTGGCTACAAATCTTTTTTTTAAATTTTATTTTAAATACATAACATAACATAACATAACATAACATACATTTATGACAAACATAAAATACATGACAACAACTTATTTACAAGTATGAGTATAGCGCGGGCTTGGCTTATGCCCTGAACGGATAGATAACATTGTCCTCTGTTATCATCCATTATTTTGGTCTTGCTAGGAGTCAGGTTGTACTCAGCATATAATTTCTATTTGGTATTTTATAGTAGAACTATTGTTCCTCCTACTTCAGACATGAAAAAGGTAATACATATACATATGTAAAAGAAAAATTTATGGTTGATTGGGTACGACAGCTTCTTATTGGTTACATTATTTTGGCTTAGTTTTATTCCCATAAATTTTTAACTTCTTCCCATTTTCGTTGAAATTGTTGTTCTGTTTTCTCATTGATCATCATAGTTATCTTATCCATCACCATCAGTTCATTTACCTTTTTATTGACCATTCCTCCTGTGAATTGTTTCCTCCTCTTTTCCAATGTTTTGCAAAGACTAAGTGAGTTGCTGTAATTAAATACAATACAACATTTATCTCTTCTCAGTTTAGTTTCCCCTTAAGGTCTTCTGTAATATTTAACAAATACAATTGGGGTTTCATTTCTGTGTTGTATTGGAAAATACTCTGAATTTTTTTGTGTATCTCCCCCAAAAATCTTTTTGCATCCTTACAGTCCCGCCACATGTGATAGAGGGAGGCAGTGTTTTCTCCTCATTCCCAACAATTATTGTCATTTGTATTTTTTATTTTTGCCAATTCTTTTGGCTACAAATCTTGCTCTTCCAGCTCTCCTTTTTCCACCCTCACCTGTATTGGACCTGGAAAAAATGTCTGTTGATACTGGGATGGGTTCTACTTGAAGATTAAAGATGTCTCTCTTGAATCAACAAAAATTGGCAGCTGCGCAGTACATGTGACCTATTGTCTCTCTTGAATCAATAAACGTTGGCAGGTATTCATTGCATGCGGTCTGTTCCAATGGATAATATCCCTAACTGCAAAACCCTTTGAGATCCTTAGCTTGCTACAGAACAATGATTGCATACTTCTGACTTAAATTTTATGGTTCCTGACTCTAGGACTAATTAAAGATGACTTTAGGCTTTTCAAAAAGCATTTGATCAGAGTTTGGAAAAGTTACATCTTGGACTACCATTTCCAGAATTCCACCAGCCTGCTTGGGGAATTTGGGAGTTGTAATTCAAAGGGTAACCTTTCTAAAATGTAAATCTGACTGAACACTAGGTGAAATAAGATATCAGACTACATCTTTTTTTGGCTCAAATTCAGCAGGGCTCTTCTTATATTCTTGTGCATCTATGAACAACCACAGATCTGCATATTTCCTTTTCCTGGTGAATGAAACAAAGTCTTTGATCCAGAGGTCATCTTAATTCAGTTCTCTTTCACAGGAAGACTACTATGTTATTTGTATGGTACAGATCTGTCCTTGTTGTTATTTCAGATAGCCATGACCAGAGGAAAAGAAAAAAAATCTTGCCCACACAAAAGAGATCTATCAAAATCTAGTATGAAATGTTTTACACCTTAACACTGTGGACTGAACGGCAAAAAAAATACTTTAAAACTCCAGTGCATATGCAGTACCAGAATGAAAACTCCAGACTTTACATAAGGGATTAAAAATACAGATTCAACAACTTTGGTAACTTTCTTCTAGCATTGGCCTAAATCACAGGCAGATGAAAAGCCAAAATGAAATGCATTTTCTCCCTGCTAATCAGATAAGGTGCCTTTGATGCTTTGAAACATGTGTCCAAACAACCCTTAATAGATTTCAGCAGATTATACAATTACATTCCAAGATTACCACTGTCTCCAAGCAGCGCCTGAGGATGCATTAAACTGTGATGGTGTTATAAGAAGGAAATGAATCCCTCTTTTGCCCACTTGTGTGGGAATGCTTGTGTACACCAAAGGTTGCATATAAGAAGGGAAGGAAATGAGATTTATGGGCCCAAATTTGTATCCAGACAAGATTACTTCTGTCTCTCACTGAGCCTCAATGTGTGCCTTTGAAAAATGAACTTTTTAACTTATCCATCCTGTCATTTGAGTTGCTTGTTCCAACTCAACAACAACAGTTTATTTGCATAAGGCACAATGGCCATTACAAAATATTACAAATAACAACCATACATTTCATTGGACAACAATTTGTTAACTTATAAACAGGGACAGGGGGTCAGCAGCAAAACAAACTGACTTACCATTCAATCTCCAGCATCTCATCCCCTTTGCTTGTTCCAACTCACACAGTATCTTGGGAATCTCTCGCATCCTTGTATTGTAGGGGTGGGCAATGTGAGATGATTAGTTGGTCCAATATCTTTGCCCACAGGACCCATTACAGTTTGTACCTGGTTTTAAAATGCATGGGGGGTTGGGAGATTAAAACTGGAAGTGACTGAAAGTCCATTATTGGACCTTTTCTTTTTCTGTTTCAGTGCATTGAAATTTTAAAAAGTGAGAGGAGAGGGAGAGAACATGCTGTTTCTCAATCAGACCTGAGATCCTATGTCATAGTATAGCTTTGCCTGCACAGTGTCCTTCCCCTCCACTCCAACAGTGACCAAGCTATGAGTTTTAAACACTGTTGGGTTTGACTTCTCAGCCACTGAAATGGAAGCAAGGGGGGAGATCTAGAAACTGAGGTGGGTTTTGCCCACATGGAGTAACAGTTGCTCAAAGAGCAAGTGAGATGATAATAGAAGCATTTTCTCACCCCCCCCCCCAACATAGGGAATTCATTGTTTATTCCAATGTGGAACAAGATGCTGAGGGATGAGATGGTTGTTTTAGGACAATTTACACATGGGTTGCATAGGACTGAGCCATGGCAGTAAAAGTGCCTATCCTGCAGAATTAATGCAGTTTGACACTGCTTTAACTGTCATGTTAGCAGTAAGAGGATGGCACAGCAGTCAATCCTGGGACTTGACAACTATCAAAGGGAAGGTCATGGCTCTGTCTTTGGCATCCTAGCATTTGTTGTTTGTTGTGGCACCAAAGCTCTTGGACAGAGAATGCTAAATGTTTCAAAAATCTACAAATCCCTGAATTCCATTGCACTGAGGCATGGCAGTTAAAGTTGTGTCAAACTGCATTATTTCTGCAGTGCAAATATAGCCCTAGACACCCTTCCAATTAGTGTATTGCTTTGAGGGGTGTCCTAAGCCCCAGGCAGACTTGCATGCACTACAGCCTCCCTTTTCAGGGAGCCCCTTTCTCAGCTGATGTTATCATAAACCAGTGTTGGCCACAGGCAGCATGGCCCAATCTTTTTGTGCTTCATTGTAAAAGCACCTATTTCTAGATGGGAAGCAGAGTTGTTCTTCAAAGCAGCCTTGAGAGACTGCAACTTTGTCTTGGCCAAAGCACTAATGGTGAAAGGCGCGCAAGAGCCTTATGACTTGTGCAAAGAGCTAAAGCAAGGCTTATTTACAGTGAGGTCAAGTGATTTTATCGTGTATGCTTTCCAAGATCTTTTAGGGTTTTTAAAAAACAGCCCCCTTTTAACTGGGAAGATATAGTGCATAATTAGACGGTTGCATTCATGCTTGTCATGCATATAATGAGGTACAAGGTCAGTGCTGCCTCCCTCCCAGACATGCCCCAAATAAGACAAATTCTTTCCAGTGCAAATTTGTTATAAAATCATTTTCTGCTCTGGCTCTTCATTTCTGACCCTTTTAGTGTTCTAGCGATTGACTTCTCACTCTCACTTAACTACCAATTTGTTAGATTGGATTCATTACTCTTTGATTCCAATAAAGAGCTCTGTTTTCTCCTTGGTAGTGAATGAAATTCTCACAGCAGGATTACTGCCATATTTGGCTAGAAATTTCAAGTGCCAGATACTTTGATTCTGAAGTTTGCATTGCTCTTAGTTCACTGATTCTACTGCTTTTATAGGCGTGATGCAAATCCCTTCCCTAAATTGATAGCAATGGACTCCAGATGGTTAGATGTTTAGATCAATGTTTTCCAGTATGATGCATTATTTCAATTCCTTTTAAAACAGCCAGAATGAGTTTTTCACAAACTGATATGTTCACTCTTTCATTTCCTCTTCCTCTTTCTACGATGATAATAATAATCTTGCTGTCTCAGTCTCTCTCACATGCTGCCTACATATGGATAATTTACATTCGGGTGGCAAAGTAAGCAGTAAAGGAATATTCAATTATGCTAATTTTAAAATGAGATCTGTTCCTATCTTGAAGAGCATTTCCAAAATTTTTGATAGCAAGGCTGATTTCATTTCTGATTTGAAATGGAACACAAGGATTTGCTTTCTGAATAAATATGGGTCTCCTTTAGTCCTGAGGGAAGATTGTCTCTTCTAGGACCAGATGCCATCAGCAGGCAGAGATCTACTCCTTCAGACCTCCTCTTATGCCCATTTCCAGTTTTCAGAGAGGCATGGGGTTTTGTGCCTCTCTCTGGTGGAGGACATGCCTACCTTTTGCCATGAAGGGCACATGAGGACATCCATGTATTATTACCAAGAATTTGATCTGAAAAAACTCAGGGGTCCACCTTTGACCTGCTCAACTTCCCAATAGGGACTCTTGCATACTTTGTAGGCAAAGTATGGCTTTCTAGATATTTGTTGCTGTTGTGGACCTTCAAGTCATTTCCGATTTATGGTGATACTAAGGTAAATCTATTATAGGGTTTTCTTGGCTAGTTTATTCAGAGGGGGTTTGCCACTGCCATCCTCTGAGATTGAAAGAGTATGACTTGCCCAAGCTCAGCCAGTGGGTTTACATGGCTGAATCAGGATTACAACCCTGGTCTCCAGAGTCCTAATACAATGCTTAAACCACTGCACCATACTGGCTCTCATTGATGTTGCTGGGATATTTCTCCCATCGATATTGCTGGGCAGCAAATCTCATGAACCCTAGACATCATAAGAAATACTAGAGACTGCAGTCCAACAATGCATCATTTGTCATCCTGTCTGGCCAAGAAAGCAAGGCCAGTCATGTGACAAGTAAGCTTCATTGAGGGAGGCACCTTGCATGGAAAGCAACTGGACAATGTACTCACACTTTAGGCAAACAAAATTAAGACAGATGGCCTACCTTTATTTGGAGGATGATTGGGAAGGCAGACAGGATAACAGTTAACTCATTAGAGCAACTCTATCTGTGGGTGTCCTTTCAGGAGCTTGAATGTTTAACTTTATTTGATTCTTATAAGAAGAGTCAACTCAACACATTTTGCTGCCTGAGGCAGAGCAAGAAATACTCTCCCTTTCCAAGTCATGGTAAAAAAACAACAAAAGGTAGGTATGCCAGTCCTATGCAATCTTCCTGCATAACTCACATGACAAGACTGGTGCTGTGATCTTTGTAAAAACCATAATTCGTGGTTTACACATTCAGTTGCCAGTGATGAAATGTATAGTACTGCAGTGCAGAATAACTGAGGGTGAATGAGGCATGACAGAAATGAAGTAAAATCTTACTCATTTTATAACTATCTTTTTAGAAATGAACAATTATATGAACAATACAATTAACAAAGATTCTGACAAAGAAGTTCCTTTTCATATCTACTTAAGCCCTCCTTTAACTCAAAATAATTACAGATTACCCATTCCTGGGATCAAACATTTATCAGAATGGAGACTGCAGTCAAGAAATAAGAAAAAGGCTAGGACTTGGAAGGGCAGCTATGAAAGAAGTAGACAAAATCCTAAAGTGTGCAGATGTACAACTGAAGGCTAAAGTTAGAATCGTCCAAACCATTATATTCCCCATCACCATGTATGGATGTGAGACAGAAGAAACTCATTTGAGATGTGGTGTTGAAGAAAAATGCTAAAGATAACAAGGATGGCCAAGAAGACAAACATAGAATGGATTAAGCCTGAACTTTTCCTGGAAGCCAAGATGATGAAACTGCGGTTGTTGTACTTTGACCACATCATGAGAAGGCAAGACTATAGTGCTAGGAAGGGTAGAAGGCAGTAGTAAGAGAGGAAGACCACATGCCAGATGGATGGACTCAGCCAGGAAGGCCATGGACCTGAATCTACAGGACATAAGCAGAGCAGTAGAGGACAAGGAGTCTTGGAGATGTCTCATCCACAGGGTCGCCATGAGTTGGGGCTGACTTAAGGGCAGTTAACAACAACAAGCCCTCCTTTTCCGCTTGATCCTCTGTCTAGCTGGAAAGGTTTTAGCAGTACTGGTATGGGAAAGATGATGAAGGAAGGCAAGAGAAACACAGACTTTTGGTGTCAGATTGCCACAACATATACAATATGTAGTAAACAATGAAATAAAGTGTGAGCTGGTGGAGATGGGATTGGGATATTACTCTAGCTAGTCCTACAGCAGGCGTGTATGCCTGCCTATAACAGTCCAGGTAAACAGCAGCTGCCACCAGAATCCCTTCCTCAGTATTCCCGAAGAGCAAAACAAAGAGAAAAGGAGATATGAGATAATCCTACTTCATGAGCTACTCCCAGCATGCTAAAAACAAAACCAAAACACTTATATCTATAGATATGGCTACCCAAATGGAATTCATAAGAAAAATGGAGGGCAGTGAAAGGAAAAAGCATTCCTGGATACATTTTTGGAAGAATGCTTTCAAATGTTCTCTAAAAGGTTGAAAATGTTTTTGTTTATTTATGCAAGATAAGCCTGAACTAGTTGTTTCATTTCACAAGTCCATATTGTTAGTTTTGAATAAAACGTTTGCTGAAACATGTACTGCTCTTCTAGTGTAGGAACCTATCTCTGTTTTTTTCCTCCATGTCATTTCTGCCTCTTTTATTTTCTGTTAAGGAAGCAATTTCCAGGAACAGATCTATGTACTTCCTTAACTGAGGTATATACCATATAGACTAGAAAGCAAAAAAAGTTGCATTAAAAAAACCTTGAATAATGACATCCTGCTCTCATCTATCTGAAACAGCACAACCACCCATGTTTTATAAACACATTTTCCCATATTCTTTTGTAACAGGAGGTGTCTGACTTCTAAGACTGCCCCTGAGGCAGCAACAAATGGTAACTGATTTGCCTTGCCTGTTTCTTGCTCTATACATGACCAACTCTTGCCAAATGGCTGACTCTGATCAATAGGGATCTGAAACATATTTGAATATGTTTTGGGGATTCAGAGGGCTGGAACAGAAGGCTTAACTGAGGCTCACCTTATTCAGTGACAATAGTCAGCCTCTGTTGATCTCCTTTGAAAAATGCAGCTCACTCCATCCTTATTTTCATTAAACGAAAAAAAAATCTGCATACACACTACATATGCCAGCTATCACCAAAAAACAAAACAAAACAAAACAAAAACCCCACACAGATTTTTGCAGAGAAATCTTCAGAAATCAAATTTCTAGAAAAAGAAAAAGAATTCCCAATTCAAATGACATATTTTTGTTGTTAGTTATTAAGGTCCACAGAATTTTATTTTAATATGAGATGTGTTGGAGTCAAGGTAGGGAAATATTAAATTAAAAAGTAAACTGAGACGGGGATCCCAAGTGTAGACACAGAACATGGATGTTGTACAGTTGTAGATGAGCTCAGAGTATCACTCTTCCAGTCTTGGACTCCGCTCTCATTTACCGAACTTTGTAACAACTCTGTTGCTGTTTTTGTTATTGTGGTTATCTTTGAATTAATCCTGACCTAAGGCAACTAACTCTTGGAAAATAAACCATTTTGTGGCAAAGATTCTGCTGCAAGAATCACAGTAATCTTTTCTTAGAAAACAGTCTCAGCCTAGCCTAGAACTTTAAGAGACCGTATTATGCTCAAGAGATCCTGTTTTATTACCAGTTGCCCTTGGAACCCCGTATATGAGAAATATAAGATGCGAAAATCCTACAGCATGATGGTGAAACCTAAGACTCTGGCTGCATCCACACTGCAAAAATAATCTGGTTTGACACCTCTTTAACTGCCATGGCTCAATACTATGGAATTCTGGGAACTGTAGGAACTTGTCAAGAAAACCTTGTGCCAAAGCTCTGGTGCCACAACAAACTACAGTTCCAAGAATTTCATAGCATTGAGCCATGGCAGTTAAAGAGGTGTCAAACTGGATTATTTCTGCAGTGTGGATGGACTCTCTGTTATCATACTTGGGGAGACAGAGGTGGGGAGCACAGGCTGCTTCTTCCACTCAGCTGCTCCCTCTGGTGATGGCCATTTCCTTTGCCACCCACCGATCAGCTGTGGAAGACTACCTGACTCTTGTCAGAACTTTTGGAAACAGAGGAAGAAAGGAGAATTCGCCATCCTGTGTATCCAAGAGCAGCTGGACCAAGCCTGGGCACACTCCAGCAGCTGGATCAGGGGCTGGGGACATGATAATGAGACTGACTGCCTTGTGCTGAAGTTGTGCACTGGGGTGGGCCCTGCGAAAGAAGGAACAGGATACCTTTGTTGTTTGTTGTTGAGCGGTGCACTTTCAAGTCATTTCTGACTTGACAGCCGTATCACAAAGTTTTCTTGGCAAATTTCTTCAGAGGGGGGTTGCTGAAGCTGAGAGAGTATGACTTGCTCAAGATCACCCAGTGGGTTTCCATGGCTAATCCTGGCCTCCAGAGTCATAGTCTGATGCTCAAACCACTACACCAATGCTGCCTCCTTATACAAACTCCTAAAGAGTACTTGTATGGACGTAAACCCCTAGTTCTGCCTGTGTGTATCACCAAGAGTTTGGATGTTGTTTATTATTACAGACTGTAGCTACGTTTCTGAAACTTTTAAGTAAGAATATTGAGCTGACCTATTGAGCCAATAAGTCAGACTTAAGAATCTCTAGAATTTGTAAGCCAACTGACCCATCCAAACATTTTATAATTGAAACCCAATCCGAACTCTCTTTTGGTTAAAATTTCTGATTAATCATCTTTTTAAAATATAGCATTCAGTTTCTTTCTCTCAGTATTAGCTATTTGCATATTTTCTTAGAACTTCTTTTTTTACACTGGAGTTTCTTTAGGTCTCTGCATTTACACAAGTATATTTGATTTTTATAGTGTTTACTTTTTTAAACAGCTCAATGACAGATTTTCTGCCCCTTCATGATATTTTTGCAAAAAAGTTTTGAAAAATAACAATCTTACAGCAGTTGACTTTTTGGATAAGATGTCACTATTGGTATGAGAAAATTTAAAAATATACTTTACATCCCTAATGCAGGAAATATGCAGTCATTTTTGTGCTCTTGCTAAGATCTTAGCAGGATGGTGAGCTACATGATCCATGTGCTAAATTGTCCCTTTTTATCACTATGGGGGAGAAAAGAACCTGGCTCTCTTGAACATCAGGTATAATCACAAAGATTGCTTTTGGATGAGCTCCATTCTACAATTATTTACTAGACCGCTCTCCAATGTTTATAACTTTGCCTCCTTCCTTTGGATGAGTTGAATGGTTTTAGCAAACACAACTGTACCCATACACTTGGATTCAGCAAAGCATAGCAATACAGGCTGACAGGGAAAGTCAAATTACCTTGGTCAGCCCAAGGGAACATATTGGATTTCCTGGCATGTCAGGATGTTAGGTTTAATAAACACAAGGTGTGGGTTCTTCTTGGATGCCTCCATAAGACACACTCTCTTACTGCTGGCTAGTTAACAAGAACCCCTCCCAACACACTAAAAATGTTGACATTAAATATTTACATAAAACTAACACTCACATTTATCTGTTTCCACTCAGTTTAGCTGTGGCCATCTTGCAGCACTGTCTGGAATCAAGATACACTGTTTAGTCTAAGAGCCTTTTAGCATGAACATTTTTTTTGCACAGTAAATGAGCATTCGTTTCCTATTTATTTCACTGTAGGCTTTGCCAAAAGGTAGCACCTCTGCTTGGAGGCGGTATAAGAACTGGATGGGAAGAATAGACATGAACCTTGTATGAAATGAGCGGAACTGTACTATTCCTTTCCTGGCATCATTCATTTGTTGGGTCCAAAAATCTTAGTGGTCACTTCTGTCATTCATAACTGTTTTCAAACTTACCTGCCTGCCATCAGCAGTCTCTCAGTCTGTGATTCTCATTTCAACTTCTGATTTAAGTATCTGTTTGTGTCTTCCTGAAAGGAATTCCCCAACATGTAACAAAATATTGCATGCACAGCTACTGGTATGAGTCTGTGGATCATATGGCTTTGGCACCGTGGCCATCGCTTGGGTGCTATCTATGATATAGTAACTGCCAAGTGTCTTGCTTCTCACTGATGCACACTTGATTTTGTGAAATGTGTGTGTGTTTTAAATTATAGGGGTTTGATTTTTGTTGTTGTTAACTGCCCTTGAGTTGACCCTAATTCATGGCAACCCTATGGATGAGACATCTTCAAGATCCCCTATTCTCCACTGCTCTGCTTAGGTCCTGTAGATTCAGGCCCATGACTTCCTTGATTGAGACCATCCATCTCTTTCGACTACCTTCTAAATCTTCTATAGTCAAGTCTGTGAAAACTCATGTTACTAACTTCTATCTTTCAGTTAGTCTCAAAGGTGCTGTAAGATCCATTTGCATACTGATTTTCCAGACTAACATGGCTTCTGTCTTTGAATCTTGCTAACATTATTATTTTTTTCTAGTCAGTCATGCCTTCTCATGATGTGGCCAAACCATGACAGCTTCAGTTACAACAACTTGTATTCCAGGGAGAGTTTTGGCCTGATCTGTTCTAGAACTCATTTGCTTCTCTTTTGGCTGTCCAAGGTATTTTCAGCACTCTACCCCAACACCACATCTCAAATATGTTGATTTTCTTCTTATCCATTTTACTATGTAACTCTCACATCCACAATCCACAATGTCATAGAATCATAGCGTTGGAAGAGACCACAAGGACTGTCCAGTCCAACCCCCTGCCATGCACATTGTCCAGCTTGTACAATCTCACATTGTCCAGCCTGTACATGGTGATTGGGAAATACAATGGCTTTGACGAGTCTAACTTTATTGCTCAGTTGTATATCTTTACACTTTAGGATCTTGTCTAGTTCTTTAATTGCTGCCCTTTCCATCTCTAGTCTTCTTTTGATTTCTTAACTGCAATCTCTGTTCTGGTCAATATTTGATCCAAGGTACAAGAAACCTTTGACTATTTCAATTTCCTCATTATCTAGGTTGAATTTATGTAGATCATCCATGTTTCAAGAATATTTGGGGCAGATGTTTAACTGCAACAGCACATGCTTACAATTTTGTAAAAGAAAGAGATAAAACAACTCTAGTTAACATGGTCTAGAAATACATGAGAAACCAAACCTGCGAAAACTAAGAAGGCATGCTATAGCAATTCTTGAATGGGAGAGTGGAAACCTCCTTTTAGGCTGCATTGAATTTTATACTAGAAGAAGGGAGGGATGTAAATGTAAAAATTAATAATATGGAGAACATATAAACATAAAAGTGGAACATCACAGCTAAAATTTCCACTGTCCCACCACAGCAAGGCTATGCTACAAGGCATCATGTCACTGTGAACATGAAGACACACATACAACACAAAGAAGTAGCTTAGCCCCATCTGAATGGGACCTGAAAATATAGTTGAAAATATAGCAATTAATGAAAACTTACTCTGAAAGAACAATGTGTGTTCTCTATGCACTTCACTTAGCCATTTTGCCAAAATACACATTTCTCCCTCATCCAGAATTCTGAAATCCGATGTACTCCAAAAGCCATACCTTTTTTATGGGGGGCTGACATAGTGATACTTTTGCTTTCTGATGGTTCATGCACAAAATTGTTTAAATTATTGTATAAAATTACCAATTGGGCTATGTGTATAATTGAGTCCCATTTACAAGGCATCTAATGATTTACATATATGCAAATACAGGTATTCCAGAATCATCATCATCATAACCATAATCCCAAACACTTCTGGTCCCAAGCATTTTGGATAAGGGAGACTCAACCTGTACTTGTAAGCACTGCTACATTCAGGTGTGGGAAATATTAAAAGAACTGTAAATAACTGTAAACCCTTTGTCTGACTATAAACCTCCAGTTTCTGGAGATTGCCCCATCTTGTCCCAACAGTGTCTTCTCTAACCCACAACTATACAAAGTACCCCCCCCCTTTTAAAAGGAGCTCTTTGTAGGGAGATTATTTACTTCACAAGCAGGAAAAAGTAAACCAGACACAATGGATAAGGCATTACCTCTCCACCCGCCTTGTAGTCACCCGTTTCCCTGTCCCTTGTAATACACACCCCAAATGATTAGCCATTGCACTCAAAATGTCTACCATGAGCCTTACTACAGTGCAGAAGACACAGTCCAATATTTAAACAAATCCAATAGGGCCCTAGTTAAGGGGAGGCCCTGCTAACCCAGAGGATCTTTGGGATGATACCAGCTCAGCCTCATAGTCATAGCTTCCTTTCACTGCTCCGAAACTAAGCCCATCTTTCTTGCTGCATTGAGCTGCGTCCCCTCTCCACTCAGAGCAGACCACCCACTCAGGCAGGAATACACAAACCACATGGGCCAGGAATGTCTGCTCAGTGCCCAAATCAATGTCAGCATTATGAGGTTATTACTCAAACAGCCTGGCTTTTAGCACAACTCATTTGTTTTCGCTCCTCTTTTCTTCCATTCTCTTTTGATTTACTTCTTCTCTTCCACCCCACCCACCCTTTAATGGTGCCATATACAGGGTTGTGTGTTTTTTTAAAAAAATATGGTGAGGAATCTCTTTCAATGTAGTGGTGGGGATTCTGAAAGAGATATGGTTAGTAAAACTCCACACCTCCTTTTGATTGGAACCGTGCTTCCATTCCACATCTTAATAGGAACATGAAGTTGACAACTTTACTGTACAAACTATAAGTTCTATTTTCACCAAGATGCAATAAAAGGTGTCATTTACATCACAGGTGATGAAGGCATTGAGCAAAGGAATAGCAACTGGGCCATATGGATTAAAAACACAGTGTGTTATATTAGGCTGTGTAGCCTATGCAAAGGGAGAACATTTATCTGCCTTCCTCTTTAGCTTTCTGCAAATATGCACAAAATATTTTGAGGACTTAGTCAGCAGTGCTATATTAATTCAATTTAAGTAATTAGTTGCTGCTCTCTTTAAAAAATGGTTGAATTTTGTGATTGACAGGTGTTGCGACTCACAAGAAAGGAGGACAAAGAACACTTATATAGGATTGTCAGTCACAAGTATGCAAAGCTCGATTGTGCAGATTCTTCCGATAGCAGTTTCTTGTTAATATGACTTATGGGAAATATTTCAGCTTTTTTTGCTTTATATAGTCAACAAATTACCTGAGAAAGTAGACTGAAGTCTACGAAAGCTTGTGCTACCAGCTTCTTTCTTTCAGTTAGTTTTAAAGGTGCTATGAGATCCCTTTGCACTGAAATTATTGTGTAGCATGAATGTTTGTCATTTAGTGACCTCTCATAACATGTTAGAGTTTTGATTACTGCATAAGATACTTCATATAGATTGGACATAGTATTGGATTATATTAAGATTTCTTTCATTTTTAAGGAGTGTGTCCCTCTTTTTGTTGTATTATGGAAGGATAGCCATTAGCGAAGCAATGAAAACATATCATACATGCCGTTTTCTAAAGCCAGCCCTAGTTTGATGGGGCTTAATCCCTAGGTAAGAATGTATAAAATTGTGGCTTTAATATTTACAGCCTACTGGATAGACTCATGTTTAAGTCTAGAAATTTTAGCCAAAAAATTGACCCAAAAACTTGAGTTCCATAAGTCAATGTAGATACAGTACTTTACCTCTTACAGTATATATATAAAAGGAACCATCTTCTGGTGAAAGGCAAGTGTGTAATCTGTCTTGGAAGTACTGATTCTGGTCTGCTCTCTCATCCACACAGCCTTTAGTGTGAGCACAAACAGTTATGCCTGCTGGGATTTTGTTAATTCTTTGGCATTGTTTTCCTTTGCTTTGTTCTGTAGATCCTTTGTTATACGACATTGTTTTATCCTCAACTTATCCACAAGTCATCAAATTCCTTAATGTTGGCCCCAAAATATGCCCTTGACTTTATAGATGACGTTGACTTATAGTCAAGTATATATGCTAAATCCAATTGTTAACTTCAAGCAGAGTACACCAACTGAATCAATGGGAACTTTGTAAGTCAACACTTGTATGACTTTCATTGAGCCATCCGGCCTACTCTACTTGGGATTTATTTGGATTTAGGCTACTTTTCCCCTGAATTGATTTGGCATTGCTTCTTTTACAGCAGTGCTACTCAACATGGTGAACCCTGGACCAGTGCCAGTCTCCAAGCCATCGCCTACCAGGCCAGAGTTTTGAAGAAAGAGGAGGTGTCACCAATGCGTACAGATATGGCAGTGGTCCTTTGCACATCTGGAAAAAGAAATTGCCAGTCCTCCACCTCTTATAGCCAGAGAAGCACTGCTTTTGGTTATAGTAGTGCAAATAACAGTAAGATTTTTAGTAATTCTTTCAATAAGCTCTGAAGGGCAGATAAGTACAGTGCACCCTTCTTTTATGCGGGGGATCTGCGTAAAAGAAAAAGCACGTATGCTTGAGCCCCATTACAAGTAATGGGAGTTGTGTTCGCAGCGGCGAGGTGGCACACGTGCGCCATGGGCGCACATGCCATTGTTTCCTCCGGTGCATGGTGCCACTTCTTCCGGCACTGCTTTCAGCGTATAATGCATGTATAATACACCCACGTATGACATGGGTGAACTGTATTATTATTCCCATAGCACAGTTGAGACTGAAAGGCCAGGACTTATCTAAGACTACCACATTAATAAATGACTAGGTAAAGCTTCAACTTGGGGTGTACCTGTTTCCTTAGCTCAACTCTCAGCCATTACAATCATTCTATGACAGCTCATGTCTCTGTATACCTGAGTGTTGGTCTTGAATTTGCTGCCAGTTACATTCAGGCATTTCAGATCTGTGAGCCCCAGGCTCATGCACTAGAGCACAGGCAGGATCAGCGTGTGCCTGGCTGAAACATTACATTTGTTAATAGGAGAGTAATGAGCAAATATTTTATTTATTCTTAGCTATTTGCTATGCTCAATGGCTAACCATGTCTGAGTTGGTCCTACAACAAATATGGAGTTTGTCATACGTTAACAGTATTTTAAAATTACATCAACTTCACCTGCAGTAGATCCCTTAACATGTGACAACTTGATTTTAGCACCGAGCTTGTTTTAATTATTGTAGTAGTTTAATTCTGTTTTAATATACTATTTTTGTATGTTTTTAAATGTATGGTGTTTTTTAAATGTTGTAAGCTTCCTTGAGTCCCAGCCTTGGGAGAAGGGCAGGATATAAATACATAAAATAATATAATAATAATGGGATTTTCATTAGAGACTCCAAACTCCCATGATAAAGCTATACCTCCCTGAAAAACAGGAGCTGTTTTATCATTCACACATGCCATCAAAATGAGGCAATTAATTTCTGAGGGGCTATAATGAGCTGTCTACTTCAAAAATGCTGTTTTTGAATGTTACTTAGCATAAAAATAAGAATTCAGAGACATAGCCCGGTTAGTCTGAATATCAGTATGCAAAGATATCTTGTAAATTAATTATGCAAAAGAAGTTGTAGAATGAGCTTTTGTAGACTTCAGTCCTAAACACACTGTAGAAATAACACACTTTGACTGCTTTAACTGCCCTGGTTCAGTACTAGGGAATTCTGGGAACTGTATTTTGGCACCAGAGCTCTCTGACAGAAAGGCTAAATGTCTCACAAAACTACGGTTCCCAGAATTCCCTAGCACTGAGCCAGGGCAGTTAAAGCAGTCTCAAACTGGATTATTTCTGCACTGTGTTTTGGAGGCTGGTCTACTTTCTCAGATGCATGGAGTGAATGAATAGAGTGAATCCTGTTAACTTTGGTACTTTTTTTCAAACACCTTCAGAAGTATTACTCTTATGTTAGATCAATGAAAGCCTCCAAAATCTACTAATCCTGCTCTTGCACACTCTGTATCTGCACATATTGTCTGCAGCATGGAAGCCTTTGAGCAACTTTTATATGTGGAAAGCCCAGTGAGAAGGGTTACTCGAAGTGCAGAACACCGGGGTGTGGTGGCAGTTGTAAAGTTACCATGGCCTCACTCCTTTGTTAATACAGTTGTGGGGTGATACTTCTGACAGGCACTTGGATGTTATGCTGATTGACAGGTTGTAAGTAAAGAGTTATGTAGTCATATGTAATGAGTTATGGAGGGAAGTAACAAGGTGGAATGGACCTATATTTTAAAAGAGGAATGCAATGAGCTGGCCATTAAGTTCTTGTATCAGTGTAAGAAGGGCTTTCAGTTACTTTTCAAAGTTCCACCGAATTGTATTTTTAAAAAGTTTTGACAGGAATTTTTCAGGTTTATGCTGTTCTTTTAAACAGTCCTGTTTTGTTTTGTTTTTTAATAAGACAATAACTTGCCAAGCTCTGCCTAATGCTGGGCTATTGTCAAAATATTCACAGTTACACAACAGACCCCACCTGCCATGGCTTGTAACACTTACCTCTGCCTCAACATAATCAGTAATGTCTTTTTTTGCAACCCTGCTCCAAATATCTGGCTATTTCTACAGGTCATGGTGATGATATTTGGTAAAGTCCATTTTGGCTGTAAGGAACTTAAATGTTTGACCAAGAACAGTAGCATATCAAAGTTATGTTTGGCAGAGATTCCACCTAACCATTAGGAAGAATTTCCTGATGGTAAGAGCTGTTTGACAGTGAAAAACAGTCCCTCAGAGAGTGGTGGAGTCTCCTCCTTTGGAAGTTTTCAAATAGAGGCTGGATGACCCTCTGTTGGGTGTGCTTTGATTCTGTATTCCTGCACGACAGGGGGTTGGATTGGATGGCCCTTGTGGCCTCTTCCAACTGTGATCCTATGAAAGTTGTATAATAAATAGTTCTTCGTTTTTTAAATATGTGATCCTGCTGTTAATACAGCTCCTCCACCGTATGTAGTGTAGCATTAAATAAAAATTAATTCCTGCCAAAGCAATAAAATACCATATATCCTGGTTCCCAAACTTGGTTGTCCAGATATTGGACTTCCAACACCCCAAACCCCAGCCAAAATGGTCTATGAGCTATAGTCCAACAATGCTGGAGGCTCAAATTTGGGAACCACTGCTAAAGGAAGAGAGAAAAAGAGGCAGTGGGAGATGCTGCAGGTGAAAATCTTGCTAGAACACACACCATGGGACCAGTAGATTGTGACTGTAGTCTTCATGTGTTTAAAGATACCCATTTCTATAACCACAACTTCACGGATTGAAGTTAAGTACTGAAAATACATTCTGGGATGAATCCAGTTCAAGTGAAATAGTCACTCTTGCAGCTGGAAGGACAACACAGCTGTTGTAAGGTTAAGAGCCCATATATTAGCATTTTAACCAGCCTGAAAATATCAGTTTTCCATGCAACTGGGTTTTGTGTCAGAGAAATAGGACTATTTGAAATTAATTGGAAAAAAGGATTTATTTTGTTTCAGCATACAAAATAACTAAAGTATTTTTTAAAGGACACCACTTACCAGCTCTTATTCTACCAGAATTTTGTGGAAAACACTCTTCACTTTCAACACACAAATGCAGCTGAAATGTGTTTATTCCATCCTCATTCTCACCAAACTAGAGAACTAACATTTTATAAGGATGACTGATGAACTACATGCAAGTCAGAGTTAAGAGTCTACTGTAATTGCAGTTATATTCCCTTTACATAGTTAAACCCTCCACCCCCACAAATTCTGTACATCAGCTACTATTTTCTGTGGCTCAAGAGACTTATTTCGCCTGCTTTTCAAAAACAAAAAAACCAAAATAAAAACAGTGACCTGCCCAATATATATTCAAAGGTATGCCAGTCTGTGTTCCTTCCAACCTCTTAAGAGTTTTGCCACAAAATTTAGTTAGAAAAGTCAAAATGGACCCCCCCAGCACACGTTTTGTGTTCAACTGAAATGAAACATGTTGCGTGTGTGCTATTTTAAAAAGTGAAAGTTAGCCTTTACATTTTCAAATGTTTCATATAAAAATGCTAACAAAAATGTAAAAAACCCCACTCAAGCACCCACCCTCCACACTTCAACATCACATCATATGTCTGATGTCAAGAGATTTCAAAAATCTCTCACCCCAACAATTGCACATTAATTAACATGTGGACTTTAAAAAGAACATAACGCTTCAAGTATGTTTCATGCCAATCATCAATAAGAGTCATAACATTACTGAAGAAAAGTACACTTGTTCTTTTGGAAGCCTGAGAAAGACTTTCCATAGATTATGGTCAAACAACATTTTAATTTAAAAACAGAAACACACATGCACACACATACAAAAAAAAAAAAAGGAAATATTTTCTTTGGACTTAAAGAAACAGTATTAAGAATTCCCACTGAATTATGATGAGGTACCCCTACTAGGAACCTGGTTTTACATACTGCACAAAACCATGTACATGAAGATACTTCTGCAGCTGGACTGAGTAATTTATGTCATCTGCTAGCATGCAGAGACTGGAAATATGATGGACTCTCAAACACAAGCTTTTCCTGAGGCTGGCAAATTCGTCAGACCCACAAAGAATTTCTGCAGCCAAATCTTTAATTAGGATTTTAATTTGGATTTTAATACCTTCTTGAACAAAAAAAAAATCCTTTCTCTTCTGTAAAGGATTTCTAAAATATCTTTTGTTTTAACAGAAAATAAACACTCCTGGAAATTAGGGCAGTGCTGTTTAAACTGATTGATCATTTAAACCAATGGATTAAAAATACGTTCAAAGCATGCCTCCACCTCTCACATAGATTTTTAATTTGAAAGAAATTATTTTCTAATATAACCTAAGCAAGTACTGAAGGTGACTGGGGTCATCTTAATAGAGATGTAGCTCTTTCTCCAGCACATGAGAATCAGTATTCTAAGTTGGCAGCTGCTGTTTTACATGTGTAAATCATCTAAAAACAACAAAAGCAGACTTATTTTTCAGGGCTACTGAAAAACTAAAGCACACTAGTGCAAATTTAATTGGTTAATCAATTGAAATCAGTATGATTAACCAAACAATTTATTTAGCTGTGTTGACAGTCCTACTATAAATGAATATAGGGTACTGAATAAGTACTGAAATTTGGAAACAATTTCTCAACATGTTGTTATTAAACAACTGCTTAAATGAAAATGTCTTATTACATAGAAAAAGGGCTGAAACCAGGATCTAAACAGAGCATATACTGTACGAATAAAGGAACTAATTCTATGCTATAATTTTATAACAAAAAAATTGAACTGCACATCTGGGCAGATGAGTGCTGGAACTCCTAGTAATAAATAGCTCCAAATTAAGGATTTTCTACAATACGTATGTCCATAGAGAATGGAACAAATGTTTCTCTTTCTCTCCCAACTCTCTCTCTTTCTCTTTTTTATGGCAAACTTCTAGAGTGCTTTCACTTTTATACATATCTAACAATAAAACAGACACAGAAATGTTGATGGCAAAAACAATTCCGGAGTTACAATAGTATACAGTAACACTTTTTTCATTAATAAACGTTCTACTGGTTTATTGACTAAGGCTATAAAGCAAGTCATGATCCTATCTGGTGAATTTCCTATCATTGTCCAAGATCAATATAGGATTACAGCCTGGGGGCCTGTTCTGCTGTTGCAGAAGACTGTCTGTGCATATGTGTACACACACACACGTTTTCCACTCCCCCCTCCCCAACTCGGTATCTCATCAGGGGAACTGCAGAAATGGGAACAAAATGATAGGGTTGTAAAATAGACTAGAAGGAGGTCAGAAAAAAGTGGCATTGAAACAAGAGCAAGGTCAGAAGGGTTGTGACGATGGTAGTGCTGCATCAAAGGAGCGTACACAGGACACAAGAACTTGTAACGTCTGGTAGTGTCATTCCCTCAAGGACTTTAGAATATGAATATGCAATAATAAATAGATCAGTTATGTAATAAGGCAGTGTGTTGAACATGCATTCATCTTGTGGCCTGGAATACCACAGAGAGATACATGATACCATACACATTCATTAAGTGTTTTTGTTTTTTCAAGGCTATCCAGGCTAACTCTTCCAGAGCATTTCCTTGGTGAGAAGAGCAATCCTCTGAGGCTTGTCACTTTACTTCTCCTTTATCAAGAGATGACGACTGGCTTTAACTAAAAAATAAAGCTGAAGAGAGTTGGTTGTTGTTGGGAATTTTTTGCGCCATTTTGGCTGCACCGTTCTGAATGTTTTATTTCTTTTTTTTAAAAAAAAGAGCACAGTTTTTGATGCAGCCAGGAGCTATGTCCTCAGGATGCTCCAGATGTTTCCAGGTAACTCTGTAATTTTCTAACTGTAGTTTTGTCCAGTGAGCAAAGGTCAAAGTCAAAAGTTGTGTTTGTGATGTGAAAATGTCCCGTTTCTTCTATAAGGTTTACAATCTGTCATTAAAAAAGAGGAAAAGGAAAGGTTATAATTATACAGGTATATGTAATTATATATGTAAATCTTGTTTCTCTTGTATGCTATTGCACAAAAGAAAACACCTTATTAATTTTCTCACTGTTATTACATGGCATGAAATTATGGAATATAAAATGAGTAAACTACCCTTCCAGATGACTTTGAGCTTGAACTCTCATCACCTTGGATCACTGGCAATACTGGCTGGCGCTGTTGGTAGATGGACTCCAACAGTACCTTCAGGGTTCCAGGTTCTACACCAAGAAAGAGCCAATCCTGCTTTGCATTTCTCTTTGATGTAGGAGAAAAGCCCTCGCTAACTATGATATGAACTCAGGTGGCCAGACTACAAAGATAACTCATATAACTTTGTATTACTGTGCATGCAAAACCCTATGAACTAATTTCCAAAAGCTAAGACAGCCAAAGCTCTGCTTTGCAGCTTCTTTGACTAATTTTAGCAGAGGGCTGTTTCCAGTATTTTCAAGGACACAGGAAGAATAATATCACATGAACACTAAATTAAATACTTTCATATAAAGTAAGCATGTACGCTTATACAAGCTGTTAAGATGTGGGACTCAAGGCAGCAGCTTGGAAAATGGATCAGAATAATAAAAATTGGTCAAAGTTCACCTTTCTAATACCATGTGAATCTTCATTTGTCTCATGTTTTAGGAAGTCTAATGCTTTAGGAAATTCCAACGTCAAACACAAACTGTACTGTTATTTCAAGTTACAGTCCCCTCCCACTCCACTGAGACATCTAAAAGGTGTTTTAGATTCATGACTCAATTCTATCCATCCCGCTATATATGCTCCTTCTTCTATATTATCCCTATTGAAAAGTTAACTATTGTTGATTAAGTAAATATGAGAGGAAGGGGCATGCTAGACCCCCTACCTCTGTTGCTGGTTCCATCACTCTCTTTATATGGATAGCCTGGAGAGGAAAGCTTTCTTTGTCTGTGGAAGCTCTCACTACGTGATTTGGAATCATGGTTTTCTACAGAGATGTTTTCCTCTTCAAGCTCTAAATGGAACCAGCAGTAGAGGAGGGTGAAACTAGCAGGCTCCCCTGTGTTTGGGAGCTGACTTAATTCATACAGAGATAACATATGACTAGCACTCCTTTAGCACAGAGTATTACCACATCTGCCAAGGGAAGCTCTCTTCCTGCTTTGCTTGCTTAAAAATAGAATGGAGGGGCAAACTATGTGCTAGGTATGCAAGTGTGAGAAAGAGGCAGTTTGGCTGAGCCCACTCTTTGTGCTCATCTGGTTCTGGCAAGTGAAAAAAGACAGGGAAATTAAGCATGCTTGGGAAGAATGCTAGGGTTTGGCCCTGAATGCTCTTGGCCCTTTAAAATAAAAATATTAAATATCATGGAATAGGAAATGTGGGCATGGGAGTAGGCTGCAAAGAGATTAGAGAGCAGATGTGGTAGGGGAAAGGAGTAGAGTGCTGGTAGGCAACTGCAATGAGGCAGCTCTTGAAAGTACAATGGTGCTCTGAGAATAACCCTGTTTATTTTGGCCGCTATATCTCGCATGTGCCTTTAGATCTGCAAGAGGTAATAAAATTCTAATCCAAAACATGATCTTTTGCTTAAAACATTGCTTAAAAAATGTAATATGCCATTCTTGTGAGAAACAACCTCATTCAAAATAGTCACAGATTTACTCCTGCAACACTGCCTTGTGTTGCATCTTTAGCCATAACATTGTATGGACAATGTAGTAATAATCATAAGTTTCTTTATGTGGGTTAGGAATGTAATCCTAATGCATCTTTCACTTAGCTCTGACTGAGCAAACCAGTTCATTACGAATTTCACAAAAACTCTCCAAAGTAATTTTTCCCAAAAAAAAAAAAGGAACTACAGTTGATATGCTTTCCTGTGATACTGTGCCAAAATGGGCCCTTCCCTTAACTCCCATGGTAATAAATTTCAGGAATTCAAAAGCAGTTAGGAAGTGTTAACAGATGCATTTTAAAGAAAAGCAGTGCTCTTAAAAGAGATGAGAAATAAAATCTCATTTGCTGATCACTATCTAAACTTTTAAAGCTCCCAAGTAAGAGCAACATGAACATTTGAACCCTATTTTTCATCTGGGCTCCTTAGAAATGTAGCTACAGTGTCAAGGCCACCTGGTACATCTGAGTGAGATGAACCCCTCAATTTTAATGGAGGCAGAGTATACATCCAGATATAGCCAAGAAAGCTTTAGGGGCATTCTTGACTGCCTGCCAAGAGGAATCATGTTAATGCCTTTAATATTAGCACTCATGTTCTTAATCTACTGAAAAACACTTGGGGGGAAAGATTTAAGATTATAGCTGTCAAGCTTTCTGATTACTAATGTTAAAAACACAACATTAAAAATACTTTAACTGAAGGCCTAGGATGCAAGGTCCACCAAAGTCTTATTTGGTCTCAATGAAGTGTGCTGTACTTTATTGTTTTAATGTATAGTTCTGTTTACATACTGTCATCCTCCCTCAATTTCATTGCCATCTATCATGCTCTAGTAATTTAAATGGCTTTTGAGGAAAATATATACATGAAGGCTTGGGTTTAACTAATGGCATAGCTCTTTTAATCTTTATAAAAAATTGAAATATTCTGTCTTCTCTGAATCTACAAAGCTGCCATAAAAGCTATTATTATGTATTTTACTTTCTTTCTTTCTAAAATACATAATAAATAATAGTTTTTTAGTTAGCTTTGTTGGAAGAGTTACTGGAAAGGTCCAGTACTGGTTATAAAGTACAAATATTTATTGTTTTAATAGTTACATTCTAATAATGAAATGTTAGGATGAGAGTGCTCAACACCATCTTGTGAGTTAAAATCTGAAAAAGGACTGGACTCAAATCTTTGGTACCTGTCATTAATACACTATATATATTTTTCTTGTATGCAGTGTGGAAAAATACTTGCAAACAATATATGATAAACATGTGTATAAAGTTCTTACATGCAAAACATAAGATTTAAAACAACCCCAGATGCAGATTCTGGAAAATAAAGTGTGACATCCTAACCTTTACTACTTTTCTTTCTTTAAAGGAAACTTGAAATTATATGGTTTGAAAAGTCTACACTTCAAAATGTTCCTGGTGAAACACACATTACAGTAAAAGAGCAGTTTAATTTTGCCACTGAATTATATAAAAAACATAGCATATAAATGCCACAAATAATCACTGAAGAATACATCCATAATAATTAATTCAGATTTCACTTTTGAAACTAAACTCAGCTTTGTAATTCCGCAAATTAATTTAAAATCTCCTAAAATTGAATTCATTTAAAGTCTCTTAAAGCCTAGAAAAATTGTCCCATGTTTTTGTAAGGCACAACAACGCTGACAAGTTAGAACAATCCAATTGTTAGTTCCAAATACTGTATAGTAGACCCACTGCAATAATGGGATTTACCATTCAACAATTGATTTAATAAGCCTAGCTGGGGGACTAACCAATAGAATACATACCTATATCTGTATATATCTGTAAAAATTTATACTGATGGCATTATTAACATTTTACTGTAAGATGTGTTCTTGACTTTGATAATGATGTTTAACATGCAAGGATATTCTCTCACCTGTTGCAGTACATGTCTTTCCCTTAATGTCATTAACCTTCTGTGGAGCTCAACTAGTTCATCCAGATATGCCTGAGAATAAGCCATCACAAATTAAAAGAAATAAAACATACTTGTTAAGCTGTAGAGCTCCTGAGAGCTATGCGCAAAACAATTTGCAAGCATTTAATCTCCTAACAAAACAAAGCAAAATAAACTATGTTCAACACATCTAATTAAAGCATGGAACAAACAATATGATGAAGAGATACCAAAATGCTGAGGAAACAACATAGAAGAAGTTCATGAATTTGTGTTCTATCAACTAATCTTTTCTGTATATTGAAAGAACAGATTCTAGAACAATTATGGCTTAGATGTAGTTATATTGAAAGAGATCCACTGAAATCAAAGGGATTTGACAAGCTGAACATCTCCTGGACACTTACATTTAAATGTTGGACATTTGCTGGTAGAATAGCAGAATTTAGTGAAAGTGGAGGGGAGCAGCCCCTTCTGCACCTTGAAACCTGATTTAGAGGTCTGGAAATTCCCCATTTGGTCAGCTACCAGGGTTATGGGGGGGGGGGAGAAGATACTTTTTGTGGGAGAAGGATTCAGGCCTCATCTAGTAGCATAATATTAGTCCTGCTGAGTTCAATAGGTCTAAGTATGACTAAGTTTAGATCCAATTCTGGGGGAAGAGGAGTCAGAAACCACTTCTGATTTACCTTATCACAATCCCCATTCTTAATCTGTTTATCAGATTTACTCTGTTTTATAGGACTTTTCACTTCTAGAATCTGGAAAACAAAACAAAATCAATATTAGAATGCATCACAGGGGTTAGGACAGATGGCTATTTGAAACGTCTTTATTGTCCAAACACTTTTAGCAGCCAATTAATCTAACTTCTGCCTCCTGTCACATACCCAACTGAATGCAATTTACATTAGAAAATAAAATAAACTACATATAAAATTTTAAATACAGGAATAGTCTTTAGGAAAGTCTTCAACTAAATAAACAGCAGTAGGAGAAACATTCACTCATGAAATAATCATTACAATACTAACACTGACATCCAACATACTGAATCAGTGTCATTTAACAACCCTTGTTACTGTTTATACATAAATATGCCAAGTTATTAGAGATTTGCTTGAAATCTGAAATTTGAGTTATGGCTCTTTGATTAAAAAACAAGCAAAACTGTATAACCCCTAGGTGGATGTCATTTGAGCTTTTAGAATGTAACACAGACAAAATCTAACATTTAAATGTTAACTCCAATGGATTACACTACAGTAATAATGAATGATAATCCATGGGAGTACTCGATTTCTGAATTTTGCTTCTAAACTTGGCAGTTAGGATGATCCATACTGTATATATCTGTTTATAAGTTGACTTCATGTTTAAGTCGAGGGCAAGTTTTGGGGCCAAAAGTATGTATTTTGACATGACCCGTGGATAGGTTGAGTGTAAAACTTGGAAGCTCCTTCAGTGTGTGTATGTGAGCGGCAAGAGGAAAGCAGCAATCAATATGAGGCTTCAGTGTTTCAGCCTTCACTCCTGAGACAATGAAGCCGGTGGGAGAGGGACTGTTAAACAGCAATCAATCAGTTACCAAGGACTCTATCTTCTTGGCTCAAGACAGAAAGAAACTGCATGGGGAAATCTGAAAGTGCTGCTATCACATTACCATACTATCCTGTAAATAAGTTGACCTAGGATTTGGGGGTCAATTTTGGGGCATAATTTTTTAGGCTTATAGATGAATATATACAATAGATGCCCAATCCAGAGATATATTGCAACATTGGAAGTAATGCTGCGTACAGTTCTCCTACTGAATAGCTAAACATGTCTGCAGAACTTTATGGCCCCTCATCTATCAAAAGCCCTGCTTACATTTTAGTGAAATGAACAGTACTTACCACTGATCACAACTAATAAGTCTCATTGATTTAGGGTGAAATTTCTATGGCATGAAGGGGATGCATATAGACCCTTAAAATAAGCTACTGATTAAACTGATTTAGATATAAAGATAAAACTAGTTGACAAATGCCATTTGCTAACATGTTGCTTCATGTGTGAATTATTTCTGTTTGGTAAGTACTGAAGCCATTTCCACTGATATGAAAGCTTGCTCTGATGTGTTTGAGCTGTGATGCCTAATTCATACATGCCATCACTAGATGTTGCAGTTATTATCAGCTATTTATGAAAGAACTTTCATCTTGTAAAAATGCAGCAATGTAATCAGTAACAATATTAATTCTAATCATTCTTCATAAAATTGTCAATTCTGAGTTTATGCGGGTTAACTAATCTGCACTTGTACTCAGGAATGTGCCCTTTGCATTGAACGTCTTTATGTATGTGCTGAAAATATGCCACCCAGTGCCTCATATGCTTCAGCCTAGGTTCAAATTGTGTTATATAAAACCAAATGTATCACTCTAAGGAAAGTGAAGAAAACAAATGTAAATATGGTCACATTGTACCCCATGGGGCAAAAAAAATTCAGAATATTTTAAAACTCATGTTTAGGAGGATGGTTCTTTTTTAAAAAAAATAGCAGTACAAGCAGTCTTGTGGATATCAATGGAATAAAATCCAGCATTTGGAATTGAAAAGAAGCAGAAATATCACTACAGGCTGGCATGTATTATAATGCAGGGTAGTGGGGTCACAGACAGGAAATATGTTGGACCTCTGATGAGCTATAATATTTTCATTAATAAATCAAAATTAAAAAAAATATTCTTCAAATAGTGGCTATTGTTTCTCTCACTATTATATTAAGAATATACATTTCAGGTGTGCTTCAAAACCAATAATCAATTCAAATTACTGGTTAATATTTCAATTATAGGCAAAGGAATGAACCTGAGTTTTGTTGCAGGTAATGTATATGAAATCTTTTCAGCCCTTTACTAATTCTAGCATTATTTTGGTTAGGTTAAGCATTATTATTTTATTTTATTTTTTATTTTATTCATCAAAATAAAATGTATTGTATATACTTCTCTGTAAGTCGAGAAGTTTATGCCCAAAAATTGACCTCTAAATCCTGGGTCAACTTACATATGGGTCAATATGGTAATGCCAATGATGGCAGTGACAAACACACCCCTTCCTCCCCACTTTCCCTCTGTGCCTGGGATTGGGCTGCTGGAAGTAAAGAGAGTGCAGGGCGGTTGTTATTTTTATGAGAGCAACAACTGATTCAGTCACAAACACACACACTACTCTCCACTTTCCCTAATATAGCATGCATGCACACACACACTTTCTCTACCTTCCTCCCTGCCTTTGCTCCTTTTACGTTTGGCTCTCCCTTAACTGACTCTTCACTTCTTCTCCTCTGTGAGAAGACAAGCCAGCCACTGCATACAACTGTGGACAGGCCAGCAGTAAAGAGCTTTCATTCCATGGAGAGTCTACTGTAAAACTAGGCTTCTTGGAGGGATTGAAAGGGCAGAGGGCACCTGTGACTGTTTAAACCCCATTCCAAGGAAAAAGTGGCTCTTTGGTGCTTCCTCTCTGCAGCAGAGGAGCAGCCTCTATCCACTGCCAGGGAAACGTTGAAGAGCGACCATGGACCTGAGGAGCCTCAAAATTTTACCCTTGACTTATCCACAGGTCATAACAAAATCCATAACTTTGGCCAATACAGATCTTCTTTTGGCATAAACTTCCTTACAGTGCCTCATTTAAATAAACCAGATTTTACCTTAAACATCGTAACCTTGAATTATTCTTTGACATGCTCCAATTTTGTATTTACAACTCTAATTATATAAAGTTTTGTACAGACAATGTTCCGTCTTTTATTACATCTATATCTTGGTATTTTGCTCTTATATATTTCTCTTTTATTCTTCTTGTATGTGTTTGCTATCAACAAGAATTCTAACTGTTTTACAATTTGATGCTAATAGTTTTCACGTATTGTATTATTATGGTTTAGTGTTGATTATATTTATACATACCCTTCTTGTCTTTCCAAATACATTATTCTTGTATGTAATAATGGCCTCATTATTACAGGTTATGCAAGATGAGTCACATCACTTTGGGCCATGTATTTAGGTCATTAGAAGCAAAAATTTCCATGCTAGCCCAATGGAGGGTGTTATGTTGAAGGGTGATGGGATTGTGCCACTAGCCACTGACCCCTATCTCCCTATGTCCACATGGACATAAGGGCATGGATGTCTGAACAAGGGAAATCATTGCCCACAGAGTTCTGTGGAGATAGGCTTGCACATAATCTGGGGGGGGGGGGGGCTGTGTAACTGGGGTTTATTTGGAAGCCATGCCCTATGAGGAGTGCCTTAGGGAGCTCAGAATGTTTAGCTTAATGAAAAGATGGTTAAGAGAGGAAATGATAGTCATGTTTAAACATTTGAATGGCTTTCATATCAAAGATGGAACAGGCTTGTTTTCCACAGCTCCAGACACAAGAGCAAGGAGCAATGGGATTCAAACTACAGGAAAAAGGAATCCACTTAAATCTCAAGAGGAACTTTCTGATGGTCAGTGCTGTTCTGTAGTAAAATATGCTGCCTCCAAGTGTGGTGGACTCTCCTTTGGAGGTTTTTAAACAGAGGATGGATGGCCATCTGTCAGGGGTGCTTTGATTGGTTTGCCTGCTTGGCAGGGGGGTGGACTTGATGATGGCTGTGGTCTCTTCCAACTCTACAAGTCTATAGTCTTTCTTGCTCAGATATGTAAACTCAATCTGTCAATACTGATGAATAGTGACAGCAACATGCCCCTCCCCCCAAACCCTTTCTATTCATGGACCTTTTTTAATGCAGATAAGGTGTGAAGGAGACTATAACATAAGGTTGTTGTTTTCAAATTAGTGATTTGGGGACAAGAGTCCTGTACTTATCAGTGTATAAAGACAGAGATCAGGGACATAGCCCGGCTCTGCAACTCTACACAAACTGCAGGGAAACTTGGACTATGCTCAAATATGACCAACAAACTTTTCCTTGAGCAGCTTGTTCAAATTCTATATATGTGATTAGCTCCCAAGACTGAGGCAAGAAATATCATTCACTGGAAGATGAAGTGTTCATGACTGTAGCCATCACACAACAAGAAATGTACCTGATTGTTGTTGGTTTTTAATAATGGTGGAGGTTCATGGCGTAGTGGGGACGATGCTGAACTGCTGTCACTGTCGCTTCCATCACTTAGACTAACCCTGAGACAAGAAAGGCAAAGAAATTAAAACTTTACTAAAGTATACAGTCTGTGATGAACACACAAAAGCAAGGGTATGCTGTTTGCAATCTGTTTCACAATTCAATTGAGATTTTATTTCCAAGGGAAAAAAAGTGTAAGCCTCTTTTCTGTCATAATCTGAGAGAGGTATAAGATTGAAAAACTGGCAATAATATGAGATCAGAAATAAAGAGCCAAGTAAATGAAGTCTGAACTTGATTAATGCTTTTCAGCTCCCACTATCCTGCATACTGTGGGTTAACTCTCATGGATAAGAGTAGCACATTCTGAATAAAAATTAAGCAGGAGACCAAGCCCTCCTCGGTGTCTATGCCTAGTTCAAATCACCTACTGACTTAAGGTGATCCCATGAATTTCATAGGGGTTTCTTAGACAAGGAATACTCAGAAGTGGTTTGGCCAGCTCCTTCCCCTGAAATGGAGCCTACATTTAGGCTGACACAATGCCTCCTATACTAGCTTGAAATTTCTAATATGCTTATGTGAATGGTGCCATAATTGTTGCTGCTGTTGTATGCCTCTAAGTCGTTTCAATTTATGGTAACCCTAAGGCAAACCCATCATGAGATTTTCTTGGCAAGTTTCTTCAGAGGAGGATTGCCATTGCCATTGCCATCATTTGATGCTGAGCGAGTGTGACCTGCTCAGGGTCACCCAGTGGGTTTCATGGCCAAGTGGGGATTCAAACCCTGTTCTCCAGCGTCAAATGCTAAAATCATTTATCCATCGCTGACTCCTATGGTGCCATGATTACCCACAGCTGAAGCAATCCCTGTGACATAGATTTCTGATGTGACTACCTGTGATTAAGAAATCTTAAACATAAAACAAAGGAACAAATACTTTATGTAATGTGTGTAAGATATACTTTTGTGCAAAATATAAACAAATTTCCACAAAAGATTGTTTATCTTTCTTTCGGGGTTAGGGAAGATATAGAAATGTCCAGAGCTCTCAAAAAGAAAATTCAAAACTAAGTATAGTCTTCAAAATCCAGAACAAATTATTGGTTAAAACCCATAATGTTTCCGATTACTGTAAATGCTGATATTCCAAGCCTGAGTTTACACAGGTTAGAAGCAAAAATGTATTTTGGTAATTCGCAAAGTAACGCAAGCTACTAAAAGATGTTTAGTAGCTTGCGTTACCTTCTCATGAATGAGAAGTTCCTTATTTATACTGTTCTCATGAATGAAGCCACTCCTTTTGAATCTTAAAAAGATTATTGCCATTCTCAGTCATAAGATATTGGTATTTGCGCTCTCCTTCTTGTTTTGAAGGTAATACTGAAAGCTGTAATGTCTGACTAATTATATCATTAAAGCTAACAATTCAAGTTAAGACCTGACCAATAGTATAATTACACCCATTACATTCTGAGTATTGGTATGTCAAAACAAAAACCATAGGTGTCTACTCCTAAGCCTAGGTTGGCAACGAGATTTACTCAATGTGGTGGTCGATGGATTGGCACTAGTCCATAAACCTTCATCTGCTGGTCCATTCTCAGATAGATTTATTAAATACATAAGACGGACACAACTGGGAATAACTAAACCATGTATCTCTAGTAATTAGGGCTGTGAAGGTCTCTACTCCAGGCTTCTTAGAGATCTTGAATACCAGAGTAGATACAACTGGTCAAGACAGATCAATTACC
The DNA here is from genome assembly GCF_019175285.1 of Sceloporus undulatus. Classification (NCBI taxonomy): domain Eukaryota; kingdom Metazoa; phylum Chordata; class Lepidosauria; order Squamata; family Phrynosomatidae; genus Sceloporus; species Sceloporus undulatus. The sequence continues at coordinate 198,909,886 of NC_056523.1, forward strand.
CAGACAGTAGTGTTACATGTTGACATGAATCAGGGACATTTTTGGATCTGGAGGAAGGGGCATAATTAAATAGTTCTAATGTATTTAATTTTTCCAACAATTTTTATGTCCTGATTTTTCAAAATCTCTTCCAGATGCTCTGATATGGTGTGGTCCCAACTGTTTATGTACAGATTATTTGAAACAGAGAGTACTAGCTCCTTCATGGTTGTTAGTTCACTGTTTGAAAAAATTTGGTGAAAATGCTATAAGGGTATAACTTCTCTTCTGTGCCATCCCCATTTAAAGTTATTTATTGATTTTACATATCTTTTAACACACATTAATAAGGTTCTTAGCACAGTTTCTACTTTGCACTATAATATAGCCCCTATAAGAAGGTGGGAAGTCCAATTTCCCTTTTCAAATAACTACATCAAATGCCCAAACCAACTTTCACCCACAATTGCTCAAGATTCAGTTCAAGTAATTTTTGGAAGCTAAGCAGAATCAGCACTGATTAGTACTTGGATGGGAAATCACCAACTGAATACCAGGCACTGTGTAAGCTATATTTCAGAGGAAGGAACTGGTAAAACCACCTGTGACTATTCCTGGCCTAAGAAAATGATATTATAAATTGACAGGAGACTTGAAGGCATACACACAAACATGGAAATGATGTGATTATGTGGTACTGAAGAATGTGCCAAAAACATCCATGTTTAATTCAATGGTCAAATTAAACAAGTGGCTATGTGGGTGTTTATGGCACATTCTTCAGTACCACATAATCAGGAAGGTGCAAAGCAGTATCTTAAAATACAAAAACAACCCCACTATGTTTAATGCCTCTTTTCACTCGGCTAACCATGCTTCTTGCACTGATTGCTTGGACACCTTCCAAGGACTTCCAAAGTCCTAAACAAGCCTTGTGTATTTTTATGCATTCTTTTCCTATATTTATATTGTTTCTCTATGAACCTACTGAATGTTTGTTCCTCTCTATGTAAAAAAAATAATAGACTGTTGCCTTTGGCTCAATCCTTCAGTTTATGGATTATTTGGAATTTATTTTCTGTTTACTTTTTAAACCCTCACCTGCGACCTCTGTTTCCTCCATGAGTATTTAAATGTCTCTCCATCTCAGAGTCATTGTCATTCTCATCTGCTTCATCAGATTCATCTTCATTATCATCAGAATGCAGATCTTTCATTATAGACCTCAAAGGACCTAGTGAATAAAAACAAAATGAAGCACAAATCAACAAGGGGAATTCACATGCAAGTCCCAACTATTGTTCAGCTCTGTAACAAAACAAGTCCTAACAGGTTTTAAGAAAGTGGGGAATGAGCACTTGGCTGTTAAACAAAAGATGTAATGCAAAGGGGAGGGGTATGTAGAAAATGCTTAAACAAAAGTAAATTTATTCAATGACCAGTTGACTTAAAACAGGATTATTTGTGACAACAAAGAGATTAGTGTTTTAAGTGGTTGCAGAATTAGCCCCCTTGGAATGTTAAGCAAAGTAAGCTGGCATTCTGTGGAATGAAATGCATCATAAAATAAAATATTTAATTTTTTAAAAAAATATCCCCAAAGTTTATTATTAGATAATATCCAATACCTGAAAAGGTCTAAAAGAGACTACTAGTAATAGTACATTTTGTTAGGTTAATCCATGTATTGAAAGTCATAGTCTAATAAATCACTGATTGCAACTTGCTCTGGCCACGGCATTCTTTGTCTGCCTGTTTTTGATCTACTTAGATTTAGCTGTCTTCTTTATTCTAAGGTCAATGTCAGGTCAAGCAAGCTCTTTGCTAGTTTCATACATATAAACTGTCAATGCCACTAGCAGAGACCTTATCTTTATCCTAGAACTGAAGAGAGGTGCTAATCCTGCTTCAATTAATCAAGATGTATTAAAAGAACAGTTTTAGGATTAGGGTCTTAATATGCGAACTGTTAAAATTATTGTTGAATACATTTTCCACAAAAGAGTATGTCTTTCAGTATTTCTGGAAAAAATGCAGGTTTTTAGAAAGTACATTTCAAGTAATGGGTACTGGAGGTAAGAGTTGTGTTATAAGGTTACTGTTTTTATATTTCTGAGAATATAAATTCTCTGCAAATAAAGAGCTTGTCCAATGAAATTCATTGATCAAAGTAGTTTAGAATATTTATTAATGTTAAGTTTTTTTAAGCTTCAGTGTAACCATGCTGCAAGCTTGAAAATTATACTAACAGGGCAGTTATTATAGTTATCGAAGATACAAATTATAGCTGAGATCTGAACTGAAGATGTTAATTTAATGTGTAGAAAGATGTCACTTGCTCGAAAATTCCAATCCAATCTCAACCAATATTCCAGTTCAATCAAAAAATCAAAATGATAATATGCATGAATAAAGTAATTGATGTTACTTCTAATCTTGTTAAAAAAGCATATCATTCACTCTCACAACACTGCTAGAATGAATGAATGAATGGTGATGATAAGGTCATCATTATTCCTACAAAGAAGGAAAGTGAGAGAAAGAGACAGTAGCTGAGCTAAACCTGCTCAGAAAGAAAGTTCTTTCTTTTCTGACATGTATCTATGCAATATGGGGCTTGCACATAGGTCACTTAAGTACTTAGGATTGGGTACTTCCAATGTTGAAAAGAAACTTCATTAAGCTGATCAGTACATCTGAAAAGCTGGGATTTTGTGGTGTCATTCTACTGATGGAATGACTTTTGTCAGCAGAAATGGAAGGGGGACAATTTTCTTTCTCATTTCAGTTCCCTAACCAATCATAAGAGATTACCACACCGAGGCTTACGGTCCTTAAAACGTGGCTAGATCATCCCATCATTAAAGTGTTTGCGGAGCTGCCATTTCTCTGTATAACAGGAACTTCCATTATCCAGAGAAATGACAGGATGCCTCCATGACGATTTCATCATGGGAGACAAGCATGAGTGGCGATCACATCCTTGCACTTTAGGGACAATCTAGCCATGTTTTAAGGATGGTCAGCCTCTGTGTGACAATCTCCATAGTCTCAAAACCTGCTATGGAAGGCTGACAGACTTACGGGTCAGTAGAACAGAGGACTACAGGGAGATAAAGAGAGCAAGGTAGTATGGTCATACAGATGGGTGTTTGGTAAGACAATTTAGACTTAACACTGCAATTATTTCTGAGGCCATTCCTGGAACTAACTGCTCAGCCAAAACTGTGATGGAGAGTGTAATGAAATTGGAGCCTGTAATATTGCATATGCTGGAAGCCTCCACCGGAATATGCCTCAGTGCGCCTGGAAAAAGTAATGGGGTGTGCACCCATGCCATATGCCCTGCAGCATGTTGCAGGCATAAGCCCTATTACTTCTAATGGGGCTCCAGCATACACGTTTTTTCCCTTACGTGGGCGGGGGGGGGGATCCAGAATGGATCCCCAACGTAAGGAAAGGGCGCACTGTATAAATAAAACCATGCTGGTTTAGTTTCAACAATCTCATGCACACACACTATGATAACAGTTTTGAAACACAATAAAGACTGCCAATATTCTACATCAGCTACTTAATTAAATAACGTCTCCTGGCTTGATCTCTTCAGCCCACCTTAACAGCCAACAGCCACACTGGGCAAAGAAGGTCTGTTCAGCTACTATTCATGGTGCAAGGAGGAGGATATTTCCAAAACCCTCTCCCACCAGAATTTCTACTTCTGATTGTCAACGTCCCACTCACTGGTGAGAGTTGGCCAGAAATGTCATCCCCCTTGTGTCCCAATTGGCAGCTAAACAGACCTTCTCTGCCTGATGTGGCTGCTGCCTGTTAAAGTGGGCTAGGGAGCATTTACAGCAAGACTAACTGCTTTATCACACTAGGGGTTTATCACAGGACATTTCCTGGTTTTCTCTAGTTTAACTCTTGTTTAAATCCCGTTTCCCCCCTAGTGTGATAAAGCAGTATATAGTCTTAATGAATATAGAGCAGAATTTGAAGACATAACTCTCTAAGGCTGGATCTGTATGCAAAGGGATCTTCTCATCCCTTTGGGACTAACCGAGAGAAAGAAATTTGTTGTTTTAGGTGTGTAACATTAGGTTACAAATCAGTAACTGCAACACAGAATTCCAGATTATATAACTAAATGGGTGACTGGGATTTGGCATTTGCAGTTGCATATCCACCTATCAGAACTGATGGAGCAATGTATAAACAAAAGTTTGTAACACTGCCTTCTCGTATTGATGTCCTGCAATACACATTTTGATCTGGCTTTTCTAATGCAATGATCTGATGCCAAAGGAAGTATTAAAAGTAGATTGATTACAGTTGTTACAGAAGAAAAACATACATTTGAAGCATTTAGACATCCACAAAATAGAGCAAAATGCTTCTGAAAAAAGGAGTTCAAGGTTTCTTCTAATATTTCCTGCATTTAAAAGCAGCTGGTTAGGAATATATACATATCATGCCATTTATAATAGAAACAATGCAACATGAACTCTCTCAACTGTTTACACATCAACTGGTTAGGGCAGGGATTTTTTTGGCAGTCAGAGATTCTGACTTCCTCTAAACTGAACAGAGATTAGCTGCAAAGCCAAAGTCAATAAAGCCTAAGAAATCTATTTATCACAGTGATTGTTTTTTTTTTTTAAAAAAAACCTATTTTTTGGAAGTTGAAAGAAAGCTTGTGTACTTTTGCTTACTGGGTCAAAATTCATGTTTTTATGATGCAATAACCTCAATTATATTCCAGAATTCACATCACACATCATAGCAGATCCACTTAAATAAACTGCAAGCTATATACATACATACACTGCAAGTAAATGGGGAGACACCTGTAAATGAGATCTAACACACAAAAAATCCATGTCAGTTTTAATTTAGTTTAGCATTTCATCAGGTATCTTTCTTATTCTGTTGAGTATTTTGATTCTACTGTTGTCCCCTGTCACTAGGATGAAATGGGCTATATATCCAAGCCAGTAAGTGTTTCAAAACAAAATATTTTCATTTCTATAGAAAACTGTAAGGCTGAGTAGAGCCTAATCATTTTAGACTTTAAAAGACAGCATGTCTAACTGGGGCCTTGTCTGCATGAGCCAAAGGGCCCTTTTTGTGTCCCCCCTTTTTTTTCTGGCATCATCCTGTTTGGATGACACATGGCCCAAACCATGGTTCTGACGAGGGCAGTCTGGACAATGTCTGACACATCCTGCACCAGAACTAGGGCAAATCAAGGTTAAAACATAGTTTAAAAATTTTGTATGTTGCTATGGAACTTCTTGGAAGATCCAGAGCTCTCTACAGTGGATGACTGTCTGCATGGACATCCTGCTGGTGCTGCAGACCACCTGTTCTGAAGTCAGAATGAGGTGCCCAACATGTGACTATTACTGGTTGCCTCATTCTGATCTCAGAAGCAAGCAACCCATGGCAATGGCAAATGTGCTGGGCGGCCTAGCAGAACACCCATACAGTCAGCTGTGCCACAGAAACAGAGGCCAAGGTAACGGGAAGAAAAGAGGGCAGCTGTGGAGCCAGAATATGTTCCTGAAGCGCCTTGGCCAGTGCAGACAAGGCCAGAGTCAATGCAGTATAAAGAAAAGGGGTGGGGAATGTGTGGTCCTCCAGATTTTGGATTTATCAGACCTAGTGTACAGAGTCAATATTTAGGGAGTGCAAGAACATCAGGAGGGCTGCATATGCCCCATCTCTGGGTGAGTGGGTCAATCTACAACAAGGAGACACTCAGCCACCTAGCTTGTGGGGTGATCCAGTTGTTCTCTCTCTCAATCTAATCTATTCTGCAAAGTTGTTGTGGGTGTGAAATGAGAGAGCAGGTAGGATAACATAGCCTAAATCAAAGTTTTCATTGGAACTAGAATGGACCCATCGAATCAATGGGAATTTGGTAAGTCTATTTCCTCTAGGCACTCCTCTGACTAACTATTGGATTTAGGCCCGTGTAATAAATAGCAAAAACAAACAAAATATGCAGCCACTTGAAATGCCATTCGTTATGTCATTTGCCTGGATTTCAGGCCAATGTCCCTTTTCTCTCTTTATTATTACCTTGTTGTCGGCTGTTCTGAGATGGTGTAAAACTGGAGCTGGAACTCGAGCTTGAACTGGCTGGACTAGGTTGCTCAGACTTGGGGAGGGAAGGGAATGGGGAAGACAACATAAGCAAAGCAAAACAAAAATTAGTTCACTCATTGGTTCTCCAAAACTTTAAATAATTGCAAATTAACTTGATTTTAGCAAGGTCTCAAACTATGTGGAAGAGAACAGTTCCATCCCTTCGTCCCATGCAATGCTTTTCTTCCTATGCCACTTGCTAATGATTTAAGGATCACTAAAAGTTCAGAAGTCAATGGCTATACTGTTAAGAGTCAAGATTGTACCACAACGGACAGACAAGTTGCAAATGTCCTTAGTGAATGAATGGCTACATAGCTCACAAAAATATATACATTCCTTATGGAACAGTATTGATGTCAAAATCTGGCGGTTGACAGACTGGAACAACCCAGAGATACATGGGCAGCAAGGTCTTGGAAGAGCATCCAAAATCCCTTTTTTTCAGCTTCAGTTCTAACTCCTGGTTATTCTTCCCCCATTTCCATCTGCTTGCTCACTCATCAGGAAGCCTTTCCTTTGCTCCAGTCATCCCAAGAATACAGATGTGAGATGACAAAGAACAGGAGGATACCTGTGTGACTACTGTATATGTGACCAGTGTAAGAAGTAAGAGGCCCAGCCTAGCCTGCCTACCCATGTTTAGGAACTTTTGTTTAAGCTCTTGCTGTTGTTGTTGTTGTTGTTGTGTGCTTTCAAGTCATTTCTGATTTCTGATTACCTTAAGGCAAACCTATCACAGAGTTTTTCTGGCAGAATTTTATTGTTTTATTGGCATGATTTATTCTAAGAGGATTTGCCCTTGCCTTCTTCTGAGACTGAGTGTGTGTAACTTATCCAAGGTCACCCAATAGGTTCCCATGGCCAAGTGGAGATTTGAACCCAGGTCTTCCACTATCCTAGTCCAACATTTAAATTACTGCACCATGCTGGCTCTCTGTTTAAGGTTTGCAGATACTATTTTGATTGTTTACATGTTCATTGTTATGCATGTGTGTATTGTTGTTTCTATGGGTTTGTCTGTTTGGGAAAACATTTTAATGGTGCAGGAGAAGAGTGCTGAGGATACCATGGACAGCAAAAAAGACAAACAAATGGGTCCTTGAACTGGAAGTCATGGTGATCAAATTGAGGCTGTAACACTTTATACACATCATGAGAAGGTAGGGCTCGTTAGAAAAGACAATAATGATAGGTAAAGTAGAAAAGGAGGAAGACCACACACCAGAAGGACAGGCTCAATCAGAGGTCATGGGCCTGAATTTGCAGGACATGAGCAAAGCAGTGGGTGACAGGGGTCTTTGAGATATCTTATCCACAGAGTTGCCCTGAGTTGGGGATGACTCAAGGGTGGTTAACAACAACAAATTTTTTATAAGTTTCTGTACTGCAGCATAATAAGGAAATCCCTTGCCTTATTTTTTGCATGGCCCCATTTTGTTTCCCAACTGACAGCCACTCAACCATCTAAATTACTATTAATAGGAAAGATGATAGTCTGAGCATAAATATGGAAATATAATTGTATTTCAAAAACATACTAATCTGGCCAATAAGTTACCATTCAAGTGCATAAAGACACTTTCATACATGTCAAATCTGTCCTGATTGACACTTTTAAAATAAAAATGCACACTTTTCAATATTTTGTGCCATCTCACAAATGACATTTTTCCTTTCACCTTCATCACCAACATGTTTTGAAATACAACTACACTATAGCAAGCATCCTGTTTGCTGATGCTCTAAGTGAAATTCTTGAAACAGATAAAAGCAGAACAAAACCACATCTACATGCAAGATGTATACATATCCAGAACCATAAATGCCAGGATCAGTTGCAACTTACATTTCCCCAGAGCATGGAAAAGTTACTTTTTGGACTACAATACCTAGAATCCCACGCATAGCATGGCATCCAGATTATAGGAATTATGCTTCAAAAAACTAATTTCCAAACTCTTTGCTTTCCACACTTACTTTACCATGTTTTTCACCACATCTCCACTGTTAATAGGTGAATATGAAGGTATATATAATACCAACAGAATAGTATCAGAGTGTACTGTTGGCTCACCAACAGCCTCTCCTGTAGGAAAGTGGGAGAGGTTTGAATGTTTAGTTTCAAAGCTCTTGAGGTGAGAGGCATCTGGTGCAGCAATGAAAAGAAGATTCATTTTGCCCTCATCCTCTATGAGAAAAGGACATTGGAAAAATGGCCAAACCCTATGTGATTTTTTAAAATATTCACACACACACACACACACACACACACATATTTGTGCAAAATATTCACTAATAGAAAAAAGATTTTGTGTAAAAAAAAATGGAAAAAGCCAAATATTTTGTGCAAATAACAGTTTTCAGTGGGAAAATAATGTTTTGCATAAAGCAATGTGTTTTTAGAAATGAGTTTTCCACAGAAAACCACTCTGATAGCCTTTAGGGCTGAAGGGTGGGGTATAAATACCATAATAATAAGAATAAGAAAAAGGTTCAAAACTGCACAGAAGCTCTCATAATCTCAACCAATATGCATAATACTTTTTGAAATTATTTATATTTGCATATAAGTGCAAAAGAATTTTTTAAAAAATCTATAGTCAGCTACCCAGTGGCAGTTACAGAAGAGTGCCAAGAGCTTTTCATGTAAGTTGGCTCCATTGCCATCCTTGGTGCCTCAGCACAAAAGGCAGCAAACCTGTGAACAACCTACAAATGCTGAAGCTGGGAAATTCACAGGGGTAAATACATAACTGCCAAGATCCTCAATACAAGGTGTTGGTTCAGCAGGAAAAAGCCTGATTGCTTGCAAGAAGGCAACAATACATAGCAAAAGAATATCAAGCAACAAAGGGCCGCAGGAAGGTATATTTGGATCAAACAGAAAACGGAGACTTGCAAATGAACCCCATGCATTTTTAACAGTATCACGTCTCTTTTCATTGTAAGACTACAATTCAGTTAGGGCTAGTAAGGGGACAAGAGAGATATATTCTTATTGGTAAGTTTTTATATATATATATGGCAGGGCCATCAGGATAGAGCATTGAGGTCATTTCTGGCCTAGTACAAATGTCCATCCTTATCTTGTGCTAGACTGGAAACTCATCTTAATGTGGTTGCAGCTTTACTCTAGGTAGAACTCTTTGGCTTCTGTCCAAGTTAATGAAGACAGGTGTTAGACTTTCTTAACTATAAATTACCAATCCAATTAATAGAATATAAAATCCCCACACACGCACAGACAGAACCCAGCAGTGGTAATGTCTAGCCTATGCAAAAATTCACTGCTAACACACATTTTCATGTACTCAAGTTTAAGTCCAACAGTTACTTTTCACTATAAATCAATCTACTGCTGCCCTTCATAATGAAAGAGCAGATTTATAGCCTTTTAAAGCTGTGCCTCACAATCAAAAAGATTGTGAAGCAGATTAATGGAACATCTTTCTTTTTCTGAGGATGCTGGGGAGGTGGGGGTGGGAGAGGAAAGAGTTAGCATATGTTCTTCTCACATGAGTGACATCTGCAGTTCTCACAGCTGGGACTAGGAAAAGCAAGCAAATGGAAAGCTTTGTACACACTTGGGAGATATGTGTCTTTTTCAGTCCATGCACAGCATTTGTCCTGCCTTGTATTAACAATGGAAGTGGGGTTACATGCAGAGAATCCTATGTATATAAGCCCAATATGACTCCCCCATGCATGCATGCATGCATATATATATATGAGAGAGGGTATGTGGATCTGTGCCATGCAGGTTTGATTTGATGTGTATTGGACCTATGGCATAGGTCTAAGGTGTGGATGTAAAGTGAAATTTGGAGACAAGGGAGTTGTTTTGGCAGGGCAGGGCATTCTGATAATTGATGTGCATACATTTTATATGCATTAATAGAAGCATAGTTCCCAAGTCATGGGAAATAATAATCACACTATAGTCTACTTTGGTCAGGTCTCATCTGGAATACTGTGTTCAGTTCTGGGTGCCTCATTTAAAGAAGTTATAGACAAGTTGGAGTAGGTTCAAGAGATGTGCAATCAGGTTGATAAGAGATATGGTTAACAAAACATATGACGATGATTGATGGAGCTTGACACGTTCAGAGCGGCGAAGAGAAGATGGAAGAGTGACATGATTGTACTCTGTAAATACCTCAAGGGGTGTCATAGAGAAGAGGAGGCAGACCTGTTCTCTATCACCTTAGATGGTAGGACCCTGCCTAATGGTTTTAAGCTACAGGAGAGTAGATTTTGATAGAACATTACAAGAAACTTCTTGACAGTAAGAGCGATTCAGCAATGGAATCAATTGCCTAGAGAAGTAATGTTCTCCTTCTCTGGATGTTTTTTTTAAAGGCTGGACAGCTACCTGCTGGGATGCTATAGCCAGGGATCCAGCACTCAGCATGGGATTGGAGCGTCCAACTTTATGATTCTAGGACCCTATAACAGGCAGAATGGGAAAGTGCACAACACAAAAAGGAAATGTGTACAAAACTGAGATCATCAAGACTGGATATATGGAAGGAATGAGTTATACTGAGCTGGGCAGCAATCCAGGACTTTCCCTGAACCGCTAGCTTTGCCTTATCTCTCTCTCCTTGTTTATTTTTTCTTAAGTTTCCTTTTGCTTTGCTTGGCCCCATGACTATGTCACCTTTTGTCTCTGCCCCCTTACTTTCTTCCCTTCTGTCCAGTAAACCAGGGGACTGCAACAATAAAAACATTAGAAATAATGTTTATCACTTCTGTACAAAGCTTTCCAGCACTAATTATTATCAACAGTCAAAGCAAAGTATAAGCAGTAAGTTGAAATATACTTATTATGTCGGGGGGGAAATGTGTTCCTTTCTTCAGGTAGTTAAATTGTACTACTTTGTGGTCACCATGTTTTTTCTGGCAGGATTCCTGCACCTTTCACTATTACATTGTTTGGCAGAATTCAACACATGCCACAGAAATGCACTACAACAGTGGCTCTTAACCTTTTCTTTACCAGGAACCCCCTTTAAATAGCTTTAATTGCCGTGGCCCACTAGATTCAAAATTGAAAAGCCAAATACCAATACTAATACTAATGTTGTTGTTCTTGTTTCCCTTCAAGTCATTTCCGTCTTATCGTGACTCTTAGACAACCCTATCATGGGGTTTTCTTGGCAAATTTGTTCAGAGGAGGTTTGCCATTGCCATTCTCTCTGAGACTGTGACTTGCCTAAGATCGCTCAGTGGATTTCATGTCTGAACAAGGAATTGAACCCTGGTTTCCAGAGCTCCAGTCCAACACTCAAAGCACTACACCATGCTGGTTGTCTATTATTAGTTGTACATAATTTATACTTATATCCTAACTGTTTTCTAGTTGTTCAATGAGTTAGATTTTATATCACTTTCTTTTGTTGTGCTTTACCTGCATTTAAGCCCAAACTTGATGTCAGACCCTATTCCATTAACAGGTTTAGTATCTTAGATAGCTGTTGTAAAGTTTGGACTAAAATCCTAAGTGGATTTGCTATTTCACTACATCAGAACCAGCATCATCACCTAGTATAAACAAATGTTAAGGGGTAAGCAAAGTGCATGTTATTCATTTCAGATGTACTGTATAGGACTGGATAATGAAGATGCAGACTTAAGCTATGCAAGTATAGCATTAAAACAATTACCTTACTCCTATTACTACAGGAGAATTTAAAACAGACTAATGTCTCCCAGGTTTAAGAAATTAATAAAGATTTGGGGTTCTGAAGTTGCTGAGAATTCTGTATAACCATAATGTTTGATTAAGTCTCTCTTTAAACAGTAAGGAGAAAATAGCTCAGTAGTTTTTCAGAAAGATATTAAATTTACACCATGATCATTTTTCAAATATTGGTAAATGTATTATTGCACATTTATGCAAACATGAAGCTTAGAAATGAAACAAGGTAATACCTCAACAGGTCATGAAATAACTGAAAATAGCAGCTTTGTTTTCAACAAGTTGTACAATTATAATTACTAGATGTTGTCTGCCATAATACATGTGAGTTACATGCACAAATATTTGAAACAACATTCCTGTCCAAAACAAAAATAATACTGCACGAATTCATTGAAATTAATAAGATATCTGAAAATAAGATTTTAAAAAGTATTTTTCATTTAACAAGCATCTGTGCTGAACAAGACTGCAACTTATTAAACAAAATTGCTGGAGCATTCTCCCTCATAACAACAGATGGCAATGTGTCAGAGGTAATATCATCTTTTGCAATACATCGTGCTTAGAGAGCTCTGAACTACCTCATGTGCAATAGCACATGACCACAATTATGAAAACAACCATTATTTGTAAACATGGTGCACTGTTGGAAAAATGTGGATCTGCTTAACTTTTCCATATAATTGATATCCCAACTTATCAGAATTAGAAAAAAAATATCATATTTACTATGCTCCTCTTCCCCATAGTTTGAATTAACAAGGGACTTTTGACTATTTTGAGTTGCTTCCATCAATCAACATCCCTTGCAACAGTTTGTACATGCCACCACTAAATGGGCACCAAATCTGTGCCCATTTAGCTGATTAAAACTAGAAAGTAACAGTGAGAAAAGGATATCAGCTATAGAATTTGAGTCTCAGAATAAAGTAATTATTTATTTTGGCTTATTTAGGAGGATGGTAGTTTCGGGCTGAATGACTACAAACTAATTAAATGCTTCTGCAACACGAGGGGGTATCGTAAAGTAATAATTAACACCCGGAGGTTATTATGGTATATTGATGAAATTTTGTCAGTGTTATCATTGATTCCTAAGTGCATGATGTTAAGAAAATCAGCTCATTGTATACTTTATTTTTGTTACAAGTTGTGCCAGAAGTGACTAAAGTACGATTGAGGCTCACACCATGATAAAGTTCCTGCATTTGAAGAATAACAGTGCTTGGCAAATTCATGATGAGATGATTATAGTTTATAGAAACAGTTGCCCATATTATGACACTATTTTGAGGTGGAAAAGGAATTTCCAAACTGGCCATATGTCCCTCACAGATGAGTCAAGACCTGGAAGACCATCATTGATGGACAATGCAGCCATAGGAAGAAAGTGGAGTGTTTAATCCTGGAAGACAGACAAGCAAGCATCCAAATGATCATGAATGAAACTAGTCTCAGTTATGGTAGTATGTGGAAAATTATTCATGGTGAACTGTACATGTCTAAGATGTCTGCACACTGGGTTCAACATTTGCTAACCCCTTTCCAGAAACAAACATGGTGTGACCTTTCAAGACAGATGTTGATGCTGTTGGAACAGGATGAAGAGGATTTTTTTGGTTGTCTGGTAACCATGGATGAATCTTGGAGCTGTCAGTATGATCCAGAGACCAAAACCATGAGCATGGAGTTGAAGCATGCTGATTCTCCTCCCTCCAAAAGGGAAAGGTACAAAAGTCAGCAGGGAAGTTCATGCTCTCAATTTTTGGGACCTGTCATGGAGACATTCTCAAAGATTACCTTGCAAAGGGACAAACCATCACTAGCACATACTATAGCAATTTTTTTGGACAAGTTGTGAGATGCTCTGAAAAAGAAACGCCGTGGTATGCTCTCCAGAGGCATTTGTCTCCTAGCTGACAATGCACCAGCTCACTCATCTGAAATTGCAGTTAACAAAGCAAGGGCATGCGGCTTTGAGATTTTGCAGCATCCGCCTTATTCAATTAAATTGGTTCAAAATATGGCAGCCAGACTCATCGCTAGAAAATCTAGAGGTGACCACTTAACACTTATATTAAAATTGCTTCATTGACTGTCAATCAGTTTCTGGGCACAATACAAGGTGTTGGTAATAACCTTTAAAGCCCTTCATGACTTGAGTCCAGTTTACTTAAGGGAGTGCTTTCTTCCACACAAGGCACCTCGCACACTCCTTCCACACAAGGTCCTCTGGGATGAATCTACTGCAGCCAAGAAAGACCAGGTTGGCTGCAGTCACCCAGAGGACCTTCTCAGCTTCCGCTCCTAAATTATGGAATAATCTGCTGGAAGAGATCCATCATATGACCACTCTTGATGCCTTTAAGAAGGCTATTAAGATGGACTTCTTCCGGCAGGCCTTCCCAGACTGATATTCCTGCTCATTGATGTAGTTCACCCCTGTTCGTCCCAAATGTCCCTCCTATGCCTGTCTATTTTAAAATTTAAATTTTAACTTGTTCATTTTAAGTTTATCTATTTAAAATATTTAATGAATTTAACTTGGAATTTGATAATTGTATTTTAGCTAAGGGATGAGGGATGGGATTTTAGTTTGTATACATTAAGTACTGTTTTGGTAGTTTATGTATTTGCTTATGTAAATTGTTTATGTATTTGTTTGTGTAATTTTGTAAACCACCCTGATCTTTTGGAAACGCGGTATATAAATAAAATGTATTGCTGTTGTTGTAGTTGTAGTTGTTACTCTCCTAACCTTGCACCAAGTGACTTTTTCTTGTTCCCAAAAATGAAAAATACATACAACACAAATGACATCATTCATGAAGTAGAACAGTAGTTTAACATACAATCTGCAGGCTTCTACAATAATGGTATTTTTGGAGGGTCACAAGATGCTGGGAAAAATGTGTAAATCTGGATGGTGACTACATAAAGAAAAGCTAACAACTACAAATCAAAACAAACTTTCTGTCAAAAAAATTTTAAGGTGATAATTAAAACTTTAGGATACACCCTTGTACAGTGTTAAGAGTTTTACAGGTTGAGTCTCTCTTAACTGAAATGCTTAGGAAGCATTTTGAATTTTGGATTTTTTACAATTTTGAAATATCTGTATATATGTAATGAGATATCTTGGAGAGGGGACCCAAGTCTAAACATGAAATTAATTTATGTTCTGTATATACCTTATACACCTAGCCTGAAGGTAATTTTACACATAATATTTGTAAGAATTTTGTGTATGAAACAAAGTTTGTGTACACTGAATCAATAGAAAGAAAAGATGTCACTATCTCAGCAACCCATGTGGACAACTGTGGATTTTGGAATATTTTGGATTTTGGAATTTCAGACATGGATACTCAACCTGCTGAGAATTAAATATTTGTCAGATATTTGCATATCCAGAGATGTTCACCATTAATATTAAATTCAACAGAAGGTGCAGGTTTGGGTCCTAATGTTTAGATGCCTGTGTTTACCATGAGGGCTTGAAGGCAGGGATGTCACATCTGCCATTTGCTTACCTATTCTGATGTCAGGGAAAGGTTAGGCTAATTCATGGCAAGTAGCAGAGTACTTCGTGAATCACTGGATGTCTTTGATTTGAATCGGAAGGTCCTTCAGCAGTGCTTTGCAAATTATATAGTTATATCTATGGCAACTTGTTCTGGAATTTCAAACAACAATTTGTAGGAGTCTTTAAATGGGAATGGAGAGAGAACACTAGCTGTTTATGTATGGGGTTCCCTAATGAATATTTGTCTTCTTAAAATGTATGCAGATCAAAAAGAGCTGAAAATAGTATTAATAAATCAAGCAATGCTACTAGGCAGAGAAAATGTTTTCTTTGGCTCAAATTGTGATGTTTTCCTTGCAGGGGTTTTCTGCTCCTATGGTTCGCTGCCAAAGCAAATTTTGCTAACAAAGTTGTTTAAAATATATTTTACACACTCGTGTATGTGCATATTTATCTATCTCCTCTAACAGATTTCCTACGTAAATGTATTCTCTTTTTATAGATGTCTTTTCCACATGACAGTTAAATGGGATCGTGATATCCCAGTGTTTTTCAGTGAATGCAACCATACAATGGGTGGTCTCTTCAGAAAAAAAAAAATCACAGAATGGAGTAAGGCTACATTACGAGAAGTGCCCAGAGTCAGGTTCTATTAATAGAAAGTGTATTTAAACAATGGAAAAAGCTGTAGACTGAAATATGCACAGCCAATTCTCTTTTCTCTGATCACCGTGTTAAAAAATAATGGTAATTTTGCAATCGGTAAGAGTAGCTATGGAGTAATGTTCTAACTGGAAAATCTCTCTTCTTGTTCATCCATAAGCAAGGTACTCGGAACAATAAACTTTACAATTTTATCACTGCAAAATGTAATTAAAAATAAGCTCATGGCAAACATAGGTTCAAAATCTCAGCAGGTCCCCTGGCTATTCTCCCTTTAGTACATTATCATCAGTTATCTGAACAAAAGTCCTCTATAGTGTTGGGCTATCAATGACATTATCTCAGCACTTCAATTAAAATATTTTCATCCAGATAAGAGAATATTTTATCACCTCTTAAAAACTTCCCCTTCAGATTCTTCTCTTAATTACCAACACATTTTAAAGAAATTTCAACCAGACTCTGATCAGAAGAGTAAGCTGCCTTCTCACAATCAACAGAGACGTCATTTTATCTTTCAAACTGACAAGCCTCAGTTCCTCCAAATTCGTCTAATGACAGCAAACAGCTCTTCCTCCCATAAAGGGTGGGAATTTTGTGACTTTTCAGATGTTCTTGTGTAGAATAACTAATATTACAGAATGTTGGGAGTTGCAGTTTGACAATGTCTGGAAAGCTGTCTGATTCTCACCCTAATCCACCACCTCGCCATCAGTTTTATGTCTGTCAAACCTAAGTATTGCACAGTAGCTTGTAAGGCTACTCTGTCCCACCGATGCTGTCCTTCCTCATTCTCCACTCCTTCCTCGAAGCCTAATATGCAAAAGAAATTGCTTCCCACCTGTGATTACTCAATGACATGGCAGGAATATCAGTGGTGCATAGAGGAGACCATTCCTTGCTAACTAAATCTGCCTCGCCAAGTACCATAGATTGAATATACCAATTAGAAAGATCATGAGCATTTCATCTAGAGCAATCGTTCTGAAATTGTGTGCAAAGAGATGTATCTGACATGCTATAAGGACTAATATTGTGCCAGATTTTTTTTTAAATAGAGCTTTTCTGCCTGGAGAAGCACTTGAATGTTGATGGTCTGCATGACTCATTGGCTCTTTTTAATCAGCTTCTGCAGGGGCAGAGGGAGTACAGTAATATCTGCCAATCTCTGCATCAGGTATAATCAAAACTTTCAATTACTCTTAATTCAGAGGAGGATGGAGCAGTTATCCTGCTGTGGAGGGTGCTACCTGTTGATCCTTTGCCTGAGTCATGCTTATGGGTGTGCATAAAGAAAATAATCTGAGCTGGATGAATAAAACATGCTTCTAATTTTAACTCAGCAGGGGGGAGAGCTCACATTTCCAACTATATGAGAATGGAGAAATGCTAACCAGGAGACATGCTGTCACTTGTCTCAGCCTGTATCTTCCACAGAAGTATTCCAGGTCCCCAATTGTTGTTAGCGTGGTTTCATGTGTACCTTTCTACCTCACCATCAAGTGAGCGCACTTTCCATTGCTTCAACATTCCTGGTTTTCATCATCATGCAGAAAAAGCCTTTTCAATTAAGGGACCAAGATCCCCTGACATTCCAAGATTCAGCCTAATATTTAAGCAGCTCTACCTACATAGTACAATACAACCTTTTCATAATTCAGTTGGAGCATTGGGGAAGGGGAGAGATGAGAAAGAACTTCAGTTGCTGTTAGCTAATTATCCAGATTTTTTTTTCATGACCAAGTTCCAAAACACATGTCAATGTCTCTTTTGAATGCATACTGAGCTCAAGCTTTTTGTACTCTGCCCAATAAAAAGAAAGTTGAAGCAATAACTCATTTTCATCAGTAGAGTCGTGCATTTACGATGTATGAAGGAAAAATGCCTTTTAACTGGTGCTCTTTAAAACTCTGAACAGAAAATGTTCAGATATAAATTAATCTCAACAGTTTCATGGGGAGTCTAGCTGTAAGTCATCTGAAGCAAAAATCACATATTTTAAACTAAAAGAAAAACAATAGCATACAGTATTTGATGGTTCCACATAAAGTATATTCAAAAGATCATAAAATTTGGACTGTATCAGTCTACAGTACATGTTATAACTACAGTTGAAACTGTGCACCAAGAAATGATATAACAACATTTAGCAAGCCGATCTTCACTGCCAGAAGAAGAAAAAAGACACAACACAATTCTGTTAGACACTGTGATAAGATGATTCCCATTAGGGTGTATGTTTAATAGGGTGTTTCGCTGTATGGCAGCACTTTACTGGATAGAAAAAAATTAGATCAAACAAAATAGCCTTGAAATCACTTTCTTTTCAGAACTGTAAAAGTATAATTCTATGTCAAACTCTTGTATGCATCGATGAAATGGGTGTACAGATTACTCCATTCAGAGTCATTCCCAGGTATACATATGGCGGACGAGTTTCTATAACAGACTATAAAAAATAGAAACCACACTATGTAAGTTCTTAATACGGTGCCATTTTAAATGGAAAGCATCTCTGTTGGCAAGTGATAGACTGAACGCTGGATAGAAAGGCAAAAGTGTAGAAATACTATACCACAAAGAGTACAATAACATCCAAAATCCACAAAATACTGCACATGCTGCAAGCTTTTGAAGCTCCACTTGCTTCTTCATCAGGCAAAGAGGCTAAAAATTATATAGAAGAAAAAAAATTATAAAATGGTGATGTTAGTCACAAGTTTGTATTGACTCAAGGTGTTCTTGGTGTGTTGTTCTATGGAGGGTTATCTATGCAAGCAGGTTTCTACTTCTTCTGGCCATGTGACATTGGGAAGGAGGAGGGACCTGCTTGCATTAATATTCTTTCAAAGAACAACACACCAACAAGCCTGTAATTAACAGTGTCATTTTAGATTTCCCCCCTTCTGTATGATTCTTAACACTTTTGCCTGATGAAGCCAGTAGAATTTTGAATTTTGCATCATGCATTTTGTGTATTTTGTATTATTTTCCATGAAAATTTAACAAATACTGTGTGTGTGTGTGTGTATAAAACAGCATGGAGCGAGCATGGTATAATTTGTTTTTTTTTTTATAGTGCTTGTAAAACTCTGGAGGCCAGGGCTTGAATCCCTACTTGGCCATGGAAACACACTGAGTGACCTTGGTCAAATCTCACTCTCTCAGCCCAGAGAAAGGCAATGGCAAACCACTTCTGAACAAAGAAAACATGACAAAACATGAAAACAAGTTTGCCTTAGGGTTGCAATAAGCTGGAAATGACTTGAAGGCACACAACAACAACATAAATAAATAAATAACCATATGATATGGTAAAATCACACACAGTGTTTACTTTTTTTCAGTACAACTAGAAGCAATAGGCATAATGAATTAGTTTCATAATTATTACATTTAGGCATTATCATGCATAATCATTATTTAAATCAGAGATATATAGTGAAGTGTAATCAATATCTAATTGGAAAAGATCATGAAATCCAACAAATACATTCAAAGAATACATCCCAGCTTCAAGTAATTTCATGCCATTTGACATATATCTTGGAACACAATATCTTTATCAGAAAAGTAGACTGATATTTCTTTCTAGAGCCACTGTTCTCCATTACGAAAACTGAATTCCATATGTCAGAACTTGTGATATCAAAATAT
Source organism: Sceloporus undulatus (assembly GCF_019175285.1). NCBI lineage: Eukaryota > Metazoa > Chordata > Lepidosauria > Squamata > Phrynosomatidae > Sceloporus > Sceloporus undulatus. Next base: position 198,929,571 of record NC_056523.1, read on the forward strand.
GGGTCAAAGCTGAGGTTAGTATTGTCCTCCTTTTATAAAGGAAAGCCACAGCGGTGCAGCTGAGATATTCAGTATACCAGAGATATGATTCTGAATTTAGATAGAACAGGGGTGGGAAAGCTAATAGACAAATGCCAAATATTTTAAAAGATGCATCTATTCTATTATATGACTAACATCTGGTAAGGTTTTTTATATTTAGTTAAACCATTACCTTGTTTTTCTCATAATTGATACAAACTGTTCGAATTTACAACAATCTGAAAATTTGTGCATGCATCTTCCTAAACAATCCTGGTTCCATGAAAGCAGCACAATCTTCTGCATACAATAAAATAAATAAGGGCGCTCTATCTCAGCAAGATTATTTAGGTGACTGTCACCCTGAAGGATGAAATCTGGGGATAGATCATTCAAATAAATATTTAATCAACGGTCCCCCTCCAATAGACCTCTGTTTTACTCTGTCTTATCACTGGTATGCAACTGATTAGACTGTCTTTAAATCTGCATCTGACTTGGACTAATGAACTGTGATTACTGTACTTTGTCTTATCAGAAAAGGTAACCACTTGTCAACTGGAATTGCTAAAAAAAATGGTCAGACACGTTTTAAGAAACTGAACCAGAAACTCACAGTCTGTTCAAATTATTTTTTTTACTATATTTACAATATCTTCCCACTTAATGATGTGGTCTAAAGTAGAATGCCTCCTTTAGAAAGTAATGATCTCAGCACCCACAATGGTATTCTCCTGAAACCATTTTGATAGCTTAAAAGTACAGTACATGCTGTTTCAGAATTTCCCAATAATCAAAAGAACTCTACAGGTCTATAGTTCCAAGGATCCAGTTTCTATCACTGGTGATTTACACTAGCTATGAGGAATCACATAAACATCAATGTCTATATGACAAAACTAAAGTAACTTCCTAGTAAATTTTCCATAACTGATGAATTTCTATAGAACTAATTATTTACACTGCCATCACAATTACTGTATTTTTTGGCGTATAAGACTACTTTTTAACCCAGGAAAATCTTCTCAAAAGTTGGGGGTCGTCTTATATGCGGGGTGTCATCTTATAGGGCAGGTGCTGAAACTTCTGAGCCGGACTGGAGAATCTGCGGTCACCGCATATGGTCGGGGGAGCTCAAAAATGGCTGCGGACACATCCTCACTGTATGCGACGATCGTATGAAAGCAGCTATCTCTCTGATAGTCTTGGAGACAGGGAGGGCTGGGCAGGCAGGGAGAGCTGACCAATCCAAGCAGGCTTTGTATACAACAAGGTTTCCTGCTAAGTACCTGCATGTCATTTGAATTAAAATTACCATATTGAAATCAAATCTGGTTTTAAAATTTTTTTATTTGGTGTGCGTTGGAAGAGGGGTAGTCTTATATGGCGAGTATATCCCAAACTCTATATTTTAACTGGAAAAGTTGGGGATCGTCTTATATGCCCAGTCGTCTTCCAGTCGCTGGAAAATACGGTATATCAGTTCAAGATTAAGTTGCATGCAAGAGAGGTATTTTGCAAAACTATGAATTTGAAAGCATTGCAGCCACGAAATTTGGATACCTGACAATGTGTTTTATACAAAGTCTTCAGATATCAGTGCTCCTTCACAGAAAAGCTCACTGATCCAATAAGCTCCCATCTGTTTCCATTTCTCTATTGTCTGCTTGGGTATGTCTACACCAAATATTGAGTGGTCAACAACAATAAATTGGAGACATTCTCGGAACTAATTGATTAACCCATTTATTCCAGACACATAGAGTCGTTTTAAATAATGGATTTAACATTTTAATTTTTGCTACTGTCTGTGGCACGCGCACAAAAATGGTTGTGATGTTTTATATTGTGGGCTACTGGAGAATTCTGTCTGGACCCAGGGAATGAATCATCCTAGTGGATGATCTGGATCAACTGACATAATTGGAATGCCTCAAAATACAGTTTAAGGTTTGTAAAGGCCAAACCTTCTGATGTACTGGGACTATATTGGGCTGCTTTTAAAAAATCCACATACATGGAACCCCCAAGAGCAATGACTGGTTTTGAATAGCTGTGTATACAGTCAGTTGTCCATATCCATCGATTCTATATCCATGGAGTCAACCATTCAAGCCTTAAAATATACAGTATGTGTGTGTGTATATATAAAAATCCAAAACACAAATCTTGATCTTGCCATTTTATATAAGGGACACCATTTTATATAATGAGACTTGAGGATGTATGGATTTTGGTATCCATGGGGGGGGGGTTCTGGAACTGAACTCTAGATGTTACCAAGGACCCTACTGTATTGCCAAATATTTCTACTCTCCATTTTCATGGAAAATAATACAAAATCTACAACATAAAGACTTAATATTGTTTTTTTCTGATAGTGACACCGCTTGAGATTGATAAAGCACTGGAAACTTTAGATGGGATATTCCTCTTAAAATGGCATGACAGAGTATGTGCAATTGAACTCATGGAGAAACTGGCCTGCCAAATTCAAGCCTCCAAAGAATTATCAACAACAGATAAATTTATTAATATGTGGTATGGCTTTCTTTCACTATGATTCTCCATCTAACCAACAAGCATATTGGAACATTTTTTCTTGATAGTTGTAACTATATTTACCTATGTAATTTTATATAAAAAGAGAGACTGTAGTAAAGAAATAAGACCAGAAGTATGACCAGAAGAACAGCTATGACAGAACTACAGGTAACTTCCACAAATGTAAAGATATTAAATATGAAAGTCAAGATCATCCATGCCTATAAAGCCCTAAATGGCTTGGGCCCAGGGTACTTGGAGGACCGCCTCTCCCCATATAACCTGCCCTGCACTCTCAGATCGGGTGAGAGACATCTTTTAAGAGTTCCAGACGCTAGATATGTTTCTTCTCGGAGGCCCTTCTCTGTTGCAGCCCCACAGCTCTGGAACTCCCTCCCCAATGAGCTCCATACTTCCACCTCCCTTGATATCTTTAAGAAGAACCTGAAAACTTATTTATTCCGCCAGGCTTTCCCCCTGTGAGCCTTGTTGTTATGCATTTCCCCCTCACAATGTTTTGCTGTATTCCATTCTACACAGCCACTTGTATGGTTGTTTGTTGTTGTAATTGTTTTTATTGTATTTTGTAATACTGTTGGGGTATGGGACTGTGATGGTTTTACCTGTTTTTATATTTGTTGTACACCGCTGTGATCCTTGGAACAGTGGTATAGAAATAAAATTTTATTATTATTATTATTATTTATTATAGTATTTCCAATTTGTATGAATGGTGGTAAAAGCTGGACAGTGAAGAAAGCAGAGAGGAAGAAAATCAATTCATTAAAACATGGCACTGAAGGAGAATTCTACTGATACCGCAGACTGCCAAAAGAGAAATACAGTGTGCCTGTGTCAGCCTTGGGTGCCTTTTACGCAGCTTTCAGATTATGCTGAAAGCCGTGTGATCGAAGTTGCAATGGTGCGCGCGCCATGCGCATTGTACGTCATTCATGACTCCCATTATTTTCAATGGGGCTCAAGCATATGCACTATTTGCCTTATGCGGAAGGGTCCTGAACGGATCACCCACGTAAGGCAAGGGCGTACTGTAAATAAGTCTGAGAGCTAGTCAAGCCTCAGCTCTTCCTAGAAGCCAAAATAACTAAACTGAAATTTTCTAGCTTGGACATATTATGAATTGAAGGCAACCTGACAGCAAATAAAAACAACAAATATGGTTTATGGTAATGACCATGAGCCATGCCTCTCCCTAGACTTTCTGAGGACTCTGAACTGGATTCCCTTTCTGATTAACTGCAGTTCACTCTGTCATCTGAACCCAAACAAACTGTAGCCAATCTTAGCTATAGTCAGATGAAATAAACTTCAAACCTTGAATTACGAATAATACTTGCTTTAAAAAACAGTTAAGAGTAATCACTTTTTAGCCTGGGCAATAATTATTTATTGTAGCCACAGTTTGTGTACCATCTAACCCCAAACCATAGTTGAGACCTATGAACACAACACTGAATTCTGTGGAGCTAAACAGGTAGGCAGTTCTTTATGCCAAATCTGAAAGGTACTTGCAAACAATGCTTCAAAGTTTACAGCATGGAAAGATAGGAATCAGAGTTTATGTATTATACATGTTTTACTTCCATGTCCAGATAATCAAAAACAGTGATGAGCAATCCAGAATGTAGAAGGCATGACAGAAAATTAAATAAAAAGGTAGAAAGAGCATACAAAACCTTTTTCCTTAGAGGAAATGCAAATGGTTCTAAATTATCTTGAAATGCTACTTTGTTTGGTAACTTATAGTCAGGATTATAATATCAAATCTTTTATGTACACACCACAATAGTCCACAGACCATTCTAAATAAAAGGTTATTTCCAGCTTGACAGGTTATGGGGAGTAAAATAAGGAAAAGAGTCTGAATGCAAAGATATGCACAGCTAATCCCATCCTTTCAGCACTGCCACCAGGAAGAGGTATGAAATTTTGGCTATTGTTCATTATCTTTTCAGGGATAGCCTTTGTGGAATCCAAAGTATCCAAGGAATCTTTCAGATTTCTGTAATAACGACGGGTCCATGAATCAATAAATATTGGTAGCTCTCTTACAATCATTCAGTATGCCTTTTTAATGAACCAAAGGGGGTTATGTGTAAACTTGTTTCTACTTTAGTAAATATTTTAGTAAATTAAAATTCGTAAGATGGAAAGCAGAAAGGCAGTAGCCTGGTTGGTGTCTTGGTAAGAAAAGCTTTGCACATAAAGGTTCCATTCAGTTAATTGCAACCTGTTGGTAATCTTTGTCATTTAAAAGTGCTTAACTTTCTTTGGATTGTGCCTTTCCATTAATATATGCTTAAATGTACTTTCTGTAATAGTATTTTTACACTCAGGCTGAAATGGGAATTCTCTGTAGATCAAAACTTGCCTTTTCTTTTTGCCATTAAAAAACCCCCAGGAATAGGGTTCCTTACAAACTCTCCCCAATTAACTACATGATAAAAAGTGAACATACTTCACGCCCTCAGTTTCACATTTTGGGATATGATAAAATCACAAGTAATTTGTAACATGACAGTTTCAAATATTCTTCTGAATGATCCTTCATGTGGAGAGCATCTGGCTAAGCTAACAGAATAGCTCTATTCATCTTTTTAGTTTGGTGGTGTGCTGCTGTGTAATAATGGCACGACATGAGAACTACATAAAAAATTTCAATGTCTATCGGTTTAAATGCAGCTAAAGATCCCCTTACTTTAATTAGGTGATGAAAATACTGTTTTTAATAGTTTTGCTCAATTAACTATCACTTCTTTTTTTTTAAAATGAATCTTGTTATTTAAACTCTGTATGGACTTTTGTTTCACTATTATTGTTTTACTCTAACAAATATCAGAAGTGGAACTTGTGTGCCCCTCCAAATGTCATTGGGCTACAATTTCCAGCAGCCCTAGCCAGCACATCCAATGAGAAGGAGTGCTGCAAGTTGTGGTTGAACAGCACCTTGAAGCCTGGATCAGAGAGGACTTTTCAGCTAATAAGGACCTACAGTTTTCTCATGCTGGGTGAGGTTGGCTAGGAACATTCTTCTAAAAATTAAAAATAGACACATTATTGGGGCTTATGCCAAAAGTATAATAATAATAATTTAATTTAATGCTAATTAAATATGCACTGAAGACTGAAATATGGTTTTAAAAGTCCATTTTTCCCAAAGGAAACCATCATAATCCCTGCAACCAACCTTCATGCATGAAAAAATAGTTGTCATTAAATATCTTGTCATTAATATGTTAAATGATTTTGATAACTCTTTTAATAAAGGCGATATTGACTTAAATCCAGTACTATACAAATGGACCACTACCAGCAAAACAGGTCTCCTTCCCTGGATGGGGTGAGCACCGAATACCATCCGTTATTCTTTACATGTTAGAAAGTAAAGAAGAGCATAATAATAAAAAAGAAGCCATGTTATAAATATCTATGTCATACCTGCACCTCCATTTTAGCAATAGCAATAGAAGCTATATTTCTATACCGCTTTATAGTGCTAAGCTCTCTCTAAGCAGTTTACAATGTGTTAGTCAACTGCCTTCAACAAGCTGGGTACTCATTTTACCAACCTACAAAAGGATGGAAGGCTGAGTCAACCTGGAGTCCTGCAGGATCAAGCTCACAACATTTGTTCTGCAGTACTGGGCCACCAGGGATCCTCATTTTATGCCTTTCATTTCTTTACGGATACCAAATCTCTGCACCAAGCACAATATAATGATCAGTAGACGTTCAATGCCTTGGTAGTTAATGTTCCTAACACATGACTTTATCTATTTTCCTACCTATGTTGATCCTCATGCTCATGGTGCTAAACAGTTAGCAATCCTTAATTCATATTACTGGGTTAGAGCCACATTTCCTCCCACTGGCAGGCATACACAGCATACTCCACCCAGAAAGTGGGCAGGAGAGGAAATTTTCATCAATGCTAGCGGGTGGGGAAGCTATTTTTTTGCAACACTCTTACCCTGTTCTATTGGATTCCCCAGTCTTCCAGTGCAGATTTTCTGGCATCATAGGAGCTCCAGACTAAAAATGGAGAAGCTACAACTGCCCACAGAAACATTCCACTGGATCAGAAGCCTTCTGCAGATGAAGGGCCCTTTCCATCTGCAAAAGGCACATTGTGGATCCAACCCAGAGTTCATGAATCTATTATAATTTTTCCAAATTGTGAGACTCCTCCTAACTTTCATTCTCCATGCAGCTAGACATGTTGATGGGAAATATACAAGAAGGCAACCATTATCTTCTCTTCTCAGTCACAGTTAGTTTCATGAACAGCAACTCCAGCCTGAAATAATACATAGTATGATCTACAGTTTCAAATTTTCCAGTTTAAAGAAAAGTTAGCAGCTTATGTAAACACTACAAGACCACCACCATATTTCATTACCCCACAGACAAAGAACACCGAGCCAAATGTTCTGTTATCATGTTGCTACACGTTCCACCATAGGAAACTGACGGGCAATTTTTTAATGAAATCAAACATCCTGTGATTGAGGTTTTTCACAAAGCTTTTTTCTTTTAACCCAAAAGATAAAAAGAAAGCTTTTTGAATCTTAAGTGAAATGAGCTATTCTCACACAGTCTCAAGAGCCATAATTTTTTATAGGTTTTCCTTCCCCTCCCTTCCCTTGCACTTTTACACTTATACTCTACAGAAGAGAGGCAACAAAAGTTGCCCCATGGGTTTTAAAGACATCTGGATACTGGCCTCTGGATAATTTTGCAAGTTCATATTAAATGTTTGTGGTACTGTACTTTAAACATCAGCATTGCTCCTGATATTAACACTAGATAGCTTGCTTTAATGCTGAACATTTAAAACATGAGAACATTACAAAGCAAAGTAACCACATTCACATTTTAAATAAAAGCCATGATTTTCAAAGAGAAGTCATGTAACACTATTGTATCAGGACAACACAGTTTTGTGACATTTTAAAGTCTATCAGCAGAAAAATGGTTAGAAATGAAAACATCAAGACAAGAAAAGGCTGGAGGCACTTAATGGACACTGTTACCTTTTAAACCTTCAGAATATATAATTTTTTAAAAAATTCCTTTCTTCTGATACTTTGCTTCCAGATGCGTTTCTCCACATCTCCACAAAGCCTGTTGACTTTTTCCGATACAAAAATGACAGCGTATTCCATAATGTGAAGTCAAGTCAACTGCACTCTTGTCATTCATATCTACCTAAGAGTGATAGCAGTAGGAGCAAAAACACCAATTTCAGACCTACCAACTAAACAGCACTAATGTTACCATGACTGAAATCTGAGTCTTTAAGAAAGTACTGTAGCCAGTGGCACTACTTCCACAAATAACAATAGATAAGTTCCAGAACCTGCTGGATCTTAAAAGAAAGGTTAACATTTACTGGTAGTTAAAGCTATAAAAGCCAGAGTTACAAATGCATTTTTGGTTACATTGCCATTTTAAAAAATCAACTCTATAACTGAAAAGTTTTTTGGGAGACAATTGTATCTTTCTTAGAAATTCTTAAACACTTATGTGGTAGTGGTGATTATAAGTTTTATTTAAAATATTTCTGTATCGCTTTTCATTTCCACAAATACTGAAGAAGTTTGCAACAATGCCATATCTTTCTAGCTTCAAGAAGAAAATGGCCTCTGTGTTTCATAATATAAAATGGAAAACACTATTTTAGTCCAGCTGTAACACAGCTAGAACCATGGTATAAAAATAAAGGAGTCTATTTAGCCACATCCTTTCCATGTTTTACAACCTTTGCCCACACTAAGAGAGAAGGCAATTAAAAACCCACCTTTGAAATAAAATGAAAGACCACCTTCTGTCTACAAGGAAAGGTTTATCAAGGGAAAACCTAATGATGATTTCTCCACAGTGAATTATTTACTGCCTGTTCCAGACAGTTTAAAAAGTCTTTGAACAAGACAGGGTAAAATGACAAACTGAGACTGCTAGGAAGCTAAAACCGATTTAGCCCAAGATTTTTGTGTGTGTGTTTAAAAAAATTCCACTTTATTTCCAGACAGCCATGCCTTAAAACAAAACGTGGGTATCCCGTCTGACTCTTTTATGTCATAGGGACATTTTAATTTGGTTCTGAAATAAGGAGTTTCAGTGGGGTGTGCTTGACTTCTTACCATTTAAAATCTTTAAAATTAATTTGAGTAAGATTTGTTTACTTAATGGTTTTAAAAAACATTTATATTGTATATTGATTTAATTGTGCTTTGTTTTAGCCCTCATTATTCTTCATCTGAGAAAGGAGACTCTGGGCTGAAACAGATGCCCCTGAAGGGGCAGCATGATGCCGCCCCTCTGATTGCCAGATTGCAGCCGTGGCAACCACACACTGTGGCCCCGATCTGGCTTTTTGACGGCCCAAAAAGATGAGGCAGAAAGCCACTCCTTTTTGAGCCAGCAAAAAGCTGGTTTTTCCACCGCAGCTGCAGCTCTGTGGCCATATGAATGCTGCAGCCCTGGAGCACTGCAAAGCTACCCACCGGGTGGGTGGCTTCACGGTGGCTTCCTGCCAGCTTGGGGGCATGAATCGTCTAAATTACACCCCCCAAACTGCCGGGAAGCTGCCGCAAAGAGGCCATCTGTTTCACCCCTCAGTCTGCAAAAGCTTATGCTACAACTTGTTTTGCTGAGTTAATCTCAACGGTGCTGCAAGAGCCCTCTGCATACTGGAAACATGCAGGCAGTTTATCAGGGGGCTCAGCACTGCCTTGATATCCTCTATGGTTGTATTTACTGTATATGGTGGTACGTGCACTGATCATCTCTCGACTCAATTTCTGCAATGTGTGCTACAGGACTGTCTCATCTGCCACTCCAAAACTTTGGAAAGACTTGCCGGAGAAGATCCATCTTATGATTCTTGACACTTTAAAGAAGGCTGTCAAGACAGATCTCTTCAAGCAGGCCTTCTCTGACTGACCGTCCCGTAACATTTGTATAGTTGCTCATGTCTGCCTCATGATGCCTCATTTTTAATTGCGTTTTTTAATAATTTCTAATTTATTAATTTAATTGTATTTTATAATTGTTGTTGGTTAGTTGAAATGGGAGTTTAAGAAGATTGTGTTGTTTTATCTTATATATTTTTTGTTTTCCCATGTCGTACCTCCCCAAAATTCTCTGCAGGAATGTTTTCTAAGGGTTTTTTTTTTTTTGTTGGGTTCCAGAAACTTTTTCTCTGTTACTGGGATTACCACACTATTAGTAACCTATTGCTGCTACTGCCATTGCTACAAATACATGAAAGGAATTAGATTTTGGATGCCCTCAGAACTTGCTGCCCATAGTTACACCAAAGGCCACTCCTCCTTACTTTGGAGTGGATATGCACCGTATAATGTACTGATTCTCATTGCAATTACTAGGAAGATATGCAAGACAGGTAGTTGGGGGAAAACATGCTCTGTAGTTCTCCCAAACAGTCCTGGAGGTTACATAACCTCTTGAAACCATTCCACTTCACAGTAGCATGCATCAGCTGCCATTAACTAGTAGTAGGTAAAAACCAAATGACTAAAAAAAGGTGTAGCTTGTGTCGAGGCAAACTCTACTCGAAGACAAAACCATAAAAGGGGAGAACACACACAAGGAATAACAAAGGTGAAGGCAAAGAAGCCATTAGAAAGAGCAAAAGCTGATGAAAGAAATACATACTTTCAAAGGCTGTGTAGGTCAGTATGATAACTCTGATATTTAAGAACCTTATAAATAAAAACCATCAAGCCTAATTCCCCCAAATGCATGGATTGACTATTTGATACACTTTCATGAATGGGAGGCAGTAAACGTGGGGCTGAGGAATCACTGAAAGTTCTTGAAGAATGAGCAGTTTTAGTCCATTGACACATGGAAACAAAACTGTTGACATCGAACCCCAGAGGGAAAAAGGAAAGATTATAGCAACTTTTTATTTGCTATAACTTAACTAGAATAATAATGGCAGAGGTTTATACTTATTGTCAAATATCTCATTTTCATCTACAGTAATCACCTCAGCCATATACAACAATGCATCATGTTCAAATAGTTCACCTCCTTCCTTTAATAATGAATACCACTAACAGACATTAACCTCCAAGCATCATTTGCAATCCCTTATCTAATTTGACAAGCAACAGGTCTGGGTTCTTGGAACAGTATGATTTCCATGCCAAAGGATAATCTATTAGTCATTCATTTTTTGCTTTTGAATCTCTCAAATGAATCAACAATATATTCTATAGAAATATGAAGTTCAAATACAATTCCCTTACATTTCTAAATTTTAGCTTGCATTGTAATATATAAAGGCATGTCTGTTACTCACAAGCCACAACACTTACTAATATTAGTGTTCCAGATTTAAAATCGCGCGGGGAGACAACACAATAAGAGAATGCCTGGTGCAAATCATTGAATCAAACTCACCAAAGACAGCAAGGAAGGCAACAGAGAGTGGAGAAGCTGTCATGTTCATCCCTGCTCTACCTTACTGCATAATTTGAACATCTGAATATGTCTATCAACCAACACAATAACCATCAACACAACTTTCCAAATCACCTAGTGCCAAGTCAACACAAAAC
>NC_056523.1:198940757-198963281 GCF_019175285.1 Sceloporus undulatus
ATTGTTCAATGGAGACACATTCAGCAAGTTGCCAAGCTGAAACATCAAGCAATGAACATACTTAGATGACTCTACCATGAAGTGAACCTAGGATTTAGGGACAACAAGCAGAAGTATGCAAGCAATTAGGCATTTTGACTAAGGACAAACCATTTCTATCACACACAGAATTTACACAGACTTCTCCTGTTCAAAGTTTTAATATATTATTCATTCTACAGACTTGTTTTACAGTCATCAAATACTCCAGACTCTAAGAAGTTAGTTTCCATACACACACACAAAAGGTATAAAACTTGTTTCCTGGCATTTGGAGGCTATCCTACTGGAAAATTTATTTTACTTCACATTACTTTTTGGGTGCATCTCCACTGTAGAAATAATGCAGTTTGATACCACTTTAACTGTCATGGTGCCATCCTACATAATCCTGGTATTTGTAGTTTTGTGAGGCACCTGCACTCTTTGCCAGGGAAGACCTTGTAAAACTACAAATCCCAGGACTGAATATAGCACTTAAAGTGTTTTCAAGCTGCATTATTTCTACAGTGTAGATACATCCTACAATTACTAATAAACAAACCAAAAAAAATCAAAGCAGTTACAGCCAATTTCCAGGATTCTGCATTACACACAGAACCCATTTTGATACTAATACAGTCCAAACAGGACAACAATAAACACAACAAATCTTAGAGGAGTGCCCTCCTCCCAAGAAAGAAATACAAAGCCTTACGTCAGATTTCGAGGACATGTTCTCTTCTATGTCGGAATCATTAGGGTCCACAATATCATCAAAAGGTGGTAACATATTTTTCTTCTTCTCCAGTGTCTCACTTTCCATTTTGACTCTCCCAATTTTAAAGTGAGATTTATCCTTTGTCTGTCTTTTGTCAGCAGTGGAACAAGTAAGTATCAGTGGGGGAGCATTAGAAAAACTTTTAAATAAAGCTTCTGAGCCACTTTTCTTCTTCTTTTTGGCTGCAAGATCCTCAGAATCCATACCAGGAGGCCTTTTTGTAGGGGCCTTCTTGTCTTGTTGCTGTCCACCTGTTATGCTAAGTATGTTATTTTCAGATTTTGGCTCCTTTGACATAGGTTTGGGTTCCTTGAAGGCCATCTTAGGAACAATTTTTTCATCCTTCAGTGGTTTGTTTTCTTTGGGTTTCTTAGAGGATTCTTTGGAAGATTTGATATGTTCCCTGGAAGGTTCTTTGAAGGCACTTTTATGTTCTTTAGAGTCTTTAGGTGGTTTCTCCTTGTGCTCCTTTGTTAATTTATGGGGTTTTGAAAAACTGTTACTACTGCTGCTGCTAGTGCTTACACTTTTACTTGGGTCCTGCAACAATGGAAATCACAAAGTTAACAGTCTAGTCTTTTATGTTTGAGGTACAGACATAAGACTTTGCAACCTCTCTTTACATTTGCCAAATTTTGTAAAAACCCACATTACTTGGATTAAAGAACAACCCAGAGAGTAAAGACTAACGGGTGAAGTCCACTGCAGAAATGAAGCAGTTTGACACCAACTGCTATGACTCTATCATTTGGAATCCCAGGATTTGAAGTTTAGTGAAAAATGAGAGTCTCTGACAGAACAGAATGAATACTTCACCAAACTGCAAATCCCAGGATTTCATAGGATAGAGTCATGGCAGTTAAAGTGGTGTCAAACTGCTTTAATTGTGCAGTGTGGCTGTACCCTAAAAATACAGTGAAAACATAATAAAGCTATACATGTATTTGTGAAGAGGTCACAAAAAGCATTTTTTCCCTAGTGAGATTACAAAGAATACAATTCATCAATGTGTTCTTAATAGAGATTTTTAGATGATAAGCTGTCTGCAAAGCAATGAATAACAGAGCATCTCAAGGTCAGCAGTCCCTAGATAGAAAGAAATGGTTAACATTTTGAGAGGACGTCTTACCATTTCCATCACTTTTATACATACATATCATTGTATGGGAAAACCTGAGCAGTGTAGTGGTTTCAGTCTGTCTGAGTGTTGGATTATGACTCTGGAAACCAGGGTTCGAATCCCCACCGAACCATAGAAACTCACTGAGTGACCTTGGGGAAGGCACTTTCTCTCAGCCTTAGAGAAAGGTAGGGCAAAGGCAAACCACCTCTGATCAAATCTTGCCAAGAAAACTCCACAATAGGTTTGCCTTAGTGTCAGAAACAACTTGAAGGCATACAACAACAACAATTGCATAAGGTCGTCCATTGCATTGACTTAAAAGAAGTATTTAGAAATGACACAAAACCAAAATAAAAGTATACCAAGAACATGGGATTACTGAAAGGATGTTACTTAAGTACCTGGAATAGTTAAGTATGATTCTGATTTCATTGCTGTATAAAAGAGAAGTACACAGCTTGCATAGAGGAGGCCTACAAAACTACATTATTTTGGATGTTTGAAAAACAGTCCCAGCTATATGCAAAGGAGACAGAACCATAAACCTACTACAAAGGCTCTTTTTCAAGATGCACAGCAATGACTCCCAGAAACCAATACAACTTGTCTGAGGCACTTTTCCAAGACACAGAGGTTTACTGGAAATAAAATTCTCCACATTTTCAGCAACCTCAGTCACTACTCAGACATGCATATATCCATGGATTTCTTTTATGATTGAAATTAGCATCTTCAGTAGTGATACCTAAAAAAATTATTATTTTATGGAATTGCATTGAAATCACTTAGAAACTAGTAACACAGTGATGTACAGGCTGCCCTTCCTAGAATATCACTTTAAAGTAGTATCTCATACTAGCTGCATTCAGACATTCAGACACAATACTAAATTATGGTGTCAGCATCACAAGAATGAACCTTAACGAACTTCAGAGATGGCCCAGCTCCCTGGTTAAAGGATTTCAAGAAGTATGGTTAGGAAATACCTTTGCTGGAGACCCTAAAAAGCTTCCGCCCATCATAGTAAACAACACTGAGCTAGAGGGATCAGTTCAATAGTTCTACTCAATGTAGCAGTCAATATTCAAGCACTATCTGATAGTTTATCTTGCAGGGGCCACACTGCATTAATTCTAATAATTAATTAATAATTTGTTCTATTTATATACCACTATTCCAAAGATCATAGCGGTGAACAGCAAGTAAGCTAATTAGCAAGTAAGCTAATTTGCCCCCAACAGTCTGGGTACTCATTTTAGCGACCTCCTCGGAAGGATGCAAGCCTGAGTCGAGCTTGGGCCCTTTTGCTGGTCTTGAACTCGCAACCATTGTTGGTTTCGAGTAAATTGGCTGCAGTACAGGCATTTAACCAATGAGCCACCTATTCTAACAAAATTTTAATTCTAACAAAATTTAATTTTTTAAAAAATGAGAAAACAAATCCCAACATTCATGAGCATTCATACAGAAGGAAAAGGGAGGGCAATCCAGGAAAAGCCAATCATTTGCTGCATCTAGTAACATGCTAGCACACATTAAAACATTAACCACACTTCTGTTGTGTACCTTCAAGTCATTTCTGACTTATGACAACCCTACGGTGAAGCTATCATGGGGTTTTCTTGGCAAGATTTGTTCAGAGTGGGTTTGCCTTTGCCCTCCTTTGAGGCGTAGTACATATGACTTACTCAAGTCACCCAGTGGGTTTCTATGGTTGGGTAGGCATTTGAAACCAGGTCTCCAGAGTTGTAGCCTAACATTAAAATCACTATACTGCACTGGCTCTCTTAACCATGCTTACCTGGAATTAATAACTTTATGTTGGAACCTATCCCTAGCTGAGCATGAAAAAGGTCCCTGCCTCAGGCTGACATTATAAAACAAACAGCATTCTGTTCAATCTTTTCCTTGTTGACTTGTCATTGTGAGCTCATGTTATAAATGTGGCATTTGTGTTTGGCTGACCAGTTCCACAGGGCAATTTGATTTAAATGAAAACAATAATAAAAATTGGGGGAGGGAGCAGATCTTGAGAAGTATAGTAATTCTATTGGCTTCTTAAGTACTGTACCTCATATTGTTTAATTACCCAAATTTACACCAAAACATTTGAAGCTGCATTGCTAGAAAACATCAATGGGAGTTTAATATATAAAATTTAACGAATTACTTCTCAAATTACTACTAGTGATTATAAATATATGATTTCCTTAATTTTTTTTTTTAAAAAAATATATACTTCTGGTCTTTCTTTTGGTACAGTACCTAAGGCATCATCATCATCCTCAAAATCTTGTGAATGGATTCAGAAAGCCTATTTAAATTACAGTAAGAAAAAAAGTCTGGTCTCAAGTAGTTTCACCATTTTGCTGGACAAAATCAGAAAAGGATAAACTGTATAAATGCACAATTCAGTTTCACATAATGGTGCACTATTCTGATTTTTTAAAAAGTTACAATATGAGACGCGTAAGCTCAACAAGTGTTAAGTTTAGGAAAAGGACAACATGAGAGCCATATGCAGACCATCTTTACCTCATAGCTGTGCCCATGTAAGCACCATGTAATGAGGTGATGAGGGTCTCATCTCCCATTCCAACCCCTCTGGCCAGTACAAGATGTTTCACTCTACAGTATATGAGTAGAAGGAAGGAATACAGAAAGTGTGGTATACAGGCAAAAGACAATGCTATTAAAGGCTATGACAGACAAAAAGCCAATGGGAACACTGCATTTTTCTTAAAGGGGATCTTTTCATTTTAATTATTTAAAAACCTGTCAATTCTCCCCAAATCATAAGCATAGTTTTTTTCTCACCATCTTCCAAATTATTAAAGATAAACCCAGCATAAATTAGTGTCAACCAAGTATATTTGAAACCACTGGAAAAGAATGCAAATCTTGCAACTCATGGCTAAATTATTGGCATTAATTCTGTAGTTCAGTGCTACTCAAAGTGGCGGTCCCTGGACTGGTGCCAATCCCTGAGCCATTGGCTGCCACTCCCTGGCAAGTTTATAGGAGAGAAAGAAATAATTGTACCCAATGGCCACAAATTTAGTGCCAATATCTGTCTCACTGGAAAACAATAATTGCTGGCACCACATATCAGACAGCTGAGAAGCACTGCTGAGGATAGCATATCACCCATATGTAAATATGGGTGAAATTAAAAGGCTTGAAAGGCAATCTAGCTTCATTTCATGAAATTGTTTTTGAGCAAATTGAGCAGATTATCTGCTGTAGAAAGCAACTACCATTTAGGTAAAACCATAGAAATTTTCCCAATAAGCAGGATAAGTGTATAGGATGTAATGTAATGTGGAACTGACTCTTGGTTTGTCTTCCTCAGTGAACCATGCATGAAGAACCAACAGTGGGGAACAGAGTTGTCACCAAGTTACAACAGAAGCACAAGATATTGCCCAAGATCCAAGGAAACCACTGTACACAAATGGGGATGATTTGCCATTTCCCCTTCCACTTGTAGCCAATTCTATATGATCATCAAGAAAATATACAGAATGGGATAAGACTGGATTCCCAACACGTGTAAAGGGTCCATTTTCATGTATGCTAGATATGGATAATGAGCACAATGCATCATAATTGTGTGAGATCCAAGAATTATTTCAAATGTTCCATTTCACATTACGCTGACTTTGCCATATAAAAATTAGCTAACTCCTTAGGAATTTATAAAACAGGTGAATCTATATTGTTATAAAGGTGTTTTTTTTATAAACTTTAAATGCAATTAACATCAAAAAGTTAACTAAGGCAAAACAATAACCACTAACAAGTGGTTACAGAAAACTATGTTTTGCCATATATTCTATTTTGCTGCATTGTATTTCAGTTCATTTCAGTTCTAGACTGAATCTATAAAGTTTAAAATACGATATACAACAAAATTACAAAATGCATATTCAGATGCACACAAAAACACAACTAGCTAGCATTATGAAACACAGATGCCCATAAGAAATATGTACTGCAAACACACACTCTGCCACTTGCTTGAGTCAACATTTAAAACTTCTCCTAGGTTGAGATCATTTTCAGAGGCTTTGTTGTATATTCTACCTTCAAAGATGTTTGACTGGTAGACTCACAAGGCAAGGTCTCTTCTGTGGGACCATCCTGATTATGGAATTCCATCAAGGAAGACAAGCCTAGTTCAATCACTGACTGCAATTAGGCAGGCAGAAGACACATTTTTATTCAGCCTGGCTTTTACTGGTTCTAAAGATTTTAACTTGTTTTTAATTTTGTTATTGTTGAATTGTTAATGCTGATACATAAAATGCATCTGAAGCTCCCTGTTAAGAGTTGAAAAGTAATATGACTGTTGTTTTAAACAAATAAATATGCAAAATTACTGCTATCTATCCACATTTCACATGGATTTAAAAATGACAGGAAAGTACTGTAGCTCTAAATTTATCCCACTACCTGAACTATCTTACTATGCAAATCCTCCACGTAGTAAATACCTGTAGTACATCATACAGAGAGGCTCATAAAATTGTGTATAGTTATAAATAAGTGGTGTAACAGGAGGTTTCCCAGAATATAACTAGGACAACTAGGAAAGAGCGACCTCACCATTTTATCTTATTTCTCTCAAACCAAAAGGATTTACTTGGGAATTTGTGGTTGACTAAGAAACAGTAACATTTATTTAAATGGCTATATCCCTAATTTCTGATGTTAATACCTTTACAATTAAAATACTTTCCAATGTAACATAAAACGTAAAAGCAGTACAGAGCAAATAAAAACACATTGAAGGGTTCCTTTTTAAGAGGAAGATCTCCATCAGCTTCTATAAGGTCTGTTACAAGATGTAAGAAGAGACTCCTTAGATGGAAATTCAAGAGCCCAAGTCCATTCACCAAAAAGACCTATTCCCAAAAAGACCTATTCCCTGGACATAGTTCAGGGATTATTTGGAAATTGGGGGGGGGGGGAGCTCTGAAAATGATCTCAATAGGTAGGCAGATCTGTACATAAGAAAACAGTCCTTAATTAGTCATAAACCACTCAGAGAATTAAAAGTCATCACCAACGCTTTGAATTATACCCAGGAACAAACTGGAGGCTCAGGCAACTCCTTCAGCAGGGGAGTCACATTCCATTATCACAGCTTTGCAGATGAAAGAACATAAACCATAATCACGTAAAGTGTAAAGCTATGTGGTAGATACAATTATATCAGAGACATTAACATTTTATATCTGCTAGACACTGCATAGAAGTAGTTATAAACCACACATTTTTAAAAAAACAAACAAGTGGAAAGAAACCCTAACTTTCATGGGTCATAAATCTATCTTTAAATGATGGTTACTCCACTGATTTAGGTATTGCTTTGAACTTGTTACTTCTTGGCTCATTGACCATGCAACATTCAGAACTGTCACTGAAGGCACACCCCCATATCTAATACCAGGGCATGTCTCACCTTTGGCCCATGAGATGATTTCTTCTTCACTTCAGAAAAAGACAAGGAATTACTGGAAAGATTGGGGAGGTGAAGACTTTGCCCTGAAGCAGCTGATGATCCATCTGACATTACCATGATCTATGGCAAAAGGGAATTTAAAATATTAGTAACATTTATAAAATAGCTAAGGCTATAAAGCAAGGGCTCTTGGGAAGTGGACACTTAAATACCATGAATAAATGGGCAACTCCAGTTTCTTCTGCTGGCTGTGTGCAACTGACAACATTAGTTTTATTGCCATCATTTTGCCTTCACAGTAAACTGAAAGGACAAACTGAAGCACTAACAAAACAATGCTGTTAGACACCCAGAAACATCTTAGGGATGTGAGGGGAAGGGGTGGGGATAATTTGAGGAAAATAACATAAAGGTTATTAATTTGTTTTAGCTTGATTTCCTCATACCTCACAGTGAGCAGTGCAGGACCAAGACAATTTTTTGTTTTTTGACTATCCTTCTTAGCCTTGTACCCCAGGAAGCTCCCATTTAAAACTAATCAATAATAGTATAAAATGACATGATGCTTTTCTATACTTCCCAGCAGAGATGGGATGCTAGGTAGGAGCCTGAAATCTTAATTTCCCCACCCGCAAGTGTCCTTTTGTTTCAAGCAACTGCAGTGAATCCTACCATGGAGTCATTTATTATCTGGCAGTTGAAGGCAAGCTATATCCTGAGGCATCTTCCCTTACCCGATTTCCTTTAACATAGTTTACAATACACAGTGAGGCAATCAAGATAAATGCTAGGGGCGCCTGATGTTAAAACCTCTACCCACCTCTCAGGTACACCTGCCATGACTGCTATAGTGGCAGGAATGCTTTGCATCAAGGAAGAAGCATTAAACCTGTGTTGGGGTAACAGCAGAAAACACAGACTCACAATCTGGATGCATTCCTGGATGGCTCAGGTTTTAGTGGTGTGCAGGAGAGTGTTTGCTATTGAGACCAATGCTCTTGTCCCTTGAGATGTCTGACCTGACCATAGGACTCCTTAGGATTAAGCTAGCATGCTCTATACAGAGCAACCTTCAAAAAGCTGGCCGAAGTGGAATGGGACTGTAGGGAGCTGCAGGCCAAAACATCTGGTGAATCAAAAGTTGCCCATCCCTGCCATAATGTTTGGTACAAGATATCATGGTTCTCAGAAGAAAGAAAGAGCTACAGTTCACTTGATTTCACAGCTCCTACTACAAACACTGAATAGGATTCATCAGGGCTTAAAAAGCAACTATGGCTGAGATTCAGTTAGCAGACAGGTGGAACAGAAGTTCACCTATCATTCCATCTACAGTAGTTGTGTAGGGTGTGTGTGTGTGGAGGCGACTTTTCTTCCCTGCTTTTTCCCAGATGAAAGTAATTCACAGCAGATGGGGTCTCCCCAGTGGAGCTCCACACCCCCAGC
Source organism: Sceloporus undulatus (assembly GCF_019175285.1). Taxonomy (NCBI): domain Eukaryota; kingdom Metazoa; phylum Chordata; class Lepidosauria; order Squamata; family Phrynosomatidae; genus Sceloporus; species Sceloporus undulatus. Next base: position 198,949,593 of record NC_056523.1, read on the forward strand.
CACCAATTTGGCTGTGTGTGGGGCATCTATGCATGGTCTCGTTATTTTTATGCAACTGGGGAAGAAACAGCAGCATCCATTCCCAGGGTAAGGTTTCCCTGAGGGCATCTTGAACATGCCCAGGCACAACCTTGCAGCCTGCATGAAAGTAATCACAGCCATAGAAGTATGAGATTGATGTGGGTATGCAATGGGCCCCCACACACACCCTGCCCCACTACCACAACCATCCAAAAAGAACCTGAACTTTTAAGAGCTACCATTACAGCTGTTGTTCAGTGCTGGCATCCTCACTCTTATTCAAAACACTACTTTCCCTGTACTCTTTCTCCTATGGAAAGGGAATGGGGGGAAACGGTGGTGGTGAAGACTTTTTATTTTGGCATGCAAGGACAATGACAGTGGGCACTACCACTTCACTTTTTCAGTCTTCCCCCTTGTTCTCTTTCCATGGCATGGACAAGAAAGGGGAGGCAGTTCCCAGTGATTGTGACTGACTGTGAGCTCAGAAGCCTGTCCATCCCCAATTTGGCTAATCTGAGTGCTTGCCTGCTCCCTCTCTTCTAAGGTCTCCTCAGTGCTGCACAAAATCCAGTGTTTGATATACAGACAGCTGCTATAGTACTAGTGACTATTAACCCATAGACTTTGGGACTGATGACAAGTTGTGATTCTAGCCTCAAATCAAGAGCTTTCTCTTTGATTCCAGTTAGTGGGCCACTCAGCCCACTAACATGCAGAACAGTCTTTTCAACAAAGAGCAGATTACTTGCTTGACCTTACTGTTATGCTGACCAGGAAAGTTTCAGCACCTGAACCATTCCTAGAAGGGTATTTAACACCTAGCACTGTTGGGATTAGGCCAAGCCTAGTTAATATATATATGAGCTCAATCTATACATGAAACTGACATTCCAGATAGTACTTCTATTATGTCTACAATGTTAGACAGAAGCAAATAGGTTTTTAATATCCAAATTTGTTTAAATTTTGCACTTTGTTTAAATTAAATACACTAATTATTAATTTTAAAAGCTGAACATTAGTTTACATGGTTACTTTTGCTGTAGAGAACTTCCTCTCTATCTATCTATCTATCTATCTATCTATCTATCTATCTACCTACCTACCTATCTATCAAAGCACAAACAAAGCGTACTCTACTGGGGGCAGGAAATCCTATATCTTGCCACAACCACAGCAAGCAATAAAGTGTGAAGAAGTCTTTCAAAGCCTTTGTTTCTTGGGAAAACCACAAGATGGAACATGTATTGGTTATAAATACTGAATAAAGTTAACAAGCATTAAAATGTTTTTGGTCTTGAGTCTGAGACAGAAGGCATCCCTAATATTGACTTTATTGAGCAGAGTCAGTTTCTTAAGCCTCTTTTGCAACTACAGTATAAACAACAAACTAAAGAAGTGGAGTTGGGTGCTGATGTGGCAAGGAAGACTGACTACGTATCTGTGATTATTAATGCAGGGAAGACAGTGCAGGTATTTTTGTATTCATCCACCTGAAGTAAAAAACAACAACGATTCAAAGGTCCTGTGACACAGGAGCATGCCTTTGTCTCTATCTTTTTTCTTTCACTTATAGAGCTATGAAAACATCCATGTATAGTGATGGCAATAATAGTAGCAGCTGCTATTTCTCTTTTGTTATGTTTTTTTGCAGCCAGAGAAGTAGCCCAGAAAAGTAAAAATCAATTACTAATGAAAGAAACACAGAAAACAAAGGGTATGCTTTAAGTGTCACTTGAGAAAATGGCCTTAGTTATGTATCAGGTATCTAGCTACACATCTGACAAGCAAAGATCAGGGACAGGAAAAAGCAATTTGACCTTAAGCAAACTGGTAGCAGCAGCTCTGTAATTACCTTTTCACTGGTGCAGGACAGAGATACTCTAGGGAAAATATTAACCATGTACAACTTCTCTGATACTACTACCTTGATGGGGAGAGTTCTTATCCGTTTTGCATCAGAAACATTCTTAAGGCCGTTGTTAACAAGTATAAAGCTTTTTTCTCCCAGTAAATATTGGTCTTTTGTCTGTTATGCTTGAATGCTCATATAAAGATGATTGAAGGACTAAACATAGACAGGAAGACTGAACACAGTTTAGAAAAAGGAATGCCACTGTATTTAAACCACACAGTTCACTTTCTTTGTAGTACCAAACACTGGTTTGCCGAATAACTTCTTTTTTTTTATTTCACACAGCTGAATGGTTCTTAGGATCGTTTACCAAAAAAAAAAAGTTAAAAGAGAAGAAGAAGAAGAAAAATAACAACCCATAAGATCAATTAAGGCCCATGATAGCAAGCCAGCTGTAACAAAAACACAGAAAGTGACTTGCATCCAAAAGTTTACAAGGAAATTATGTGGGTCTCCCTGGGGAGAGAATTCTACAAATGGAGCACTAGTCCTAAAAATGTTCCTTCCCCTATTCCCCAAATCAGAAGGCAAAGTTGGACAAGAATCTCCAATTGATGTCCCCATATTATGGGCAAGGATGATTTGGAAACAGACGTTCCTTTGGGTGTCTAGGACACACAGGGTCTGATAAGGTAACCATCAACACTTCAGATTAACTAGGAACTAATGCAGTTCTTTAAGCATTTGTGTAACATGCTTCCCACAATCAGACCAAGTTAATAAATCAGCAAATGTTTATGGACAGTCATCAGAAAAATAACCTGTGTATAACCAGAGCCTGGAAAAGTTACTGTTTTGGACTTTACTTCCCAGGCAGCATGTTAATTGTAATCCCCAAAAGGTAATGCTCTATACATAATGATTACAGTAATCAGAGCAAGGATATCTGTGGCCAAATGTTTCTGTCTAGGAAGGCTTGACAGCTTCAGTTGATACGAGGAGGATATTTGGCTTCTCATGACAGAGCTGGATTGTAGGGGCATCCCTAGACTGCAAATTTGATTTTTCATAGGAGTGCAGTCTTATCTAAGACTAGGGGGAAACTACCTCCTTTGTTAAAAAAAGTCTTCTCATGTTTTTTTCAAAATTACTGCCATGCTAATGTTTCCCCCTTAAGTAATAAAAACAACAGTTAGTTCTATACTGGTTCCAATTCAGTCCTCAAAATGAATCTCAGGATTAAGAAAGGAATCGTGTAGCTATAGTTTGATACCTTCCCTGCAGTCTGTCTACATCATTTGATACAACAACTTCATCTCTGATACAACTGCTTTATTTTAAAATTTTATGTTATTTTATATTTTATTTATTAGCATGTATGAAACCATCAGGAAAACTTCATTAGGCCACGGAGCACAGTTCTGTCTATTCCAGGACCTCTTACAGCCCACCAAAATTGGGGAGCTGTGTGTGAAGAGAGAACCAGGATTCTAAGTGACACGAAATTCACTACCCATTAAAAAATACTAGCAGAAAAAGTATCCTTCAGTAACCAATGACAGGCACTCTTTCTTGTTTTTAGAGAATAAATATTTTCCAGGAGTGCCAGTTTCCAGAGGTGGGGGTGGCAGCCTCTGTAGCATGTTGTTGTTGGGGCTGTAAGAATGGTCTAAGAGCACACGAAGCCCACTCCGCTCATACACAATGCACTTAAATTATGGGGCTTACAGAACTTTTACCACCACCACCCCACACACGAATGTAAGTCTTTTACAATAATAGGAATGCTTTTCTGGAGGTGGTAGTAGGGCAAATCAAACCTGATCACACCTAGATGTGCCAGTATCACACAGCAAAGACATCATATATTTATTTGTTTTAAACATTCAGATAAAACTTACTCCTCCTGCTTTCAGCAACTTTCTTCTGAACTCTTCCGTTGGGTTATTGAAAGTAAGCTTTTCACAACGAAGATGGTTTACAGGTGGGTGGCCTTCCAGATGCAGGAACAGGTCATAATCAAACCGGACCTTTTTCGGTTCTTCCTGAGGATTGGGAAACAGTCACATATCAAGGGAAGATGATACCATGTGTACATTTTGCCAAGTTGGTACTTGTCAGCTCCATTGTTCCAATAATACTTCACAGTGCCAGCTATGATGAACTAAGCTTTGAATTATTTCAGTCTCTATATATTCTAGATATTATTGATTTTTCCTGTATCTATTAGCATCAGCCAAGACCTCTTAACTAATAATGACATTGATGCACATGTCTAGTGCTAGTATTACTTATTGAGAATTTTACTATCCTCTATGAGTCCTTCGCTTAGAATGAAGACCGATTTAAGATTTTAAAAAATGTTTTATAAACTAAGGGCTGTTGAAATAAGACTGGCGGAAGGGGCAGCTTGAAGCCGAAGGCAGACTGGGGCTGGAGCAACTGCACACCATGACCTCAATCCAACTTGAAGCCACCCCCCCCCCCAAAAAAAAGTGGCAAAGAGCTGCTCCTTTTTTGGGCAGCAAAATGCCAGCTTTGCACCCGCACTGCAACTGGAAGCTGGCTTCATGATGGCTGGGTGGTTTCCAGGCAGCTTGGGAGTGTGTGGCATGTAACGTTGTGCTCCCAAGCCACCCAGAAGGCGGGTTAACTTGCCGGTCTAAGAGGACTCTACATTGTAGGAGGTCATTGATTCCATTTTAGAAACAAGTCCTTATCACACTACACTGTTATAGCACTATATTTCATTAACTGCCACTGCAATATCCTATGGCATTCTGGGCTTTGTAGTTTAGTGAGACCCAGGAGCTCTTTGGCTGAGATGTCTAAATGCCCTTCCCTAAATTGCAAATCTTTGGATTCCATAGGATGGTGCCATGGCAGTTAAAGTGGAATGTAGTGCTATAACACTGCACTGTGATTAAGACACAAAAACCAAGATGGAAAAGCAAGACTTGCCCAAGATTATATGACAAATTCATGAATATGCTGAGACAGAAATCCAAGTCTTGGTCTAGCATCAGTGGGGTCACTAGGGGGGTGAGGAGAGGATGGACCACACCAGGTGAGGGTGACAACATTGCTCCTCAAACACTTAGCTTTGGGCAGAAACAGGCTGTGGCATTCTCCTGCTTCCCTTTAACATGCTTTAAGAGATGGTGGGAGTGGTGGGAGTGGGGTGAAGCTCAGTGAGAAGGAAAAAGAAAAGGCCCTAGAATTTTTTTAAATTAAAATTTCAAACTTCAAACTTTTAATTTTTAAAAAAAATTATTTTAGAAAAGTTTTATTCTTTTTAAATTTTGTTTGAAAACATCACATTTTAACAAATCTTCACTATGTATGTGCAAATACATTTAGGCTGTGCGTATGATGTTGTAATTTGACGGTATAATTTTAATTTTGCTAGTTGTTTATGTCACAACTATTAACATTACACTCAGTGGTATATGGGAGTTATGATTTACGAGTAACATTAGTGCAAAAAACATGTGAAATGGGAGGAGGTCAATGGGAGGTTAACACCATGAGTTATCGCACCGGGTGACACCAAATCTAGTGACGCCACTGTCTAGCATTAATGACAGGAGCCTAAGAGCCTGATATTGGTGTGCAGAACAATCCTAAACCTATTTACACAGAAACTCAAACTGCATTGAATGGAATCATGAACAGAATTGCAGGCTTGATTAAAATACATGCAATCCCCTGACACTGAAGAGACTTAGCAAGTAGATGCATGTGCTGATTAGTGTGTGTTCAGGGTATATCTGGATAAAACCCTCAACTAATATTTCCTTCTATGTCACTGAAAAACAACACAGCAACAGCCATCTCCTGAGACTATTCTAAACAAATGGCAAAAACTACTACCCAAGACACACTACTATTGCTCACTGCCATAGTGCTTAAGCAAAGATAGTTAAAGCATTTAATAGAAACATTAAATTTATAGCAAAATTCCTAAATTCCTCTAGCAAAAAAATAAAATAAAAACAAAACAAAACAAACAAAGCTAAGCACATTCACATAATCATGATGCAATCTACTGTACCAGGAAACAGGGTCAAATTACTGTCCTGTTATAAACACATAACATTTCTTAAAAGAGCAGAACAGACTGATGGCTGTACGAAAAATACATTTTGAAACAGCACAGAGCTTTTCTTGACTGTCTGTACCCTAGATTTGTGCAACCTGGGCTGTCAAGAAATGGAGGGTTTGAAAGGTGCAATTTTACTAAAATCCTAATTTTCCAAATGAAATTAGCATGCACACATCTCCATGTGTAAATTGACGTCTGCTTCAGTGTTAACAACATAAATGATACTTGAATCTTCTTCCCATCTGCATCAACTCTCAAAAATATTATTAGTGGGAAGAGTAAAATGAAATACTGACAATATTATTAGCAGGAGGCATGAAATGAAACACAGAATGTCTGAGGACAGATTCAAAGCAACAGAGGAGTAAGTCTACAAAATGTCTTGCTCACTCTTAAAATGAAGTTGCATCTGATGATAGAACAGCTAACCCAAGCAGCATCTGTAGCTTTTAACTAATAGCAGGGTAGCCAGTAACATGCTAGCTGAAGGTGATGCTAGAAAAGGAACAAAATTTCATGCTTCTATAGAAGCAGTACAGATTTGGATTTCTTTGGTAAAAAGTAATTCTTCCTATTCTATCAAAAGCCAAGATTCCATTCTCTAGAACAAACATAGTGTGTAGAAGCTCAGTGATTAAGAAACGGTGTGCATTACATGCGTATAAATGCAATTCTGTGTTACAAAACAATTCTGATATATTTGCTAATAGTCAATTATTTTTAGTTTTTTGTGGGGTTTTCGGGCTATGTGGCCATGGATGCCGGCAACGAAAGCCTTCAACTTCACAGTCAATTATTTGTTAGCTACATGCAACTGCTGGAGATTAGGTTTTGATTTCCATTGCACTGAATGCTATAGTAAGCATAACAATAATACGGTGAATAAAGAGAGAATGCACAAAACATATTTTTAACCACATAACTGATTCACAAATAACTTTCCTTAATTTTCACTGGATGGTATAATTCAAGCAAAAAAGTACTCTCCCACTCCCCAGGAGCTACTGCATAGAGTGACATACAGTCTAGCCTTCCAAAGTGCAGTATACTTCTTTCCACATTCTTAAATTCCATAAAACACATGCAACTTTTTGACAAAGCACTTTCCAACCAATATTCTTTAAATACCACCTGGTCTTACTGGACCTGTTCCCTTGATCTACCATCTTCTGTTTCTGGCCTCATAAATAAAGCCATTACTTATTCAAGTGAAATTGAATATCACACAAATAAAGGGCAGCTTGTACCATGGAGCTTCTCTTTCTCCCCCTCCTCCTGCAGCTCACTGTACCTCCATATGGTTGGGGAGACCTTTAGAACTTTGTTCTCATTGAGAAATTTCCCTGCTCTTACAGGAGCCCAATACAATGGTTTTCACGGTGTTCTTGTGATCTCCCCTATCCCTCCAGATAAAGTATTTTAGCAGGTTGAGTCTTCCTTATCCAAAGTGATTGCGATTAGAATGGATGTCAGCTTTTTTTGGACTTTGGAATATTTGCATATACATGAATTATCTTGGAGATGGGCTCTAAGTGTAAACATGAAATTCATTTATGTTTCATATGTGCCTTATACACATAGCCTCAAGCCAATTTTATGCATAATATTTTTAATAATAGTGTCCATGAAACAAAGTTTGTGTACACTGAACCATCGGAAAGCAAAGGTGTCATTATCTCATTCATACATATGGACAACTTTGGATTATTTTGGATTTTGGAATTCTGCATAAGGGAAACTCAACCTATTGCAAGAGGGAGTATGAGAAAAAAAATACACAAGCTTCCCTCCTGCTCTCACAGGCTTAAATCCTGTTAGTTATATTGATTGGAGTACACCCATTCATTGAATTAACAAAAAGAAGCCACAATGTGGGATTTCAACAAATATATTATATATTGTAATGCATATAAGTATTCTAATTCTATTTTGAATAGTGATTCAAACTGTAGATCTCCTAACTAACAGGATAATTACAACATCCATACTTTACATTTTCCAAATATTTTAAAAGTGAGAATGAACAAATTAAGAGAAGTCCTACACAAGTAAAGACCAGACACAATGGGAATCAGACACCCTAACTTGGCTGTATGCTTAGGCATATACAAGCACTGCAGAAGTAGACATTTTGCCTTGTCAAATAACAATCAAGTACCCTCAAAATTAATATAGGACAACTATAACAATAAAAAAAACCTGTAGTTTAAAATGAGTTAGTTAACTGTTGTCATGAAATTGGTATTTTCCCCTCAAATCATAATTTAGAGAGAAGTGTTATAACACAGTGTTCAAGACGATTCCCCTTACTAACTACTTCCTTTTTAAATGAACATTTTAATATTTCTTAAACTGTACAGCGCACCCGCATTATAGGCGGGCGTGCCATACGCGGCTTCAAGCATATGCTGGAAGCCATGGTGGAAAAACTCCTCTCATGTCCCAGAAGAAGTAATGGGGCATGTGCCTGTGGCGTGTGCCCCGCTGCACACCTCGGGCATGAGCCCCATTACTTCTAATGGGGCTTAAACATACGCATTTTTCCTTTATGCCGGGGGGGGGGGGTCCGGAATGAATCCCTGCGTAAGGGAAGGGCGCTCTGTATTTTATCACTCCAGTAGAGTGCAAGATAGTACATTTAGTAGATAGTATATTGAAAGATAGTGCACCCTTAATCACAGATTCTGCATCTATGGATTCTACTATCCACAGCTTGAAAATATTTTTGAAAACAAATCCAAAAGGAAAACCTTGGGGACATCATTTTATATGATGGACTTGAGCATTTTAGTAACCGGGGTGGTGGTGGTGTCCTGGAACCAACCCCAGTGAATAACAAGGGCCCACTGTATTTGTGATAATATCCAGTTTCTAGATGGGGTACCCTAATAGGGAAATTAAGGCATTGAGCTATTGGACAACATTTCACTTTGCACAAGGGAACCTTCATCACCTCTGCCCTTCATCACCAGCAATTCTTCAGGACAGTTTTGTTGGGGGCAGGGTAGTGCACATAAGGTAGAAAGGAAGCCCACCTTACTAGCAGATGCAGTTCTGTCAGTTATCTGATAACAACTCAGTTAAACTCACTGCATCTCTACAACAAACCTTAGCTCTAATAAAGATGGCTTATCAAGGTATAACAGCATCTGAATTTTACTGCAAAAAGAGAAAAATATAATAACTATGCAAGTATGTCTGGAGAAATGGAAAGAACAGAGTTACACACCTTGTTCTTGAAGTAAACCTCTATCGGCAATATGAAACCAGCATACCCAGATTCCTCAACTTTGTACGGTGGATCTTTGCACACTGGAAGGGAAAGAAAAGAAAGATGGTGATTACTTCATAAAGAAAAGCCAAACTACTACCCAAGACACACTTTAGTGAACTTTTTTTCATTAAGCAAATACTCTGATTCAACTATTTCTTACAGATCATATAAAGTTAACACAGCATATGTTTTTAGTTTTTGTTGATTGAATTAAGACAAGCACATGCTAAATTGGATTTTCCCTTATTTGGTTTAGTAGTGAACATTTTTCCATATATTTTTTTCTGATTCAAATTTTCCCAAAAATCCTAGCTTCAGAAGGCTAGTAGCCACAGCATGGTACATATAATCGTATCTAAAGAAAAGAGAGAGGAGTATATGAAATGGAAAAACTGTACACTCATATTTTTCTTGTTTCTTTACCCTTCCCCACATTATGCTGAAGCAGAAATCCCTTTTTAAGGGCATTTTTCTAAATGAATGACAGGTCAAAAATGTTTCATATATTTATGAGTAAATGTCCTCTAATGATTGCCTGCATTTTTCAAATAAGGCACGCAAAAACAATGCATAATATATAATTTATATTGTATACATCATGAATAATACATTATGTTCAGCAATATATGTCAATAAAATTAACACATTGCTTACACCTGTGCAGTAGTTTAAAACTCAGTTCAATTCACAGAGCTGCTCTTGGCTCAAAGCTGCATTCATTTATTCATTTATCACATCAGTTGTACAAACAACTTGCAAATTTGAAGAGGCTTATAAATGAAGTGCTATAAATACACACTCAATTATGTAGGTGAAACATGGCATTGTAATACTGTAATATTCAATATTCCCTCACAGCTTGAAAACAGAAACCTGAAGCACAGCATTATGACAGAAAGTTGATTAAAATGTACTTAGACGTAGATTCAAATGTTACAAGGACACATTATGTAGAGAGATCTTGTAGCACCTTTGAGATTAACTGAAATAGAGAAGTTGGCAGCATGAATTTTCGTAGACTTCCGTTTACTTCCTCAGATTCCTCTCTCACATACACATTTACATTTATGACACTTTACTTTGACAACTCTGGTCAGGAAAGAGGCAAATTTTTTAATGACACAAACAAAGTTGTGACAAAAGGGCAAGGTGGAATGGCTCCCAGCAGCTCAGAACAAATGCAATGGGTTAGTCTTTTACCTTTCTGTTTTGTGTGTGGGCTTCCAGGAAACACCTGGTTGACCATTGTTAAAACAAGAGCTTTGAAAATTGCTTTATTTTAATGATTCCCTGAATCCCAAGCCAGCACCACTAGGCCATGCTGTCTGGAAAATTCTGAGGGTTGTAGTCTAAACAAATTACTTTCCCAACCTCTAGTTAAAACTGATGGTGGTCTAAATGGACCCTGATCTGGCCAAGATTGTCTTTCTACTGGCAATTTAATAAAGAACATTATGGAAACAGGAGAGCGAATCAGCTTTTCAGGGGCAGTCTATGCATCTACAAATAAACAACAACAACTTAATATTACAACAGCATTAAAGTCCACTGTAACAAAACAAAACTTACTACGCTCATGCTCAGATCTATTAGAACAGATCCCATAGGTATTATGCTAAATCAAACTAGAATTTTGAAAAATTACTTTTTCAGGACTACTAATCCCAGATCAACTGGGATGGCCCCTTGTGGTCTCTTCCAACTCTATGAGTCTGAAGATTATCGCACCGGGGTTAAAACGTTCCCCGGTGCATTCTAATATGCACGCGCAGAGGAGTGAAGGAGTGTGATGGGAACCAGATGGGGCCCAGAACGCTAGTTTACTGCACACAGGAACGCCGCCACTGATCGTTCCCATCACATTCCCATCAAGTTCCAGGGGATGCCATTTATGGGAACGCTTTAAAACAGTTCCCAGAAATGGCGTCCCCTGGAACTCAATGGGAACGCAATGGGAACGCCCGGCGGCGTCGTTCCGCTGTGCGGTAAAATAGCGTTCTGGGCCCCATCGGGTTCCCATCACGCTCCATGCGCGCCCCCGCATGTGTACGTTAGAACGCATCAGGGAACGTTTTAACCCCGGTGTGATAATCTTCTTTTTGAAACCCAGTGGGTGACCTTGGGCAAGTCACATGCTCTTAACCTCAGGGGAAGGTAATGGCAAACCTCCTCTGAACAAATCTTGCCAAAACAGGTTTACCTTGGGCTCTCGATAAGTTGGAAATGATTTGAAGGCACACAACACGCTCCCAAAATCCTCCAGCCAACATGGCCAGCAACTGGTAGGGGACAAACACGTTTCCAAATTCTGGACCAATGAAAAATCTATACAACAGTTCTTTTCACAGTGGTTCATCAGTTGCCTATGGAAAGTCCATGAGCAGAAGGCAAAGGGCTTCTGTTGTTATCCCACAGCTACTAACAGTTCAGTTCACTAGGTTGCACATAGACCAAAACTACATTCATTTATCACATCGGTTCTACAAACAACTTGCAAATTTGAAGAAGTTTCTAAATGAAGTGCTATAAATACACATTCAAGTATGTAGTGAAACTTGGCATTGTAATATTGTAATATTCAATATACTATCATAGCTTGGAGATTCCGTAAAACCAGGAGGACTACTAGCTGTTGGATAGTCTTTCATCTTTCATGAATTTTCAATTCCATTTTAAAGCCAGTTAAGGTAGTGGTCATTGCTCCTCCTCATAATGGCAAATTCTGTCAGATAGTGTGGAATGTGAGCATCTATTCTTTTTTCTGGGCACAGAAACTTCTGTTAATTAGCTTCATTGCATGTGCTAGTATAAGGAAGGTAAAGAAAATGTGAGAACCTTTTCAGTACCATAAATATTAGGAGTAAGGAACTTCTGAGATAAAAATCTCAATACCAGCAGCAGTTGTCTGTATGTACCAGGCGTCTACATGTTCATAAGAGAAAACTTTCATATGCACTTGAGATAACACGGCACAGCAGTTTAGAATATTTGCATTTTGCAGTAACACATGATTCCACTAGCTAAATCTCTGAACATGTCAAAAGAAAATATTCAGTGGGATCGCACTAAAAGGCTGTAGTATGGTGTGCTACCAAAAATGATATTCACTGCCATTCATCCTTCCCTCCCCTTGTTTTACACTTGCAATGTTTTCCTCAGTTTATACCACACTGATTACATCCAAAGTGACAAATCAGCTGTCCGTGGAACAGATCAAGCCCCCAAGTGAATGCAACTATTCCATGTAAGTGATGATGTCTATCCATAGTGATACAGAAAGGAAGTAAAAGAGCTATTACATTGACAAAGATAAACACAAATTACACTTTCAGCATCATGTTACTCTTTCAGCTACTATATATAAAGTCCAAGCTACTGTTATGTGTCTTCACTTCAACCCTCACTTATGGCAACACTACAAATTGGGTTTTCTTGGCACGACTTATTCAGAGGAAGCTTGCCACTGCCTTCTTTTTGGGGTATGAATGACTGAGTGGATGATTCAGACCCTAGTCTCCTGTAGTCCAACACTCACATCACTATACAACGCTAGCCTTAAAAAAAGACACAAGTGTGATCTATTAAAAACAAACAAACAAACAAACCACCCTTTATTTTTCCTTACTCTACTCTATTGAGCACTCTACTCTACTGAGTATGTACAGTCCTTACCCCCTGGGCTTTTTACCCCAGTGATGTATTCAAGTCTTTTACGCCAAGTTTCAAGTCAAGTCTCAAGTCTAGGACCCAACTTTAACAGAAAAAAGGGAGGTGGAACACATTACTTGAAGGGGAACAGTAAACATATTTGGCAATGGGCTTGAAGTTGGGCTTGAGATCTGCTAGGCAGCCTTTTCCTGCTGCACACTGGATGAGCCTTCTAAAGATTTCAAAAGCATTTCAAAAGCTTCCCATTCAAGGTCTTGCTTGCTGTTCAAAAGTGAGTAATGCCAGCAACTCTAAAAACTCACTAAAAATATACAAGTCACCAATCAAGTAAGTGCATCATTTATTGCCAAGGCAATTCCAAGTCAACTTGTGTCCGGGTCAATCAATATGAGTCTACATCACAGCATTTCCTAAGTAGTGTATCTGTACCTAAGTCTGATTTCCCATGCCTGCTCATTGCTTCTTCTTGTGTGCATATGGTGCAGTTTGGGCTATATAACAACAAAAGCTTACTTATAAACAACAACATATGTAGTGACTTGGTTTTAATCTGGTTTTGTCTCAGTTGCATTTCTTTTTATTTGAATTTTAGTAAATTTAGCAAACAAACAACACTCACTTCCAAATGTGAAAAATAGTAGCAGTTCTCAGATTTTGACCCTCAAGATGTTATGGATGCCAGTTCCCAGAAGCCCCAGTGACCTTAGCCGATGGTCAAGTAATCTAGGACCTAAAGGCTAAAATACATAGAATCATAGAATC
>NC_056523.1:198968281-199047362 GCF_019175285.1 Sceloporus undulatus
CTTGCTTATTTCCCATGCTCTGTGCATTAGTGTAGAGACATCGCAGACCATGGTTCCCTTTTACTTGCTGCCTGTGCAAGTTTTTTTTTTGCCTCCCACTGTTGGGTCCTTGCACTGTTTGGCTTGTTTCCTCTATGTCAGTTTGTCTATTTTCGCCATCCCTTTCGCCTTCCTTAATATTGTCTCCCTTCCCCTCGGAACTCAGTTTAAAGCTCTCCTGATCAAGTTCTTGAGACTGTTGGCATCAACTGGTGTAAGATGCAACCCGTCTGTTGCAAGAAGTCCCTCCTCATGGAACCGCAGCCCATGATCGAAGAATCCAAATCCTTCTTGGCGGCACCATCTGCGAAGCCAGTTGTTCACATCTGCTATTTTCCTGTCCCTTCCTGGACCATGCCCTTCAACTGGCAGAAGAGACAAGATGACAACCTGTACATCCATTCCTTTCAGCTTCCTACATGATACATCATAGCACCTTCAAGTCATCAGTGGTGGTCAGTATTTGTGCAGATGTGTCTGTTTTGATTACATCAAAGGGTGAAAGTAATGGAAAACAGTGGACAGATATTTATTATCTTTCCATTTTATTTTATTTTAAGGATAAGATTAAACATAAATATTCTTCTATTCCCCTCAAATATGCAGGAGGAATAATAATATAACAAAAGCAACCACAAGAGAAGTACAACAGAAGCTACAAAGATCTATGAGATAAAAATAATTGTATTATATGGCACATCAGCCTGTGAAAATTAGTGGACAGTTTTCAAACCTCTCCCTTCCTTGCTTTGTTTATCAAAAGTCTTTCTATACTGCCTTTCACCACATGAGATTTCAGGGCAGTACAGCATATAAATTCTTTAAAACCACATTCGGTTCAGTAAAATGACAGATCCCACAAACAGAAAAAGGTAGCATAACAACATTCCATTACAAAGGCAGATTGGGAAGTTATAGAAATTGAAATGCCTGGGTAAAAAAACCCTTAGATTTCCCCATCTCACCCCAAAGATTTTAAAATTTAGGCTCCAAGGATGAAGACAACTGGTCATGCTCTAAATAGGACAGTAGAAGGTATCAAATATAAAGAGGGTACAGAAGATAAAAACAGAGGAAGAGAAGGACCACAAATCTTTTCAAGGGGAGCTGCTCTGAGTCCCAGTTCTGGGAAAAGAGTGGGATGATGATGATACTGCATCCTGAACAGCTGCTCACTGGCTATTTGTTTATTCACTAATATCTGCAGATCAAGGTGGTTGTCAATTTGCTACCCCCCCACTGTTGTTTTATGAAAGCGCATCTATTAATATTTGTTTTATTTGTGCAACATATGAGCAGTATTTTGTTTATTATATTTCTATGCTGCCTGACAGCAAAAGCTCTCTTGCTTTGCTTCCTTCTTCATTGTTCCTTAAACTAATTTTTAAAGCCATTTTTAAAATGACAATTAATAGATGCAGTAATGGGTAAAATTTGAGGAACCTTAGTGGTGTAGTGGTTAAATGCCTGTACTGCAGCCACTCACTCAAAACCATAAGGTTGCGAGTTCAATTACTAGCCAGGGCTCAATCTTGACTCAGGCTTGCATCCTTCTGAGGTCGCTAAAATTAGTACCCAGCTTGTTGGGGGCAATTAGCTTACAGTTGTAAACCGCTTAGAGACTGCTTAGTTCAGTATGAAGTGGTATATAAATGAAGCTGCTATTGCTATTGCTATTATCCCGGCATGAGTATAAGGAGACTCATACACAAATCTTTTCCTCCTCCTTAAACTTTCCAATGGATGGGGAGCATTTTAAAATGTAACACTAGAAATACATGGGGGGAAAAGACTGAACATGGCTGGAGTGGTCTTGCTTCTAATTTGAGGCAATTTCTTCTATACCATTGCAGCCCAAAAAATAATATTTGATAGGAAAATATATTATTATGTTGGTATTCCCACTATAGGTAGTGCTGCGTCTGAACACAAGGGATAGTAATGTTGCTGCACTAGACAGTTTTGTGCAATAAAGCTGTTATTTTTTAGGCCAATGTCTCAAACCATCAGTTTTGGGGGTCCCACATCCCTTTCCTTCACGTGCCAAGAACTGGCACCTTGTCTGTGTCTGCTAACTGCAACTATTCCTCTCCCAGAAATTCACTGCAGACCATCAGGCAACAGTTGGCAGACTGGCACTGGCCACGGATGACCACTTTGAGTAACACTAATTTGTGTGTGCGAGTGTCTTCAAGTTGCCTCTATTTCACAGGGTTTCCTTAGGCAAGGACTACTCAGAGGTGGTTTTGCCAGTTACTTCCTCTGAAATAAAACTACAGCACCTGGTATACGTTTGCAGTTTCCCAACCACATACTAGCCATGTTGTCCTGGCCTTTTCTCTGAACCCCCTTTCCCTTTCAGGTTACAAATGCCATAGATTTATTGAAGACACCCTGTGAATTTTATTTTATTTGTGAACAAGTAATTTCTCACACCAACATTGTATAATGGTTTGTACATTGGAAAAAGACTCTAAGAGACTAGAGTTCAGGTCCCCACTTGGTCATGGAAACCCCCTGGGTGATCTTGGGTGAGCCTTAGAGGAAGACAAAGGCAAACCACCTCTGAACAAATCTTGGGGGGGGGGGGGAGACCCACACAAAAAACCAAATTACTGTGTGATAGGTTCACCATAAAATGGAAACAACTTGAAAAGTACACAGAAAAAATCCCAGTGATTTCTGTGTATTACTAGCAGGGCTGACCTCCACAGTCAATAAGTGATTTATCTTTTATTCAGCTGGTAATAAGTGGATAAGTGCCTATCACACTTAAATCCTGTAACTTGATAGGATGGGCTTACCTTTAAATCACAGTCATAACGTGTGTATCATTCATTTGAGCACCAGAGAGACCAGAACAACTAACAGTTTGACATGGAAATGCCATTCTCACAAACCTCATGGTTTTAAGACATTTTGAACCCTTTGGAAGACCAGCATCTTCACAGTTATTAGACATTTTGTAATAATACTGTAATAGATATTACAGGAAGAAACACTGTTCCTTTAATACTGCACTAGCGGACACATTATTTAAAGTACTATGCCATCTAATGTTGTTGTTATTATTATTAAGCTTTATTTATAGACCGCTGTACATTTACACAGCGCTTTACTTACAATCAGTTAAAAATAGAATAAAATAAAATAAGCCTGCCTATGGTATACATTCTATAAAATAATTTAACATAATATATATTAATAATCTTAACATTAAATAATAAAACATAGCAGGTCACAAATAAAAATAAACCTACAATAACCATCAAGTGATGTCTGGGAATGCTTCCCTGAACTCAGTTTTAAAGCTGGGTAATGAGGTTATGAACCATGCTTGGGAAAGACGGAAGTTTCAGGAGTGAGGAGCAGCCAGTGAAAAGGGGCAGATCGAGGCTGGAGAAGAGAAAATCCTTGGCTGGGACAACAGTCCTTGATTCCGAGAATGGAGGGTGTGAATGGGAAGATAAGGAGAAAAAAGCTTCAATAAATAAGGAGGAGCCAGCCTATGGAGAGCTTTAAAAGTCATCAACAGCAGTTTGTAACGAATATGGAAAGGGAGGGGGAGCCAATGGAGAGATGACAATAAAGGAGAAATATGGTCAAAGCAATGAGCAGAATTGATGATGTGTGCAGCTGAATGCTGGACAGAAATTAAAGGATGGAGATGAGAAAGAGGAAGCCCCACCAGAAGGAGGTTACAAAAATCCAGTCGCAAGACTACTAAGGCATGGACCAGGATCTTGGCAGTGGAGGGTGAAAGAAATGGTCAAATTTTAGCAATATTATAAATAAAGAATCTACATGCCTAGGCTGTAGCTTGAATCTGGGGGATACACAACAGGAAGGAATAAAAAATGAAACCAAGACTGTGGGCTTCTTGCACAGGTAGAATAGAGATATTGGCCCGTTACAGACCGCCCAAAAGGGGCAGTCTTGGGCCGCTGCCGGTTGCAGCACGGAGGAGCCGCAGCAGCCAAACCGCGCGACTCCTCGGCACTGCGAAAAAGGAGTGCAGAAATCGCACTCCTTCCGGCAACCTGGAAGAGCCGCCGCAAGTGCCAAAGCGCGCACTCGCAACGGCTCTTCCGGGTTTAGACGCCCGGACGCTGTGCGTCCGTTACATCAAGATGGCCATACCCGTCTGTATAGGTCGCCGCCATCTTGCCGTATGGAATACGCGCAAGGGGCAAGGCGCGTCCGGAAGCGTCGCCCCTCGCGCGTATTCCTGGCGCAATGACGGTGCCGCTTAGGCCCGTCTGTAAGGCGCCATTGTCAACAAGAATAAAAAAGGAATAATGAATGGTAGGCTTTGGTGGAAAAAACAAGTCTTACACATATTGAGCTTCAAGTGCCATCACCACATCCACTGAAAAGCAGCTTCAAGACAAGAAGAAACTTGCTGTTCAAGACCTGGAGAAAGATCAGGGGTGGAAAGATACAACTGAGTGTCATCAGCATACAGATGATAAGAAAAGCCAAAGGAACTAATGAGTTTGCCTAAAGACAGTGTGTAAAGAGAAAACAATAAGGGACCCAAAACAGAGCCCTGTGGAACTACAACAGACAACAAGACGGGAGAGAAAGCCTGACCATCAGTGACCACTGCAAAAGTTCTGTCTGACAAATAAGATTTAAACCAATTAAGAACAGAGTCGGAGAACCAAGGTTAGAGAGAATATCAACTAAAAGACAGTGATCCACAGTGTCAAAGGCCACAGAGAGATCAAGGAGAACAAGAACAGAATAAAGGCCATTAGCCTTGGCCCGCAAAAGATCATCTGAGATCTTTGTCAGAGCTGTCTCTGTAGAGTGCAGTGGGCGGAAACTGGACTGAAAAGGATCTAAGATGGAATTAGCCTCAAGAAACTCAAGACAGGGAGAATAAACGACCCGTTCCAAAACCTTAGACAGAAAAAGAAGAAGAGAAATAGGATGATAGCTAGACAGAGAAGAAGGGTTGGGAGAAGGTTTTTTTCAGACTAGGAAGAAACTAAAGCATGTTTAAAAACAGAGGGGAAGGAGCCAGTAAAGAGAGAAAGATTAAAGATGTAGAGAAGCAAAGGCAGAATGGATAGAGCAACAGAAATTAGAAGACAAGGAGGAATTGGATCAAGAGAACAAGTTGCAGATTTGGAAGGTAACAACAAGATATCAGGTAAGAACCGCTACGGGGAATGAGATACTGAAATTACATTTTTTAAAAAAGTTGAATTACGTGTTTGTTCTAGTAAATTTTTCACATGGCCTAATATGCTTTCAAACTTGGTTGCCTGAGAGAAGCATATGTTGTTGATATATTAAAACAGATTATATAGAGGTACCTCATGACTATGTACATTAATGTTTAGTTATTCTTACTGCAAGCTGAAGAGACCCAAGAGGTTAAAAGTCTTATTTCATTCTTTTTAAGAGCTAACTCATTACACAGTTGACTTTACCCAAACAAAAAATTACCTAGGTGCCAAAGAAAATTTGGCAAGACAATTTCATCTTGACACACATGGTAAGTATTAGTTGATCCTCTGGGAAAATGGCTGATTACTAAAGTGAAGCCTGGGGGGAGAGGTACACAACACAGCATATTTTTAAACATAAATGTTTTAAAGGAATTTTTACTGGGAGAGGGGGAAAATTGGAAAAACTTCCCAAGTATTTCTTGGATGGCTGAGGCACAGGTATATAAGCAAAATTTTATATGCGTACCAGAAGGCTTGATTATTCTTTGAAATATTATTCTTCTCGCTGTTATTTTCCCAAAGGCAGCCAAAGTAGGAAAGCCTGGCAAAGTAGGAAAGCCTGACAATCCACAATTGGTTCCTTGTACAGTTAAGAAAAACCTCAAGCAAACATGTGCCCATCTATGGGATAGCATGAATACAGAAGACATTTGCTCTCAACTCTTTTAACCAACCAAAGTCCACTGAGACCTAGGAGTGAAACAGACGGGCATGAAAGAGCGGCCTGAATCACTTCAGCTGGAAGCAGGTTGAAACCCCATTGTCTGCACGGCCTGCACCCAACTGGCGCCGTCAGGAGTCAGATTATATCAGCTCCTTTTGGCTCCTGTCCTAAGAAACAGTGCATAGCTTTGGCATGGCTTCTGGCTGCTTTGGAGGTGTGCATCATTTAAACAGCACACCTCCAAAGCATCTGGAAGCTGCTTCATTTGGCTTGTCTGTTCAGGCCCTTACTCTTAAGATTGTAAGCTGAAGCTGTTATCAGTGTTTTAGTTGAATTTCTTGGGAAAATCCTGTGACTGAGACCTCTGCTTGATCAGAGTTTTTCTGAGAGTGGGAACTTTCTCAGCATTTTCCCAGCATGCTTACAAAGACCTCTTCAGAAAGCAGGTGGTGGCACAGGATTGTCTGGAAGCAGTGCTTGCATATGCACTCTCACTCTGCCCCACAATGTGTGGTGTGGGCTAACGCCTGCATAGACATTTTTGAATTTTCACTTCTTAAGGCTGCAATCTGATACTCTGGAGATGGCTCTGAAGAGGGCAATCTGATACTGAGGAGAACTGTAAGCAAGCAACCTTCAAAAGGCCTTAAGTGGCCCACCCCTGCTCCACTCAATTACCTGGAAATAATTCCCACTAAACTCTCTGGGGCCTACTGTTGAATAGATATGTAAACTGTTGAGTAGACACTGTAAAAATCTCTTTTTGGTATGATGAGATTGGTGAGGAGTAATAAAAATCTTGACTATTATCCCCTTTTTTTCCTAGCACATCATAACAGGATTTCTTCCAACACTTAGCCCCCTTTCACAGCTCCCCCACTTAAACCAAATTCACATATATTCCCCTCAGAGACAGAGGAAAAAGGCAAATTGTTGGATCCCAGCCATAGTAAATTAGCTGGGAGCATTCACGTTAATCTCCTTAGTTATTGAAATTCTTTCCATGAACAACTCCTCACTCACCAAAACCTCAAACACAGTTCCTATGACTATCTTTAATTTGTAAATGGAAATCTACTTTAACTTCCTTTGACTTCTTTCCCCATTCTAAAATACATTTCAGGAAATCAGTCATTATTATTAACTAATATCAATGCCAGTAACACCACCTGCTATATATTGAAACGAGCTGTGCAAATGTGAAAACAGACAGGGGAACATTGTATTGGGCTATGCATAATCAAATAAGGAAATTCTAAAAATACCAACTATACATTTGTAAAGCTTATTTTTCATACTTCTAGCTTAAGTATAATAGCATTGCTGGATAAGATCAAGGGCCTATTAAATCCAGCATTCTATTCCAACAATGACCATCCAGATGCTCATGAAAAACCCACATACAGAACATAGGTGCAGCAGTGCATAGGGGCATTCCCCATGTTTTCCAGCAATTGGTATTTGTAAGCAAATTCCTAAAGTACTAATGACAATATATAGCCACCTTGACTACAAGGCACTGACAACTTCAGTACCCATGGTTCTGCCTTATCTCTTTTTAAAGCTGTCCACCTTAACACCCATCACAACATCTTACTGGAAGTGAATTCCATAATTTAACTATGTGCTGTGCAAAAAAGCACTTCGTCAGAAATGTCTGGAATCTCCCACCATCCAGCTCCACTGGATGACCCTATGTTCTGAATTTATGAAAGGAAAACCTCCCCTCTCTCAACTTTCTTCACATACATAATTTTATGTTCTTCTCTTTAATAGACTCTATCTTGTCTCTTCTCACTGTTTTTCTTCTCCTAAGCAAAACAGACCCAAAGTTCAGACACCATATTTTCTTTAACATAACAATTGTGTCTGATCAGACTTTACCTGAAGTATGAGTACAACAGCACACAAATAGGTAGTGATCCATTTTCTCTGCAGGGGCCCAAGTTAACACTTAATGGATCTGAGAAACAGCTTCTGTATATCTGTTCCGGTTCCTACATGATGCTTTTGTATAATAGCATTGAAAGCACAGATATACAATTTTCCCTTGAAACCAGTTGTTATCATATACTAATGAGACTCCATAAAATTCCTTTTCCTACCCTGAAAATGTGTATACAGCCATCTGTACTACAAATCAGTGTCTTCATCTTAATCTCAAAAGATAAAGAAAATATTAGAAAACACAACAAATTGTGATATGGCACAATTCTTCAACCACTACAGATAAAACATTGAAACTTCAACATCTGTCATCTGCAATAGGCAAATGAGTTTAACAAGCACAACACAACACAAACCCTTAGATAAGGGACTCCCAAACTTTGGTCCTCCAGGTGCTTTGGACTTCATTTCTCAGATGGTCTAGCCAAGTTAGCTAGCAATTTTGGGAGCTGAAATCTGAATTCTGACTCTGGAGACCAGTGTTCAAATCCTAGCTCGGTCATGGAAACCCACTGGGTAACCTTGGGCAAGTCATACTCTCTCAGTTTCAGAGGATAACAATGGCAAACTCCCTCTGAAGAAACTTGCCAAGAAAAACCCATGATAGGTTCTTCTTAGGGTCACAATAACTCCGAAACAATTTGAAGGCAAACAACTACCACCACCCCACCATTTTAGGTTAAACGCTTTCCCTGAACTCTACTGTAATCTTACTCATCCCTAGCCCTAACCATTTCTGCATTTCTAACTGGCCCTACCTCTAACTGTTCCTCTGAAGATTTAGTCCATTCCTATCTGGCTCCTGTCCCTATCTCTTTTTCTAAATGACCCTCTCTGACAGTTTAACAGCCAAACCACTATGTTTGTATTCCCGGCCCCATAGGTTTCCTCCTAAAGGATTTCACAGGCTGTGATCAGCTGGGTTTATTCAACCTTGCCAAGCCTCTCTCGTCACAGGGTAAGTATCTGGAAGGACTACATCCTCAGTGGGACAGGTGGCACTATTGCGCCTGAATGCCAGGAGCACAGAACTAGGTGAGGAGAGGAGAGACACTCAAGCAAATTACTCAAAACAGCCTTAATGCATGAGAAATCTCCTTATTAGGATTTCTCTTGGTTAAGCTCAGATGCAAACCTTCCTCATTTGAATAATGATCATATAATTTTGTGGTTGCATGGATGAGAAATTTGCAACCTTGGTGATCAGGACTATATCAGAGGTGACAAACCTGGATCCAAGCTAGTATCTGAAGAACCATTCCTTTGATGGAGGTCATAAATTGGTGTCTGACCTTCAGACAGCAACAACTGACAAAAATAAAAATTGTTCCACATCAGGATTCCTTCAAATAAAAAACAGGAGTCAGGCTATGGTAGGCACTTCAGGTGCTAGTTTTTTGAGTGTGCAGGCTGTCTTTTTGGGGACTGGTGGAGCATACTTTTATATGGATTCTCTTTTGTGAGCTGAAGTGGTATAGTCCAGACAACTGTGTCTCTCTGAGAACTAAGCTGCCTGGGAATCCAAGCTGTGTTGCTAGGGGAATTATCTTCAAAACTGGCTCCATGAATTCATCACTGAGATGAATGGAACAAAGTGGATGCTGCATGGAATTGCTAGTAAATTCTATCCACATTTTCCCAGCATTTAGGCTTGAATTTATCTCTACAAATGGCATCACCTATTTCCCATCTTCCCCCCCCCCTCCTTTCAGAAATAAAAGCCTTGATGGAAAATTAGATTTTCTCACTAGCTTAACTAAGAGAATCAGCATGAACAGACTACAAAGCAAGACTTTCCCCTGTCTGGGAGCAAAGAGACATTATGTTATAACCAGGAGGCTGCTGCTTCCATGGTCAATGAATCAGTTTCTTCCCTGTACCCTAAAAAAGATTCCCCAGAAGTCAGCAATTCTTGTCATGAATCAAACAGGGTGGGGTGTGCCTAGAAGTTAAACATTTATGATCTTTGCAAACAAAAGGACTAAACTAATTTTTGTTGTTAAGAAATTACAGACATTTTAAATGAGTACTTAAGTTTTTGTTTTCATTCCAACAATTACATATAACTGTAGCCTTAGTACACACGCTTCTTATTTCACTGTAGCACAGATCACTCCTGTTGAATTCAAATGAAAGTCTGTTCAGATTGGAAGCCACTTTTTAAAAATTGTTTCTACACTTCTCTCCATCCATTTGCCCCAAACCAAATCCTAGTATTCCAGCCTTCTTTAAGTTAGAGTTTTGAAACCAGGGTTCCCAAGAACCCTAGTGTTCCATGAGAGATGTTCTGCAAGATATTGTGACTGGGGAAAACATAAATAACATTTTAGCTATAGATATAGTTTTTATGCAGAGGTTTCCTGAGACTTGAAAATTGTTTCAAGGTTTTAATCCAGTAAAACTGTTGAGAAAGGTTGCTTTAAGGTTTTTAAGTATTTTCAAAACATGTGCATGTTTTGAGGTCTTTAACTTGCTTTGATGACTATTACTATTAAAGTATCCATGAGTTGAATGATGGCACTTCATTCTGGACCCCCCTCCCCATGGACGAAACCTCAAGTCATGTGATTTTTAATTTCTATACGCACACATGCAGCCACTCTGTTGCGGCTGTGTGCATACATGGCCATAAACGCCAATGGGGCTTGCTGTCTGTGGATGCTTAAATATGCGGACGGAAAGATCACAGTTGGAGAAGGTGAGCTGAATAATCATTGCCACTGCATTCTCTCCTATCAAAATATCTCAAAAGATTTTCTAAACAAATTCTCAACTTCACATTACTTCCATGCCCTTAAGACACAAAAGAAACACATTTGAAAAAGCTGAGCAAAATCATATCAAAATCCATGTGTTACTTCACACTTTTACGAAAAAACTTGGGAATAGCAAAGTATAAAATGACTCTAAACTCTTAAATGTGTTGTGAGCCACTTATTTTGGAGATCATTGGAAGTTTCCTTTTCAGCAGCCTACTAGGCAAAAGTGGGTTTGTTAATACTTTCCCCACATGATATGATCTAAAATTACGCTATACTTGTTGGGGGGGAGACATAATCAGTTACTCAAACGAACAGATACTGTATCAAGAAAAATGTGTCCTGAAGGAAGACTGGAGGAAGGTTTTCTTGTTTTTTGGAGTAGAAAAGTAGTAAGTATGGTTGCTATCTCCCTGTCTCTCAGTATAAACCCCAGATGACCTAAGGAAACAGTGTCCTCTGCTGAAATACTGGAAGGCTATATATTTAGGGATGTAGGTATGCAATTTACCAAATATCGTACATTTCAAAATTGTACACAAACCATGTCTAAAAGATTTTAATCCTATGGGGCACAAAAGCCATTGTGCTCCTCACTTCAACGAATGAAACCTGAAAACCAAGAGCATTTTCAAATCTCTTTCTTACTATTGTTACAGTACATTCATAAAGCATAATAAATATCAAACAAATAAACAACCCCAAGCGCCCCCCCATAGCAATGTGTTCTAGATATTGGTGTTGCGTATCTACATACTACATACCCTTTTACATATCTTCTAAAACAAATTTAGTAAATTAAATGTTCATGCAGGCCTTCCCAGACTGAAATATCCCGGCCTCAGGATCTCAGGATTTCCCCCCTCCTCAGTAATGTCTGCAAAGCCCCCTTTTCTTTAGAACTGAAGTTGCAGTGGTTTATTGGTTGGTATTATTTTGTTTAATTTATTGTTATTTTAACTAGTTATTGTGGTTTTAAATTAGATATGTTGTTTAATAACTTTTTAAGGGGGGAGGGAAATATATTGTTTTTATGCTGTATGTTATTTTAATGTTGTAAACCGCCCGGATTGGTTCGCCACAGGGCGGTATATAAATAAAATATTATTATTATTATTATTATTATGTACAGTGGTACCTCGGGATACGAAATACCCAGGTTACGAAATTTTCGGGATACGAAAAAATCCCATTGGAAATCATTGTTCCGGGTTACGAATGTTTTTTCGGGTTACGAATAAAATTTTTGGTGCTTTTTTCGGCTTTTTCGCACGAAACGCGGCTTTTCCCCATTAGCGCCTATGGCAATTCGGCTTACGAAGGCTTTTCGGGTTACGAAAGCGGCCGCGGAACGAATTACTTTCGTAACCCGAGGCACCACTGTAACTGTAATAACAGAAAGCAAACTTACATATTAAAGAAAAACAAATTTATAATCAAATCAAAGATTAAGTAGCAAACTAGATGGGTAATTGTCTATACCATGTATAAATTAATGAAGGCAAACCAAATTTCCAATATGTTACAGAAATAGGTTTGGGGGCGGGTGTTTTTGGTTTTTTGCAATTACAGTTGTCTTAGTAATAAATGTTTCCTAAACTCCCAGGGAAACACCAGATGCTGGTATATTGCTGCTGCTGTGCGCCTCCAAGTAATTTCTGACTTGCGGCATGTAAGTGTTGTCAAAATCACTATACTAATACACTTTTTAACTCCAGATAAAAAAAGGAGTCAGTGTGTATGTTACAACATTTAACTCAACTTCTGACAACCGCAGCACCAGCAAAAAGACGTTGGAAGTTCTTTAGTAAACCATCTATAAATTGTCACGTATGAACTATGAAGTATTTCAGTAGAATTAATTTCTATCTTTGATATGCTGTTAGAATAGTGTTAAAAATTAAAACCAAGTTTCATTATCTGATTAACATATAAACAATCTACTTCATTATTCCAAGCAAGCTAATAGTTTATGTAAACGAAGCTACATGTATACTTAAGACTGAAAACACGGGAACAAGAAAACTGAGCAAAACTTCCCTCTAATTTTCTGTCAGAACGGGATACTGGGTTAAACACAACGCATTGGGGAACATGTCCTCATCTTCCCATCACCATGCTCCAGCGTGATCTGCTTAATTATCTCCTATTTTGTTGCTATAGTGAAGACAGCAAACAGTGGCATATGCTTAGCACTACTAACTAGCTACAAGCCTTGCTTTGCAAACATGGTTTAGAGGGCAAGTAGAAGTACAAATAAAAGCAACTGTTTGCCATTTTGGATGTAATAAGAGTGCATCATTTATAACAAATCAGGAATCTGGTGCTCATGAACCAACCTGGGGAATCAAAACTGTGTGTTTGTTTTAGTGTTATCTTAATAGCACTGAGCCCAGCTAACTTGTGAGAAGCTGCAAATAGTGCCATTAATCATCTAAGCGAAGGCAACACTTAAATGTTAGAAACATGGTAGATATTAAACCATTTTATTAATCTAGATCTTCAAAACCAAGTTCATCTATAAGATCTTCAAAACAAAGAATTTCTCTCTAGGTATACCTACATCAACAATGGTATCCTATCCACTTTAAATTCTGTATTCAATAGCATGGTTAAAACATCCTGTTCAGTTGTGGTTTCCCATGTTTTGTGTAGCTTTTGTGGGCTGGCAAATAGAGACACTAAACCCTTGTTTAATATAAGCAAAAGCTATAGCAGACATGTAATAAAGTCTAACAGATAGTTTACCACCTAGTGGTCTCTCATATAATACTTTCCTTCTATTTAAACGTTAGGAAGATAGCAGGATAATAATGATATAAGAACAGCGGAGGAGAGGATATTTCTTCATACAAGTAGCTACAACAAGTAATGCTATGAAGAACAAAGTAAATTTTAATTCAAAACTTTGAACTTTAAGTTATCACCATTTTAAGAGATTAATATCAACAGAGCTCTAAGAAATTGTCAGAAGAATAAGAAAAACAATTTGCCTGTGTGTGTGTGTGTGTGTTTAAAGGGATGTACTATTATTAGTAATCCACACGAGGATTAAACAACTGTTGGGAACTGCTCAGTAGCAAAGAAGAGGTAAGCCAGCATAGGTATGATGCTTAGCTAAGGCTAGTGGTAATTAGTATCCTTTTCCTGTACTTGGATTCCAAATATTCTCAGTCTGCTAAGAAAGTACACATTTAAATGAATACACATAAACACTGTAACATCTGCCTCACATTCTTCTTGAAACAACACAATTTTAGATAAACATATTGTTTTAATAGGAAAAAATCGTTAGTTAAATTTAATAAGACTTATTTCCAAATCAATATAAGCTGAACCGCTATTTTGAAATAGCAACCCATTCATTAGCAACTGAAAGAAAGGCTGCATCTGCACTGCAGAAATAATCAAGTTATTTCACTCTTTAACTGCCATGGCCCAATGCTATGGAATTCTGGGAAGTGTAGTTTTGTGAGACATTTCACTTTATCTCTGTCAGAGAGCTCTGGTGCCACAAAAAATTACAATTCCCAGAATTCCACAGCTTTGAGCCATAGCAGTTAAAGTGGTGTCAAACAGGATTATTTCTGCAGTGCGAACGCAGTTAAAGAGAAATGTAAAATGTATCCTTGTACATGCTGTATGCTGTAATTTTCTGTATCACCTTTTATAATATTAAGCTTTTGTTTGTTAAAGAGGAAAAAGTAAACAGGAAATCTGTAATAAGCAGAGTGCTCTGATTTACTGTTCATGATTATTTAAACCAATTACAAAAATTACCAGTTCATAGTATTAGAAAGCAAATTTCGTTCCAGGACGGAAAATCCTGGAATCTTATTGAAGTTGCTCCACTAAACCTCCATTCCACTATAGTCTTCAATTAAACTGAATTAAGAATGGATACTAAGAATGGTAATTTACAACAGTATGCATCCAATCAGTCTGAAATACAATTGTCTAGGGTTTTGCTCAGGTTATGAGAATATTACCAAAGAGTTTGCAAGGCCTGAGCAGGTCTATTAATAACTGGGACTCTTGGAATTCCTTCACTTATAGGGTTGTCATGTGTCAAAGCTGATATGATGGCAAAGAAACCAAAAATACAGATCTGCACATGATCAAAAATCTCTGAAATGGTAAAGTTCTCCTTTTCACTTGGCAGAATGTTTCAGCCAACTTGCCAACTGTGAACATGCATACAATGCTAAGTTACAACTCTATAAAAGGATATTTGTACCCAGGTTCTGCGTCAAATTCTATCTTTTTAGATATTCTATACTAACCTTTTTCACTGGAGTCACTCTCTGTGGCTTCATCTGCCCACATTCTGATTTCTTAATACTTCTAAAAGACACACAAATCTTGAAATCTCTCTCTTTTATCTATTTGGGGGGAGAGTGGTTGTTCTGTGTTCTTTCGGAAAAGCGCACAAAATCAAGGAACGTTTCAGATTTCAACAATATCTCTAAATTCAATTGGATGAGAAGACTGAGAACACAAGTTTACCAATAATAAAACCAAGGATGAAAAGGGCTGCCCACCACACTGTACCATCAGAAGTAACAAGGGGATACAGAAAAAATGTAAGTAAAAAAAACATTAGAAAGACTCCACTCTTATAAAAATCGCCTCCTGGTAATACCATCTCTTTTTGCCCCGATCACTTTGAAAAGGGGAGAGGGCATGAGCTGTAAAACACTATGCTGTAAACTACACAGGAGTATGAAAATGAGGCAAGTTTACTGTGTGATGAACACATGTCACAAAATCTATGCAGCAAATATTAAGGCCAAATGAGCCCGCTCCGCATCTTCGAGGCCGGCCTTGTTGCTGCCCGGGGGAGCAAGCCCAGGGGAGCTGGCCCACCCAGGCTCCCAGCATGCCTTGCTGGTGTCGGGCGCGCCCACTACTGGTCCATTGTGCTGTATGGGGCGGAAGAGCCCTCCTATTGGCTGCCCCGTTCCCCCAGGGTAGCTCATTGGTTGAGGGATCCTGGCTCCCGATTGGTTGATGAGCCTATATAAGGCCACGCAACATTCCATTTGGGTGACAGTTGCTCGGCTCTCCCACCCTCACTTTGGTGTTGTTGTCACAACTTTTCTTTTTGGGGCGGTAGCATATGTCATGGATCTGGATTAGGAGTCTTTTGTGACCTGACAGCACTGAGGGCATGCGATGTGGCCATTGCGGGGGCCACATGGTTTCAGCAGCTCCCAGTGACTAGGGGCTTAATAGCAAACATGCGATCGACCGATTGCATGTCTTATCCAGGGAGCTTTTCGTGGCCCCTATGTCATCCCAAAGCTTGGTCGTGACCAAGCAAATCGTTTCCTTGACCAATCAGGGGTTGGTTGATGATCCAGCTCCAGACCTCATGCTTTGGGCCAACCTGACCCCTGTGCTGTTTGGTTGATAAAGTTGTGGCTTTTCTTCCAATTCGGTGTCTTGGTCTTTTGTGGCAGCCTCCCTCCTCAGTAAGTTATTTTGTTTTGGGGAAAAAAAAACCCACAAGGCTACAGATTCCTTTGTCAACTAGATATCCAAGAATAGCAGGGGCATCAAAACTATAGTCAATAGAGGCAACCTCTACCTCCTGTCTAGTCCCCCCCTCCATTATAGCAAGAGCAAGAGCATTTCTATACTGCTTATAGTACATTTCTATACCGCTTATCAGTGAACTAGCACTCCTTAAGCCATTTATAATGTGTAAGCCAATTGCCCCCAACCTATAAAAGGATGGAAGGGCCAAGTAAACCCTGGAGTCCTGTCTGAGATTGAACACACAACTTTATGGCTGCAGTACTGACATTTGTTCACTGTGCTACTAGGGCTCCTACGTGAATGCTATTCATGAATAAAACCCGTGAATAAAACTTGAATAAAACATTATACTGTAGGTAGGAAGGTATACAGATATAAGCATGGTTCTACAGACCAGATATAGGTCATAAAAATAATTGGTGTGGGGGGGAGATGGACACATATTGGAGGCAGGGGGTGAACATCTTGGTTTCAGCGCCCCCCCCCCCCCTTTCCCAATGTTTAGTATATCTACTTGGTCACTCATGTTTTTAATTACACACATTCCCAAACATAGTGCTTCACAGTATCTTTTTAGAAGCCAGATTATCTGGGTGCATTACAATTTAATTGCTTTCAAGATGCAGGCATATAATATAATGTCGTAGTATCATCATCATCATCATCATCATCATCATCAGATATCCAGGACAAACTTGGAGGACTGCTTTTGGTTTGCCTTTTAATCTCACATACACACACACATACACATATATACAGAGAAAGGAAAAGAGAAACAAATCTTTGTTACTGATAGCTTCTTAAAACAAACAAACAAACAAACAAAAAACCCAAAACGAAAAAGCAAAAATCCAACCCTCAAGGAAAATTATTAATCTATAAATATATCAGCAAACTCTGTGTTTGTTATTGAATTAAATGGAACTGTAATAAAAGAATCCACCAAAGCATCCACTTTGTCCAATCTGGTGGTAGATTCAGATGGGGGTGTCTGCACTGTTCTGTGAAACATTTAGCCTTTTCTGTCAGAGGGCTTCGGTGCCACAATAAGCTCAAATTCTCAGAATTCCACAGCATTGAGACATGGCAGTTAAAGTGGTATCAAACTGGATTATTTCTAAGTGTGGATGAAGCCATAGATAACAGTCAATTTTTCATATCTATGGATTCTGCATTCATGAATTCAACCATCCACTAGTTTGAAATATTCAATAAAATAAATTAAATAAAAAATCCATAAAGCAAACCCTAATTTTACCATTTTATATACGGGACACCATTGTATATGAGTATCCACAGATTTTGGTGCTGGAACCAAATAGATATGAACGACCCACTGTACCTTTTGCACATAATATCTCCTTACAGTAGGAAGTGGAACAGTTTTTAATTAAAAGACAAATGAAATACAGGCGCGTTACAGACCGCCCGTTTGGGGCGGCCTGTAAGCGGCCCTTTCCTCACTGTATTGGGGCCTCAGCTGCCACAACGGTAGCCTCCGAGGCCCCGATCCGCTGCTTTCCAGGCCATGGGGATGCGGCAAAAGGCCGCTTCCCCACGGCCTGGAAAAGGGTGTCCTTGGGGCTTCATGCCCCAAGGACACCCGATGGCGGCGGGGAGGAGGAGAATGGGGCCGCTTGGCCCCTTCCTCCCTTGCATCCCTGGCACAGCTGTCTAAAGGCTGCCCCAGGGATGCAAACCTCAGAAGGAGCTCTAGGCGCCCTCGTGCGACGTGACTATGTCACGTCTGCGCCGCCTCATTTGGACGTCGTAATGGCGGCCCCCGTGTGGAACGGGCACCGCCATTTTGTACGGACTGGGTCCGTACTAGGTTTAGGGGTGTCAAGAAGTGACACCCCTTTCTAACCCTAGCACGTCCCCAGGACGTACTTTTATGCCCGTTTGTAACGGGCCACAGTTTGAGTTTCTGAAAGGCTTTATAATAATATAATATAGTAAATGTGAGCCAACGTGGTGTAGTGGGTTGAGGATTGGACTATGACTCTGGAGATCAGAGTTTGATTCCCCACTGAGATATGGAAATACACTGTGTGACCTTGGGCAAGCCACACAGTCTCGGCCCCAGAAAACCCTATGATAGGCTTTAGGATAACCATAAATTAGAAATGACTTAAAGGCACACCACCACCACAACATAGTAACTGGATGTAAAGAGATCTTGTAGCACCTTTGAGACCAACTTGAAAGAAACAGGTTGGCAGCATGAGCTTTTGTGACGTAGGTCCAAAATACAATGCAAAAATAATCCAGTTTGAGACTGCTTTAACTGCCCTGAGAAGGAGCACAGCAGGAACAATGAGAGGGAAACTAAAGTGGACAGTTGAATGGAGAGGAGAACTCACTGGTATTGTAGTGAGGGGGCAGGAAGCCAGTACCTTGTGACAGCTGCTGCTAACCTTACATCTTAGAAATACCTCTTCTTAAGCGATAGCCTGCACATGAGTTCTATGACTAATATCTCAAATAACTGCATAGATTTAAGTCTATGTATGGCATATGTCAGCAAACCGAAGACATATACACATAAATACCTAGCCCCCCCCCCCAAAAAAAAAAACACATTTAATTTAACAGGACTTGCCAATAGGAAAATCAGGGGCTAAGAAAAAGGGCCAAATGAAGTGATCTGTGGCTGCTCCAGCCGCAATCATTCTGGGGCTGCATCAGCTGGATGCTGCAGTCCTGAAGTCAGCCACTGCTGGGGTCCTGAATGGGCTTCCAGCAGGAGGAGCTTTTTGCCATTCCTTTCTGGGCTGGCTTTAGGCCATGTTAGCCAGTCCCAGGGAGGCTTTCAGCCGCTTTGAGGGCATGCGCTGTTTGAATACCATACCCCCAAGGTGCCCAGAAGGCACTTTATGTGGCCTGTCTGCTTCAGGGCTCAGACTGCAGTCTTTGTGTAATGCATAAGTAATGCGAGACTCAAACCCTGTAAAGTGGGAAAATAGCAAAATGTTGGGCAAAAGGACAGAACAGGAAAAAGTTCTACTATATTTGGGAGGGCCTGCTTCTAGATTGGTATAGATAAAACTGTAATGCTAAAGAGCAACCCTTGATGCTTTATTTATTCTGTGTTTTGGACAAAAATCTACTATATTAAAACAACAACAACAACATGGTGTGAGGGCAATCTGGCTGTGACATCTGTCACCCCATTCATTCTCAGGGTTGATTTGGCTGATCTGGTTAGCTAGGTGGGTGTCCCCTTCCTCCCTCACCACTCCATGTGCATCCCTTACGAAGGTGTGTGCTCCGTGGAAGAGGCTGACCATTCCAGATAGAAGCAGTGTACTGCTCTTCGGTCAAGGGTATAATAAGAATAAGAATGTTTAATCATCAGAGCCAGACCTAACCTAATCTTCTATTGAAAAGTTGTTTTCAGAGATGAACCAATTGCCCTCTTCAAAAAGAATGGAGGAAAGCAAAGAAGATAAGTGTACAAAATTGGGAACACAAGATGAAGAAAGGGCTGCATATCATCTCCAAGTCCTTTTCTTGCAGGGATCTCTCCCAACACACCAGCAAGCTGCCATCCCCAATTTATTTTTACATTTTTCTGGCATTTTTTAAAACTGAAAAATGCAAAAGAATGGGTCAAAATTCCCCAACACTTAATCAATCACCCTCTTTAACCAGCTGAAAAAGAAACAGAGAGTGACATAATATCACTTCTGCTTTAGGTTTCAGCAATGTGTTTTGCCAGATATGGCGGGAAATGTGTTGTGTTGCAGGGGCAGTTGCCTACTGCTGAACAAAAGCCAGGAATGTAGAAGAATAAGTATCCAAACAGGGGAACAATGAAAGAGAAGGTAAGTAGAGTTCTGATGGACAAGAAGACCATGGGTCTATCTGGTCCAGCATCTCTTTTCCTACAGCAGTTCACCAACAGTAAGCAGGGCATGTGGATATGTTCTCCAGATCCATGGCTACTGGAATTCATAACTAGTCATATTGATCGTTCAGATCAACCCAAGGGGGGGGGGTCAGCCCAGAAGTAAGGACAAGGGAGAAGCACTCATGTAATGAAACTGTTAATGAAGAGCCAGGGGCCCTTTCACACTACACAATTATAGCACTACGATTCCACTTTAATTGCCATGGTTCCATTCCATGGAGACCTGGAGTTTAGGAAGAACATTTCAAATTCTCAGCCAAAGAATCGAGTGTCCCACCATGGCAGTTATAGTAGAATCACAGTTTTACAACTGGGTAGTGTGAAAGGGACCCAAGAAAAACCAATCTCTAAAAGGACCGGGCAACAAATATTACTTGCAAAAATCACAAAAAAGACACAGATATATAAACTCTTGTCAATATTTAGCTACTTTTTCCTAAAGCTATTTTTATTGTGCCATAACTTTGCTCATAATACACTGAAGGACTATAATCAGTGTGTTTTCATTTCCTCTCCATTAACAACCTTCTTGTACATATGTGAGTTCTGCCTTGAGTTGCCAGGCTGGAAATGAGATAAGGCACTTGTAACTTTAATCTTTAATAGATTATGGAGCACTCTAAAGCTCGATCAAGCAGGACAAAGTCATCTGTGCTCCCTCACCTTCAAAAAACCCAATATCAGCTGCAATCATTCCTTCTCAACATGGCTACTATTCTTGTTGCCAAAGATGAAAACAGAGTAGGGCACTCCTCTGCACCCCTCCTCTGCTCTCCCCTGGGAAAACCATAGCTGCATTGGGAAGGGACACCTCATCTTATTTGATTATCTGTTAAAGTAAGAAAAGCCCCATCCCATATCTAACCTAGCAAACCTAATTCTGCCCTTTCAGACTTATATTTTTAAATTTTACTTCAGGGTAAAATTCTTATTAAAAGAGAGAGAGCATGCTGATTTTAAATAGACAGAAGGTGTATACTTAATCAGCATCAATGGTGTACCACATGCATTCAGAGAATTTGAACAAGACCCTTTTCAAAAGTTCTATATGCGCTACATAATTAATGCAGTTTGATACTGCTTTAATTGCCATGGGTCAATGCTATGTATTTCTGGGATTTGTAGTTTTGTAAGCTATTTAGCCTTCCCTGTAAGCGAGCTTTGGTGCCAAAACAAAATACAACCCCCTGGATTCCATAGGATGACAGTTAAGGTGGTATCAAATTGCATTAATTGCAGTGTAGCAGTAGCCTAAGCTGCTAATAAGTAAGCTAACAGGGGAAGGGATAAAACTCAAGATTTTGGAGACTATTCAGAATTCTCCATAAAGTGGTGCCAAAAATGGATCTCTTTATAGAAATGGGTGAAGAAAAGAAAACAAAGCAAGGTTCTTGACATCGGAGTGTAATATAAAAATTGAGGTTGACAGCTATATTGGTCATAGCTCATTATTTTGAGTATGACGTTTCATTGCACGAAAGACTAAGCAACTGCCTTGCAACATTATTGGAAAAATAAAAAGGCATGAAAAATGTGATGTCTTAAAGAAAGAAAATCAAAGCTAGAAGAGAATTATTACTAACACATACCAGTAATACTGTTTCAAACATTTCACTTATGTGTGCGTGTGTTTTTTTAATTTAAGAAAACATTACATTTAACAAAAATATTTTTTGGAACTGCAAGAATGAACAAATCTAAATGGAAACATACTAATCAGATGGAGGTCATAAACACAAAGATCTAACTGGCAATTACACACAACGTTTTGAACAACTGTGCATGTTACTTTTTTAAAAAAAGTACATTTGATGTTTCTTGCATAAAAATTAATCATGTTATGATTAAAGCTAATCCTGAAAGTCAAAAGGTGTTGTGCTTCAGTTATATATCAAAAGATGGTGGAATGCAACTAAAAGAGATAAGAAATAAGAATATATATAATCTAGTTTGTGAAAAACAAACTATGCCACAGATCTGCACTTGTTTAATGTAAGAAAGGTTTGGGGTTTTTTCGAGTTCTCAGAGGACAATAGTTAGTAAATGCCTGCTGCATTCTCTAGGCTCATAAAAAATCCCCCTCTACTCCCCTCCCTATCCAGTGCTTGCTGTTTGTTTGAAATACCACATCTACGGTATTTAATTGGCACCACACTAGGGACCATCACAGTTGCTGAGTAACATTCCTTATGTGCCCCTCGTTAAAGGAACATTAATGACTGCAATCAGTCCAATTCCACTTCCTTGCCCAATGATTTAATTTCCTGTACAGTATTGCTTTCAGCTCCCTTTGAAAATTTCCTCAGCCGGTATTCTTCTTCTCTCAGACCTCTGTTCTCTATTATGCAACAAAACCTCTACTTGTGGGACATGGGCAGACCACAGGTTGTTACAAATTATGCCCCTCGCTGCCTTGAGTCAGTAAGATTCAGACTATCCTGTCTTATTTAGATTCTAATACTGTTTCAGAAATATTTTATTTATTTCCTGTCTGCTACTAACTCTATAGTAACTCGCAAAGTTTCTCTTTTTGCCCTAGCAGCAATGAAAATTCGAACCAGATATATTGCTGGTATTGCTGCTGATTCCTTCAGGGATACTCTAATTTAATTACTGTTTCTTTGTTTATACTTTATGTATTTTAACTGTAATCAATTTTAATTTTTATATGCAAGATTTTTATGTTATTTATTTTATGTGGTTCTTTTTATATTGCTGCTCTTTCACGTATCGTATTTTATCACTTTGTATGCAAATTGCCTATGGTCTCTAAGCATAAATAAAGGAACAGCCTTGATTCAGTGTCTCACTAAAACCAAATGATATAAACTTGGTTTTAAAAGATGCCCCTTCCTCAATGAACTAACAGTTACAAGCAGAAGCAGGTACAGCAAAAGCAAAGGAATCAAGCCAAGGGCTAGATTCAGAAGTAGGCATTTGGAGAGTTAATAAAGTGTATTTGTAATGCCCTTTCCACCAAAGGACAGAACATCAAACATAAAGCATCAAAAACAGATAATAGAACACTGACAATAAAAATGCTAAAATAATATGCTAATATACTAAACCAACTCCTTATCAGTGACTACCAATCTTGGCAACCTTAGACACACTCAGTAATTTAACAGTCCAGAGAATCAAAGAGGAAGGTCTTCAACCCTTTGCGAAAGTAAGTAAAATCCTCCTCCAGCCAGAGGTGCAAAGGAAGACTGTCCCATAAACATGGAGCCAGATCCTAAAAGGCTCACAACATTGACAGAGCCATATGCATTGGTGGAACCGTCAACAATCCTTTGTGTGCAGATCTTGAATATATATATGGTACATATCATGCTAGCCAAGCTGCCAAATGCTGGGGGAGGTTAAAGTGCAGGTCCTTAAATAGCAGGGCCAAAGCCTTGTAAAGAGCCCTGGCCCAGACTGGTAGCCAGGAGAGGGATCTATGAAGGGAAGAGACATGTCTGTGGAGATTTAAGACAACCTGAACAGCACTGTTCTGGATTAAAATCAGAGGAGTAAGAGAACAGGAAAGCAAAGAAGGGTTCTTACATACTAAGGCAGAAGAAATGAAGCCCAGATGTTGACAAGAAATCTAATCTAAACACACCAACGTATAAGCCAAAACATAGCAGCCAGACACCTCTAGAGATATAAGAAAGCTTGTGTATAGTTGGTTCAGTCACATATTCTACATGATAAGGAGGAAATTAATAGCAGCAGCAGTGTGTGGGACTGCTTTCTTAACTGTAAAGTGGTCTACTAAGTATTTTACTGTTGGCTGTTTAATAATGTAACATAAATAACGCAAGTTTTCTATATTAAGCACAAGAGAATATTTAGAATTAATCTCTATTCTTCATGGTAAACTTTGTGGATAGTAATGCCAAGTTTCAGCAGAACAACAAGTATTGCATAGGACAAAGAGTGAATCGTGTTGGGTCTCTTTCTGGGAGAAAGAAGGCATAAAAATGAAATAAATACTTGAATAATAAAATAATTAAAAGAGGAGGTGGGGTGGGGCATTATTTAAGTGGGTTTGCCCTTAAGTTGTTACTGTGTGCTTTCAAGTCATTTCCAACTTATGGTTACCCTAAGACGAACTTATTTTAGGGGCTTTCTGTTCATCAGCACCTTAACAAAAGTCAGTAGCTAAGGCATTTGAGAATTTTAGTAACTGAAAAAAGCATACCTCTGCATGCTGACTATCTAGGTAAAGAGAGAAAGGGGAACAAAAGTAGGGAAAGAACATCTCAGCAGTCCTATAGGCATTGCAATGTATATAATAATTACATTCGTGTTGAAAAGTACAGACCAAAATGCTCAACTTCTGTATGAACCATTCACATAAGCTTTTGAGAAAAGAGGGAAGAGGCTCACGAGAGAGAAAAAAAATCTATCTTTTTCCCTTGCATTGTCTGAACATAACAGGAATATTTTTGTCCCCATGGAAGCAGAGTGGGCATGCAAAGCATTTTCACTACCTCTTCTCCTTTATAACTATGATGCAAAAGAACTGTGAAGAAACATGAGCTGGATGAGTCATTAGCACTTCTATCAAATGCTTCTGTCAAATGTTCTCTGCTAAGATCTTGCATGATTCCATTCCAGGATTAGTTGTGTTCTAGGATAATAAAAGTCTTTTTAATGTTTTAATGAAGAACTACTTAAACTAGCAGGAGAAAGCTATAGTATAATCTATGTAAATAGAAGATTCTCAACTTTCCCCTAAATATGTAGGATTAATGGGAGTATGAGGAAGATGCTAAGTCTTTATAAACTACCGTAGTTCAAACAATACTTGACACAGAATCTACATATTGTGCTAAGAAAATGTATGTGATCAGACACATAGATTAATGCATACTGTATATGCATT
Source organism: Sceloporus undulatus (assembly GCF_019175285.1). Taxonomy (NCBI): domain Eukaryota; kingdom Metazoa; phylum Chordata; class Lepidosauria; order Squamata; family Phrynosomatidae; genus Sceloporus; species Sceloporus undulatus. The sequence continues at coordinate 198,993,261 of NC_056523.1, forward strand.
ACTATAAGCTAACCTCATGCATAAGTCAAGGGCTCATTTTGGGGGCAAAATCATGGACTTTGATATTACCCATGCATAGGCTGAAGGTAAAACTTAAAGACATATAATAAAAGATGTAAAGGATGAAGCCAAGAAAAGCAATGACAAAGAACTCACAAAATTCTGAGAGATGTAACTGTTTGGGCTCACACTAAAGTATGGATAGATGAGAGCAGGGGTAGGCAACCTGCGGCCCGTGGGCCGGATGCGGCCCGGCGAGGCCTTGGGACCAGCCCCAGCCTGGTCCTGCTGCCGATTGCTGCCGGGGTCTTTGGCATCTTGCGCGAGGGGCATGGTGGGGCAATTGTCTATAGAAGCCTCAGAAACATGCATTCATCTTAACATTTTTTTAAAAATCAGCAATTTTTTCCCGTGTCCTCCATTTTTTATTTAAAAAAGTGTCCTCCATTTTAACATTTTGTCCTACATTTGTCCCGGTTTATTTATTTATTTATTTATTTATTAAAAAATATTTAATTATTTATTTTTTGGCTTCGACCCCCCAGTTGTCTGAGGGACAGCAACCCGGTCCCCGGCTCAAAAGGGTTGCCTACCCCTGGATGAGAGAGTAAAGGGGCCTAGTGCTTCTTTTAGTCGATCCAAGGAAGAATTAACCTCTCACCTTTTACCAAGGGCTGATTCCTTTTTGATAAGAGTTCAAGTACAGTACTTACAACTGACCCATAAATCAACCCAAGTTTTTTGGGTCAATTTTTAACAAAAAATTATAGACTTATACATGAGTATATACAGTAGTTTCTTCCTCCCAGTTGATACCAATTTCCTTTCACACATACCTGATTAAGTACCACGTGAAGGTTCTTATGATTAAAACACATCATGGCTATTATGTTAAAGCACAGAACACAGATATGATGATGAACAGGGAATTCGGTGTGCCACAAGCTTGTAAACAAAATACAGATACAACACAGAACAAGCATGTGACATAACTGTAACTTGACTTAAGAAAAGCATCTCAAGTGAGTTATTTAAAATTTGGGCCACACTATGTGCTTGCATTTTGTTCACCGTAGGCATCTTGGTTCTTTGTTATTACAACTGAAAAATATCTCAAAAGCTCAGGAGAAAAGAGCAGAGGGTAGTGTTAGAGGAGAAAGAGATAGGAGTTGTTCAACTCTTTTCTTTCCTGCCATTTATACACTCAAACTCACTTTCTCTAAATTTCTCCTTTCTCCAGTTGTTAAAATGTACAGGCCTTGTTACTACTTTAGGAGAAGTTAGGCATTCGTTTACAAGATTTTTTTTTAAAAAAACAGCAAGAAGTAAGAGATATGCACTGTAGACCCATCTCTGCCTCTTCTCTACCAGGTAATTTCAGAATAGAAGAAACCCTTTACAGTGCGCCCACGTCATACATGGGTGCTCCATATGCAGCTTTGAGCTTATGCTGAAAGCCATGTGCCAGAAGAGGCAATGGCATGTGTTCCCATGGCATGCGTGCTGTGCCACACCACAAACATAAGCCCCATTGTTTTCAATGGGGCTCAAGCATACATTGTATTTTCCTTACGTGGGGGTCCAGAATGGATCCCCTGTGTAACGGAAGGGTGCACTGTACTCATACAAGGGAGGAACTACTCTTCCCAATTACTAATTGACTTTGGAATCTCATACAAAGACGAAACAATATAGACCTCTCACTGTATGAATGCCCAGTCATCATACTTATTTTTACTATCAACATTAGGAAATTTACCTATAATTACAAAATCCTGATCAATGAGGAAAAGCAAATGGATTGTGTTTGTCATACAATAGATGCTTAAATTTCAGCTAGCATTTGCATTAAATAATTTGAGTCAAATAATTCCCAGAATCACCTTGTATCCTAAAGTAATTACTTAGTAACTGCATTGCCTCCATTATGTGATTAGCTTTACCATGTTGCAGTGAATTATTTTTACCCTACAAAATCCCACTGAAATTATGTAAGTGCCTATTAATTTTAATGAGAAGTTGCATAATGGGAAGTACACAGACAAATTAGTGTTTGAGGGCTATGCGGAAGTTTAGAGTAAACTGCAATCTTAAAGCAATGCATCTATTAAAGATGGCAACTGTGTAGAACAAACATTTCACCCAGATTATGTACAGTACTTTATTTAATTTGCAGTCTTTGTACTGTTTAGTTATTCTACTATAGTTTTTATTTATGTGGCAGTACCTCTATAGTGTGTCAGAAGATGTAAAGGATTTATGATACTGGATTCAGATCAGCCCAGTCAAAATCAAACAGCTAGCCTAAATGCCAGTACAAAATTAAGGACCCAATCCCAGTAAGAGTAAAGCCACTGAATGAATAGGACCATTAAGTAAACAAAAATGTACATTCCACTGATTCAATGGATCTACTCTTCTTTGGACTAAGCTTTAAATTTATTCCTATTTTTTTGTGAAGCTGTAGGAGGCAAGAGAGTATTTGCCTACAGAATATGCTCTAGTTAGTCTAAACTAAAAACACTTTTGAGTCAGCATGGGAAAAAAATCTTAGTACTTCACTCATTACTGGGGTAGAGGGTGTTAAGGGAAAGTACGGCAAAACAGCAAATGGATCATAGTCCCCTTTTCTTTACATTAGGAAAGTCGATATCAGACAGGAGATTTAATAATCTTTTCTGAACCAGTGTTACAATATCTACAAGACAGGAAAGCATCTAAAAATTGAGTTCTCAGTTAGGAATATAAAGACCACCACCAACAACAAAAAGCAACTAATGAGGCAAATACTATTTCTGGAGCACCACAAATACATAGAGAGTCAAAGGCGTATGAGAATATTTGCTGGAACGGATCCCCTGCAAGTTCAAAGGGGCAACTGTATTCATATTTAGTCACCAACACACAAGTGCAAGCACACAAACCATTTCTAAAAACTATGTAGCAGGTAGGGTTTTACAACATAGTACAGCGGTACTACTCAAAGTAGCAGTCTGTAGATGAATGCTGGTTTGGGGTCACTGGCTAGCAGACCACAACAAGTTTCCAAGACAGAAATAAACAATTGCAGTCAATAGGCACAAATATGGTACTGACATATGCTTCAAAAAGATGACAATCCCCATATCAGTCTGAGAAACACTGATGTAAAATAAATCATTATAATTTCTGGTCCTAGTTTGCCTTTCTCAGTTCTATCTCTCCCGTTCTCTTTGATGTCTGCTTGACGATACACAGGACCAGAAAAAACAAAATTATTTTCTTTGTTTTACTAATGCCGATGGATTTTTTCTTTTTTTTCTTCTTTTGTCTGAATCTCATAAACTGATAAAAACAAATACACTTCTCACAGTTCAGGTGTTCCTTACCAGCTAGGTCCTAAAACGTAGGACCTCACAGTTGCATTTGTAATGAAAGAAATAATTTTTTAAAAAAAGCAAATTCAAGTTCTAATTTTTTCTCACATGAACTCCACTTTTAAAGATAACAAACAGGTTAATTTTGTGATAAACCAAGTTATGCTTGGCAAATTTTATGTTCCAAAAGTAACAATGTGACTCTTAATCTGCAAGTGCTAATACTGCATTATTTTCAATTTCCCCCAAAAAGAAATGGAAAAGATGTTTTCTTTTTCTTCTCCATGGGTTCTACATTTCCATAATTTTCAAAACTCCACATCTCTATTCATCCACTCCCAAAAGACCCCCTGGGTCAATTTCAAATATACAAGATGAGGGATGTATTTGAGTAAGATAAGCAAGAGATTCTGCCATTATCATCATGATTTGCCTAGCAAATAGGACTGGAGGTGAAACTTCCAAGGAATAACAGAAAAACACAGGCTAGTAGATGTCAGAAAATAATCTATCAGAGCTAAAACAAATGGGATATACAAATAAAGGCCACCAGTTCTTACCCTAATGGAGCTTGGTGCTTAACTCTGGCTGGATTCTACTCAGTCCTGAGAGATTTAGCATTTAAGAGCATAAATGACATGAATTAAACATCAGACTCCTATTGAAGAATGGAAATAACTCTGTACTAGGGCTGTATATCTTCACTTGTCTTGTTCTCATGTGAAAGAACGAAAAACCACAATTCTTTTCTCCTTGCTTGTAAGAAGATATGTAAAATTTCTGGAAACTGTAAAGCGGGGATGGTAGAGGGTTTTTTCCCCTCCCAGAAAGGAGGGGGGAATGCAATACATATGTTTCGTATCAAAACTAAACATATTCTATTGCTTTAGCTGTAAATGCTTAATTAACAACTCATTTAACATATACAATTGTGCTGGTTGGCAGATGTATGAAATTTAAAAATACAGAAAAGCTTTAATTTTGTACAGTATAAGCAAAATTGTGAGTATATATTACACTATGGAGAGAACTGCAAACTGCTGTATCCTATGGTATCTAAGCACAAGTTTCTCAATTTTTGTCAGATGAGAATCGGGGGAAATGAAGACAAATATTCCAAGTTTTTATTTTTAATAAAATTAAAAAATAAGGTAGTTTATTTTGACACAAACAGTCACAACACTAAGGACTAAATCAGAAGCATATTATGATATAAACTGTGAAAATATTAAAACTATTTAATAGTGTATTATCACAAGCAATGATCACTCCCAGTATGCTCTTTAAAAGATGGCAGCACCCACCAGGTAGAGAAATGTAACTGGGATTTGACTATGTTAGGAATGAAAAGAAATTATTGTTCTAATTTTATAGGGTATTCTCCTACTACATCGCATATTATAGTTATTGACATTTAGAGTAATAAAAGCTTCTTTGAATAAACATTTTGATAATTGCAAAAGAGAAAATATTGAACAGAAGGGCTGTTTTTTAAAATCTTCCTCAATGTTTCTAAGTTGTCCACTGGAAAAACTGAAAACTTGTTCCTGGAGAAAAATATAGGTGAAAATTATCTTTGTTCAAGTTTCTAAGTGTCTCCCAGGCAAATTTTCTCTGCAAGTAAGACAGTAAGATATTTCACTTAGTCTTCAGTGGGTTGTCACACTTGTTAGAATGATTTTTGCAGAAAATCTACCGTTTTGACAGCTAATCTACAACAGCTGCTGTTTTGTTGTATAAATGTTTCAAAAATTAGAAGCATCAGAGAGTATCTTTTTGATTGATAAACCTGTTCTTCTGAGCTTGCTCCACGTGCGCATGCACGTGCACGTGCACACACACGCACACACACAGATGTGAGCTGCTTAACAAAGGAAAAGGATACTAAGACCATCTTCACAATTTGCAAAAAGCGAAATTTTGTGGGGTTTAAAAAAACCTCTCAACAGGCTGTCTCAACATGTTGAGACAGACCATCTCATTATGAATGAGCAATTTAGTGAGATTCCTTCACACTCCTTCGTCCTGTTTCCTTGTTTCCTAAAATGTGTGCAAAAGCTGGAGTACTGAAATGAACCACACTTGAGGTACACATCATGAAGGCAGCTATGTACAGTATATGATTTGATGTTGTTGTTATGCATCTTCAAGTTATGATGACCCTAAGGAGAAACTACCATAGGGTTTTCTTGGCATGATTTGTTCAGAGGAAGCTTGCCATTGCGGTCCCCTGAGGCTGAGAGTATGTGACTTGCCCAAGGTAAACCCAGTGGATTTCATGGCTAAACAGGGAGTCAAACTGTGCAGTCCAAAGTTTTGTAATACCTTCCCAAAATGCATACCTGTACGGAATCATTTAAAAATATTGATGTGTTTTTAATGAAAAACTAACCTTTTTATTAATTTTTGTAGGATTTTTTTTTTTAGCCATTTGTTTTATCTTCCAAATGTTGCTAGCAATCTTGAGGACAGAAAGGCAGGAGCTAAAATACCTTAGAGCTGAATAAAAATAAATGTGTCAACCTCACTGTAGAATTAATTGATTTCTTTTCCAATGTATTAAATTAGGGCAATTTTTATATATCCCATCTTGTTAAGCATATGCTATAATAAAACAAACTTCTTTCCACACAAATCTAATTGTTCCACATTAGGCAACAATATTTTGTTTTGAATTTTCTTTTCATTTCTTGGACCTTATGTTATTGTTGGACCTTATGTTATTATCTTATTGTTGTTGTTTTTTTTGGGGGGGGGGCCTAAATAGCTCCCATCATTAGTGCCAAATTATATAGTCAAGTGTGTTAGATAAATTGGAACACAAGGCTGACATTTTTTCTGTCCTAACAATTGACAAGCAACAGTCTAATCTCTTGGTTGAGTTATGAAACTAGTACAGTAAGGAAGACTGCGAGTGAAATTAACTGAACACTGTTTCAGTTAAAATTGTGCTCATTTTATTGATACTGAGGTACATAACTGACACTGAATGAGCTCTGTCTTGATGTTCTTTCATAATTATACAAGGGCATTCTACAATGGTGTTAAAACTAAAAGAACACACTCTATAAACAGAAGGGAGGGAGAAATGACAAAAAAAATGTAAGGGAGGGTGAATCAGGAAAAAGATATACAAAAAGTACCCAGATTTCACACGACAATCATAAAGTGTAACATAGGCCTGGAACAGACGGGCCTTTGTGGCACCCTCGTCATGTGCAAGGGCTGCCTGGTGGGCAGAGCGCCCACACACCCGGCAACCCTTGCATGTGACGAGGGCACTGCAGCTGCGGCCGCCCAGCAGACACAGCACCTAACAGTGATGTCGCAGCTGCACTGCCTCCAAATGGGCCGGCGCAGCTGCGACATCCCCATGCCGTGGCTGGCGCTTTGGGGTGGCGGAAGTGTGTCACAAAAAGGAGCTGCTTCCAGGCACTCCTTTTTTGCTCCGCAGCAGCGCTGCATAATTTGGTTGCTGCGCTGCTCCTGCGGAGCAAAGAGAGGCGCCCAGGACGCGCCTTTTTTGGCGGTCTGTACCACGCCATACTTTTTCTGATTAAAGATTGAAGTGACACTAAATAAACTAGTTTGAGGACTGAAATACATGGGCAAAATGACACAGCTTCAGGCCACGTGGGGGACATGCTGCTTAAACGACACATGCCCTGAATGCAGCCTGAAGCTGTGCTGAGGCCTCACCAACAAAAAAGAACTGGGGGCATGAAGGATGGATAGAATCTGCTCCTTCTGGCAACCCAGTTCAAGTCCACAACAATGGCTGGGACTGGACATATGCTGTTGTTGCGGTCCTGGTGTGAACAGTGCTGGTGCAGCCTCATGCCATTCCTTTGGGCCCATCTGTTTCAGGCCAAAGACTTGGGATGGGAAAAGCAGACAAGTGAAATTAGTGTTATACTGTTTTGAGAGGAAAGCATGAGCAAGAATACTGACTACATAATCAGAGGCTGAAAATCAAGACAGATGTAGTCACCATCATTTACCATCAGCCATGAAGTTTCAGGACGCCAAATCAAGAAAAATGGGAATTGGGAAAGAAAAGATAAGTTTGCACAAGAATACTTCTTGACAGCACAAGACACTTCCCTGCTGCATTAACATTATACAGGAAAATTCTAATTTTATGAGACAGACCTAAATATTTTCTTCCGTCATGGAGACTGGTTGGATACTGATTAATTTTATGTTGCTTCCTTGACTTAATTTGTTGGCATTTTAATATTTTGGCTAACTTTTACAGAAAATGAGATGACCTTGGCCTGCCTGAATAATCCTACTTTGCAGTGCTAGGCTGTAGATCAAGAATTCTGCAGTTAATCAACTCTAATATTATTTATCTGTTATCTAGACAGCCATACTCAGCCCCCTTCACTTACCACCCTGTATTTACACACACAGAGTTAATAGCTGTCCATTTACTTTTAAGCCTCCTTACATATCTTGAACGAATAGGGGAATGTCCCAATCCTTGACCTGACTAACCCCAGAAAGGATTAGTTTAAATTAGCATGGAAATTCTTATCAGTGAATAGACTTCCTTAAGTGACTTTTCACAAAATGGCCTCTTGCAGATCCTAGGTCTATTAAGATATCAATTGTATTATATCATGTAGGTTGAGTTTTCTCCAATCAGGAAAGATTTCATCAATTTAACAGCAACACCATTAGCAAGCATCTAGATCTATTTGAGTTCTTATGCTGTAAGGAGACATACATCAACTAACTTCGAGCAGAGACAGATTCCCCCTTCATACATCTTCAGCAGTTGCTCTTCAGAGCTGAGAAAATCTACAAATAGAGTACTGAATGTTGTATAGTGGGGAAGAGGAAAATGTTCTACTGTGGCACATAGGATTTGCATCGGAGAACTGGAGGAAATCAAGTGCTGGTGAAATGTCAGGAATAAACTCTTCTAGGAAACAGCCTCATCACCCATAACCTCCCCCCCCCAAAAAAAACCCTATGGATGCCAGCCTTGAAAGCCTTCAACTTCACATTTTTTATTGTGCAGATCATCACTTTCATTGTACAAATTCAATGTGTGTTTGAGTATCAAAACATAAAGCAGCTCCAATCTGGCCTGAATATGTTTCTCTTCTTAAAAAATTACATTGCTTCATAAAAATTAGTTAGCAACATTGGTCATGAATACAACACTGTTCAATTTGGGTCAATTCAGATCTCCAGATGATTATCCTGCATAAACATGTATGAATATGAAATATATAAATGCTCATAGATACTTTGGGTCCTGAAAAAGGTGCCCTTGAAAGACTAACATGCTGAAGGTACAGGCCAGTTCTACCCAGTCTCATGTTGTCGTTTACAGACAACATAGGCCAACAGCCCCGGGCCAAGATCAGCCAGTTTAGACACTAATCCGGTGGTTCTGGGCAAACTCTGGCCCAAAAGGCTGTTGTTTTGGTCTAAAAAGACCAACTGTTTAATACTGTCTCTCCCCACCACCACCACCACCACCACGATTACACACACACACACACACACACACACACACACACACACCTAGATATAAACTTTTCAGGCATATAAAACTCAACGGGACATTACAATACAGGGAAAGACCCATAGCTGTGTTGAAACTACCTTGTGCAGTGTTCCAGGAGTCAAACGATATTCCAAATGTCATTTAGCCATGAACCTAAGCAGACAAGTCAATATCTCCTATTTTAAGAATGACAAAAAAAATAGTCATGCTGGAAAGGCAAACAGCACCATTCTTCTTGTGCTCCTAGGCAACTGGCATTCTGAGGCACCTTGTCAAATAAAGTGAGAGAACCTTGTTTATTTCAACTTCTTGAAGAAAGAAGATGGTTCAAAGAGTGATATCATGGCAATTTATGAAATGGTTAATAATCCATTATTAAGCAACATCAAACCACAATCTTCCCCATCTTGTATTAGCATTCCAACTGTTGAAAATACTGAACTGTGAACTTTTTTCTTGCTGTAGTCCAGGTATCAATACTATAAAATGCAAATATGTACATGTGTGTGCTTGTGTGCCTTCACGTTGCTTGTTAACTTATGGTGATCCTATGGATTTCATAGGATTTTCTTAGGCAAGGAATGCTCAGAGGTGGTTCTGCCCCTTCCTTCCTCTGAAATATAGCCAATGGAATGTGGCATTTCTTAGTGGTCTCTCATCCAGATACTAACCAGGGCTGACTCTTCTTAGCTTCCAAGATCAGAAATGATCCGTTGCCTTTAAGGTATTTAGGCCCCTAAGATACTTAGTTCATGATGAAATTAAATAAATAATGAGGAACACAAACATATATGAGGAATGAATTCTAAAGCCTTCTCTCACCTGTTCAAAGTGTTAACATAGTAGTACGGCGGGGGGGGGGGGGGGATGCTATAGGTATGAGATTAGTCCTTGATACTTCTAATAAAAACAACCCCTAGAGCTTCTGTGATTTCCAGATGTGGCAGTATTTGTAAAACATTTTTCCACACCAGGTATTAGGCTCATTTTACACATGCTGCTAAGCAGCTTCTACTTGGCAGTAACATTCAGTCACAATTGCCTGTGCTGAATTTCAACGGAAGAGTGGTGCTGTTTTCAATTATATGTTCTCCCAACTCTTGTAGATTCCATTGGTTGTTCATATCTCTGCTCCCAGTGTATCTTTTTATGCAAAATCCCTATGAAAGTTTCAATTATTAGGAAGCATAAAGCCCACATGCAAAGAGTTACCTGTTGGATTAATCTTTTTCTGTTTTTAACTATGCAAAAACTCTTGACTTTGTTTTTAACCCCTGAGGCACAATACAATTGAATTACTAAGAAATGCCAAAAACAACAGAAAGTATTAAGAGTCTGTTCTGCAGTAAAGGAAAATAATTTAAGTCAAAATGTTAATGGCTTCCTTTTTATTTTTCAAGAAAAATAATGCTAGGTATAATTTAACACTACTCTCCCAAAGTTGTTGTTAATTTTTAAGTACAACCTCAAGAAGGCTGGACGGGATTAATTTAAACTTAAAGAAACTATCTGCAGTTTTAAAATAATGAAAGTACTGGAAAAGGTTGCTGATGAACACAACAATAAACATCTTAAAGGAAAGTGGCATTTAAAATAAACTCCAAACTGGTAAAGAAAAGGCTGTTTGTTTACAAAGAGATATGGGATAGGGAAAGAAACTAGAAGTCAGGCAGATTTTAGCCCTTTGCATAACCATGGGGTATCAGTATGTGTCAGGAGAAGAGAGCTGCACCACCTGTCTCTCCCTCCCTCCCCATGTCAGCATATCTACTTCCTTAGTAACTGACCTCCCCACAATGTGCAGGAAGGTCTGAAAGACAACTACTTGCCTGAATGTGAATAGACACCTCCAGTCTAAACAGGGAACTTGTACTCACAAACCAGACATCCCCCTGAGCCCTGTTAAATCTATTACTACAAACTGGAAGGAATATGTCTGTGACTCTGCTTAGAAGACCTGTCTACCAAACCTTAGCGAGCTAGGCATTTATATATAAAACACTACAATTAATTCGATTTAAAATAAAGAAATAAATGTGACTTCCTAATCTCTGTTTTCCATCTATACACCTTACCTTCCTCCATCCAACTTCTCTCTTTCCCCTAATTTTTCTCCATGTTACTTATTTCATCTTATGTCTTTGTTTCCTGCTTTTTAACTTTGAATTCAGCCCAGCGATGTTCCATGAAAGTAGTTTTGTTGTCATTATTTTCTTATTTATTATGAGTTTATTAATGTCTCACTCTTCTATACTTCTTTGTTTTTCCCCCTTTTACTTTCTATCTGTTCTAATTTTCTCGTATTATTTCTACCTTCCGGTCTTTTTTTCTGGCTGGTTGCATTTTGTGATTCAGTCTTGGTCTGATTCAGTCTCTTCTTCTGATGTTAACCTGTCTGAGTCTTCTGTACAGTGGTGCCTCGGGTTACGAAATTAATTCGTAACGCGGCCGCTTTCGTAACCCGAAAAGCCTTCGTAAGCCGAATTGCCATAGGCGCTAATGGGGAAAAGCCGCGATTCCGTGCGAAAAAGCCGAAAAAAGCACCAAAAGTTTTTTCGTAACCCGAAAAAACATTCGTAACCCGAAACAATAATTCCCTATGGGATTTTTTCGTATCCCGAAAATTTCGTAACCTGGGTATTTCGTATCCCGAGGTACCACTGTACTTTCTTTTCCTTCCTTGGGATTCTTTGTTCTAAATTCTCTTACAGATCTTGTTTCTATCTTAGTCATTTTATTTTATTTTCCTCTTGTCTCTCCTTTCCTCTCCTCAGTTCTCTCTGCTTCTTGTGTTTCTTTATAATTAGTTAAGAAATCTTTCATTTTTCTTTCTGAGTTTATAATAAATCTCTTTTTCTTAAATGTTAAGGACACTCCTTCTGTTTTTCCCCATCTGTACTTTATATTGTTATGTCTTAGACATTCTGTTAGTATCGTGTAGTCTCTTCCCCAGCGTTTGTGTAAGGATTGCTTTGTATATTTTTACCTCTTTTCCTTCCATCTCAAATTTTTTATTGACATTTGTTTCTAGTACAAGAAGTCTTACTCTCTCTTTTACAAAAGAAATCATGATATCTCTTGGAGATTGTGCTTTTTAGCAATCCAGGAGTCTGCTTTCTCCTCCTTTTCCATTACTTTTTTCAAATGTCAACCACTACTGACCATTCTTTCTCATTGTTCTCCATTGCTTTATTCTTTATCATATCTGTTAATTTATCAATTTCTATATAGTCCATAACCTTCCAAATCCGTTCCATTATCTTCGGGCTGTCTCCTTTCCATTTTCTGGCACAAATTGTTCTCGTCGTTGTTATAAAGTAGGATTCTTCCGTATTTGTTTTCTAATTCTTCATCTATAATTCCTAATAGATATATTTTAGGGTCTTTCTTAAAGTTAATTCTTGTAATTTTTCTTTTAGTGTTATGTATTTGGGACCAAATGTTCCTGGCATTTTTACATGTCCTCCACATGTGCAAGAAAGTACCTTTCTCCTCTCTAGATTTCCAACATACTTTGTTTGAATTTTTATAAATTTTTGATATTTTTTTCTGGAGTTAGGTACCAGTGAAATTGCATTTTATAATCATTTTCTCTCATGATGTAGTTATAAGTGTATTTTAGTTCTTTTTTCCATGTTGTCTCCCATGTTGTCTTCTGATTGTATTGTTTCCCCTAATTCTTGTGACCATTTTATCATACAGTCTTTAACTTGCTAAGTTTCAATATTAAATGTTCTTTCCCTTTAGTGAGTACTTTTTCACTTTCGGTCTCCTCTTCTGCTATACCATAAAGTTTTTGGTCCATTTTGTAGCTTTCCTTTAGCTGTCGGTATAAGAACCAGTTGAATTTAATATTTTGTCTTTCCAGTTGTTCTACCATTTTCATTCTCGACTTTCCTTTCTCTGTAGTTAATATACACAGGTAGGTCAACCATTTCTCTAATGTTATTTCCTCTTTATGATGGAATACCCCAATTGCTAAAACCCCTTATGGGTTTGTATTGTTAATAAATCTTTTATATTTTTCCCAAACCATGACCAGTGATTTTCGTATATAATGATTTTTAAATTCTATGTTTGCTTTTACTTTTTCATAAATAATATATATGCCAACCAAACAGTAATTGAACACCTTCTAATGATAGTAATCTTCTGTTCTCTAATCTAACCCACTCCTTTATCCATCCTAAGTAAGATGTATAAAAAATAAAGTTTAAGGTTTGGTAACCCTAACCCTCCTCTGGTGATATGGTCTTGGAATAATTTTGTTTTAATTCTAGACTTCTTACCTGCCAATATGAATTTGGCTAGTTCACTTAGCCATTATTTACATGGACTATCGTTGGTTAGTATTGGTATAGTTTGAAACAAACAAAAAAAAAGGATCCTCAGTAACACACACTTTTATAGTTGAAATTCTTCCTAAAATTGATAGATTTATATTTTCCCATCTATGCGGTTCCCATTTACATTCTAACCAGACCCCCTTATAGTTGCTTTTATATACATCTGACTTCTGTGCTGTTATTATACCTAGATATCTTACTTTTTTCTATTTTGTAACCTGTTATTTTAATGAACTTTCGCTTTTCTTCTTCTCACATTACCATCATTAGTACTTTCGTCTTTTTTATTTACTTTGAATCCTGAAAATTGTCCATATCTATTTAGGTGTTCCAACAATAAGTGAATACTATCTAATGGTTCTGTTAAATAAATCTAAGTTAAATAAATCTGTTAAATAAATCTTAGGCCCGTTACAGACCGCCCAAAAGGGGCGGTCTCGGGCCGCTGCCGGTTGCAGCGCGGAGGAGTCGCAGCAGCCAAACCACGCGACTCCTCCGTGCTGCAAAGAAGGAGCGCGAAAATTGTGCTCCTTCCGGCAACCTGGAAGAGATGCCGCAAGTGCCAAAGTGTGCACTTGCAGCATCACTTCTGGGGCGTGACGTGCGGATGCAGAGCGTCCGCTTCATCAATATGGCGGTGGCCGTGTGGAACGGCCGCCGCCATTTGTTATGGACTCAGTCCATAATAGGAGTAGGGGCGTCTGGAAGAGACGCCCCTTTTTCAAAATGGGACGTCCTAAGGACGTCCCTTATGGCGGTGTGTAACGCGCCTAAGTTTAAATTCTTGCCCTTTTATTTTCACCCCTCTTATCTTATCTTTCCTGATCGTATTGTTTAGTACTTCTAGTATTGATTTAAAAAGTAAAGGAGACAGTGGGCATCTCATGCCTCTTTGGATTACATATGGTTTAGTTTTTTCTCCATATAGTATGAAATATGCTTTCTGTTTCTGATAGATTGCCTCAATCCATTTTATGAAATTTTCTGCCAGTGCCACTCTATATAGAACACTTTTCATAAACCTCCAGTCAACATTGTCAACGCCTTCTTGGCATCTATGAAATCACGGATAATTGTTCAACTGGTCTCTTTTTCTGGAGTTCAATTATATCTACAATATTTCCCATAATATCTTTTAATTGCCTGTTCTGTAGAAATCCCGTAAGCCAGGGATTTCTCAGAGAAACAACCCAAGGCCAATGGTAATGATGAATGAGTTGGAGAGATCTACAACTAAGATGGGAGAACCTATTCATGGGACAACAATCATCCACTCAGTCCATTAAATTGGACTTTATAGAAGACTGAAACAATTTCATAGCAAAATTCATTATGTAGTGCCTTCAGAAAGTCATGTGTCATGTAAGCCTGTGGGACTAAAATTTTGGATCTTCCTTCAAAAACTGTGTGTGATGCAAAGTCCAGAGCTCTCATTGCCCTAAGAATATCACATCCATAGTGAAGCATGGTGTTGGCAATATCATGGTAAGGGAATGCTTCACTTTTGCAGAGATTGGGAACCTGGCCAGGGCTGAGAGAAAGATGGATGGAGCCAAATACAAATTCTAGCGGAAAACTTGTTTCAGTCTTCAGGGGACCTAGGATTGGGGCATAGGTTTGTCTTCGAGCAAGACAATCACCTTAAAAACACAGCCAAAGAAACAATTAGAGTGGTTTACAAACAAGAACCTGAATAGTCTTAGAATAGTCAGTCAATGCTTAGACCTCAGTCTGACTGGGAGTGTGTGGCAAGACTTGAAAGTTGCTGTTTACCCATAGTCCCCATCCAAACTGACAGAGCCGGAGCAATTTTGCTAAGAATGGGCAAATATCACAGGATTCAGATTCATAATGTTGACAGACATTTACCCAAGAAGACTATCAGCTGTAATTGCTAATAAACATGTTTCTACCAAGTACCAATTCAGTGGGTGAATACTTATGCAACCAAAGTGGTAGGGTTTTGCTTGTTTGTTTAACCTGGGTGCCATAAGTAAAACTATTTTGCAACTTGACACTGTTGAGTAGCTTATGTATAACAAATGGTAACAATACCAGTTAAATCCACTTCCAGTTTGTAATGTAACAAAACATGAGAAAGGCAAAAGTGGGTTGTGTGGGTGAATACTGCAAGGCTCTGTACTTTTTCAAAAATAAAGAAACTGAAATTTTTTAAACTAAACCGATTTTTAAAACATCACCTGAGTATTAGTGTACTCTGCTTTTGACCTGTTGCCTTCCATGTAAGGAGTGGGTGTGTATACAGTAATGTAAGTAATGCCTAAACTGGCTATACTGTTTATCAAAAGTAAGCTCTTCAGGAACAGGAAGCTATCTTTAATTACAAAACTCTAAAATGCACCATATAATGCTATATTGTTATACACGAATGATATCTGGCCACTAGTAAGAAACACAAGCTGCAGATTCCTTGCTTTTCCAAGTTTGCCAAGATAGGCACAAGACAATTTGGTGCTTGAGAGCAATATAGCATCCTCTCCCATATGTTGTCCACAGAAGCCAACAGATCTTAAAATTGAATACCACACAAAATAAGGCATCCACTACCATAGCTGGGGATGGGGGGGGAGACTACCTTAGGGTAGAGGTGGGCAATCATTATGTACTGGTGGCTGTTTAGGCACTCTATGGGATCATGGAGGGCCCATGGCCCATCACATCCCTCTCTCAAAAATATTTTAAAACGTACTGTAATTAAATTTGGATTGTCCCAGAATGGTCCTAACATCATGTTTTGGGGGCCCGGGGGCCATTTTAAGATCAGGGGAGTCCCTTTTTTAAACAGTTTTGACCATATTGTTTTGACTTTCTGTTTCTTTTGTTATTATTCAAGTACAGTACTACATTGTTCTGAGGTCAGAAAGCTTAGCAGTGCATTTAAAAAGATTTTACCTTGTGCCAAGAAGAACTCTCTCACTGAAGTCTCTCACGAGCAGACAATCAAAATCAATACTAGCATGTATCACTGCCTGTTCAATGTCTGATACCTAAATCATGCACTTGACTCCCAGAAGTGCCTTGGTGTCTCCTGAGGCAGCAAAAATTATATTTGACAGAAGTGTGTCTATGGACTACCAGAATGCCTTGGATGACTAATGGCTGAAGTGCTTATAGATATAAGCCTTCTGGTTATTCTAGTTTCAAACAAGAAAACATTTCTGGAAAAGAAAGCTGCATTTTTTTTCCAAATGCAGAGTAAGAAATCAGATTATGTTAAGCCACAAAGGAGGAGGGCTGCTGTGGAGTCAAGACAAAGAGGTGATCTAAATGACATTATATAGAAAACAAAAGTGATACAGTTAGAGATGCCATTTCCTGCTTCTGGGCAGGACATTCCTGAGTTTTAGGCCCTTGGGAAGGTCCTGTCCCGGCTTTCCAGGTTTCCCAGGTTTTGGCTCTCGCCACCATGGTGGCAACAGCAGCCAAAACCCGAGGCTTTCTTCTGCCGCTCTGCCGCCTGCGAGTCACGGCAGAGCGCCCACAGAAGGAAGCCTTGCCAGAGCGAAGCTTCCTTCTTTGGCTCCACGCTGCGCGGGGCCTGGCCAGCTGGCTAGGTCCCCACAAAAGGCCACTGCCATGGCAAAGGCCTTCTCCGGCAGCTCCAGAGCCATGCAGGGCCTGGCCGGCTGGCTAGTCTCCAAAGAACGCCTTTGCTACGGCAAAGGCCTTCTTTGGCGGCTCAAGAGCCGCACAGGGCCTGGGCAGCTGGCTAGGTCCCCCCCAAAAGGCCGCTGCCACGGCAATGGCCTTCTCCAGCGGCGGGAGAGCCGTGTGGGGCCTAGCTGGCCGGCTAGGCCCCAGAAAAGGAGGCCACCATGGAAAGACCTGCCCCGGCGGTAGCGGGGCCGCTGCAGGCTGCAGCAACTAGTTGGTGCAGCCTGACTAAAGTCCACTTCCTCAGATGCATCAGTCTCACAGGTACGATCTCGATAAAAAGGCCTGTTGTGGGCCTTTTTAAGTAATTAATGTTTTTGCCTTGTAGTTGGTTGTGTCCTCCATTTTTCTTGAATGCCCTACATTTTCAGGCAAATTTTGACCTACATTTTGTTCTACATTTTTGTCCCAGTTTGGTGGTGGCAAATTATGGCAACCCTAGATACAATTGTTTAAAAGAGAAACAGCGTATGTTCCGCAAATGCTGACAAAATTATATTCCCATTCTTAGAAAGTGTTTCTCAGCTTGCTTTTCATTCCTTTCTTGTAGTCACTAAAATAATGTTTAGATGCCTCAAGTACGTAAGAAGAAGCATAGTAGATCAGACCAAAGACCTGCCCAGTCCAGCATTCTGTCCACACAGTGGCCAAGCAGTTTCCTATGGCAGTAGGACCTGAGTGGAAATACACCTAAAGTTTGCTGGCAACTGATCTACAGGAACATACTACGCTTGCATAGCTAAAACTGGTGTGTCAGTCGCTCCCACTTCTAGAGTTGTCAGATCTGGCTATACAGTGACACATGCCTTGATTACATTATTATTATTATGCTTTATTTATATAGCACTGTAGATTTACACAGCGCTGTACATACAAACAATAAAATGGTGTGCAATCTAAGAAATAATAGCATCATACATATACATAATATGTAACAATACAGGAAAGGGTACAATAAAGTAAAGCAGGCAACAAATTAAAAACATAAAATAACAAATAACAGTCACGCTCTCTCTTGGATTACTGTAACATGCTCTATGCGGGGCTTACTTGGAAAAGTTTTCAGAAACTTCACTTGGTCCAAAGAGATGAAACCAGATCATTAACTGGGGCTGGTTAAAGAAAACACATAAGTCTCTTGTTGCAAGAGCTCCATTGCCCATCCATTTCTAGCCAGAATTCAAACTGCTAGAGATGACATACAAAGCTCTATATGGTTCAGGTCCAAATTATATGAAGTACTGTAAATTCCTGTATGGACCTGCCTTTGTTCTGAGAGCTTCTAGGGAGCCCTTGCTCTCTGGCTCATCACTTTCATAAGTATATTTTGTAGGAACATGGGAAAGAGCCTTTTCAACGGCTGTACCCTATCTCTGGAACTGCCTTCCCAGAGAATATAGACTGGCACCCTTTAAAAAAAAACTTTTTGTTTCAGAAGGACTTTGAGAATTGATCATTCAGGGGAAATGGGCCTTGTATAATGTGCTAAACCTTTTTATTTGTGGTTGTTTAACTGGTTTTAATGTTATGATAGTTTAATTGTTTTATAACTACTGTATGCCGTTAATTTTAATTAACTTTGTTTTAACTGTGGTAAAGTTGCCTTGAGTCTCAAAATGAGGAAAAGGTGGGATATAAATAAAACAAATAATAACAATTCCAAAAGGCTGCTGCCAAGCTGCTGACTGATTATAGGCAATATAAAACATCATTGCTGAGACATTTCCACTATCTATCAATCTGTTTCATCTTCATCATCATCAAAAAGCTGATTATGGCCTTTAAAGCCCTATATGACTATGTGAACAACTGTACCTTGCTATATGAGCCTGCCCAATTTTTAAGATCTTCATGAGAGGACTTTCTTTCAATTCCACAACCTTTACAGTCATGTTTCGTGAAGACATGGGAGAGAGCCTTCCTCGGGTGTTTCTGTTGCCCCATCCCTACAGTCCTTCCACTAGGGAGCAAAGATCTTTCTATTTGGGCAGGGCTTTAGTTCATAACTTGTTGAGGTACACAGATATTAATTTTATACAAATATTTTTATTTTAATGTTTTATGTATTTAAATATATTTAAATTCTGCCTCTGATGCTGGAGGTAATGTATAAGCATCCTGACTAGTCATATTTGATGGTCTTAAATCTCCATGAATTTTAAAGCTTTCCAAATTGGCAGCCAGCACTACACTTTATTCCATTTTTTAACCTCCTGCTGTGTGAAAAAAATATTTAGCTTATTAGATGACTTTGGGTTCTAGTATATGATGGGGGGGGGGGGGAGAGTCTTCCGGCAGAAGTAATAATAACAGCAGCAACAAAAATAACAACAACAACAACATTTATTTCTTACCCACATATCCCCATGGATCGAGATGGGAAACATCAACAGACCAATAAATATGCAACTTCAGTTAAAAACACATCAGTTTAAAAGAACAAATAAGACTCACACACATTAAAGCAATCCACATTTAAAAGTTCATCATTTACAATTTAGAGTTTAAAAATCATCTGTATAGGCTGCCAGAGGAGACTGGTCTTTAATATTCTTTTAAATTCAGATGGCATACTCAGCTGTCGACTCTCTCCTAGCAGGTCATTCCACAGTCTAGGGGTGTCCTCTGGCTGACAGTTGCCAACCTACTCCTGCCTGATTGTAGTAAATGACTCGCAGAGGACCTGTGTGTACTGGGGGGAGTATTATTATTATTAACCTTTATTTATAAAGCACTGTAAATTTACACAGCACTGTACATACAATCTTTTAGTTAGACAGTTATATCACATATATCACTCTGTCTCCCCAATAATCATATATTTTGCATCTCAGTACAAGCATACTACTACTTTCGAGATATGCACTGTATTCAAAATTCTTGAAATGCATCTCAGTGATGCATTTCAGAGTAGACAACTACACCAAGTCCAGGGGCCACACATGGTCCCCTGGGTCTGGTGAGCCATACTTGCCTCTCAGCCCTCCTTGTCCATGATTTTATCTATTAAAATGGAAAAGTGGAGAAAAACCCACAAGCACACTCAATAAGGGGGTAATGCAAGCATAGTTTGAGGCCTCTCTGCCCTGTTTTAGGTCCAGAAGAAGTCTTCTGGATTTCAGAGTAAGGCCTCTCACCTAAAACAGAGCAGGCTCCTCCTTCCATAAAGAAAGTTAATGTAGCCCTAAAAAGGCATACTATACAGGACACTTTTAAAAATTTTAACCAAACCAATTGTGAGTATTAGGGGTGTTTTGAGAGTGGTATTAGGGCCCCGAGGGGTCTCATGCAGCCTACATATTATCTATCCCTCCTTACAAGATAATCTTCCTTTATGCAGATTACAAACAATAAAATCCCAGTTCCCTTGGGTAAAGAAGTAAAAAGACAGAAAGCACTAACTGTAATTAACCAACCCTTTAAAACTTTGTTCAGTCATGGAAATCTGTAAAGTCTCAAATTCTGCCAAATAAGGAATACCAGTTCCTTATTTGAGACACAAAGAGAGAAAACAATAAATGAACTCTAAGAGTGAGCTTTCCCTTCACTTCTTTTACTGGTAACATTAATATGTTTAGATTCTTTTTGCAGAGCCAAAGAATAATTTGGGGGAGGAAAGACACAGAACACTACAGCCAAGATGCCTTTTCTTTAATTTATTCCCTTGTAAAGATGAGTGGTGAAGATCTGTTTAGAGATATTTTACTACCAGGCACATGTAAAATGGCATTGTTCAGTGATGACATGCTTAACTTTCAAACAGACATTTGGGGGGGGGGGGACAGCACATTTAAAGTCATAAAATCCTCACAAAGGGAATGTTTAACTAAAAGCCATAAAAGCACACAGTTTAACCGAAGAATAACTGAACATCAACTTTAGTAATATTTCCACACCCAAATAAAGGCTCTGTTAAGATCAAAGCTCTCCCAAGCTTGCTTCCCCCTCCCCCCCCCCAAAAGGATAACCCAATCATTTCAACATTCTGGGTGCCAGCAAGTAACAATGTGAAACCAGTGTGTGTTACTCCAGAAAATTAAGGATGTTCACCATCACTGCTACCAGACGGACACAATGCCAAACAAAGAGACATATTAAAACGGGCATTTATTTGCATTTTTTAAATTCTGAAATGAACATTCAAGTTTGTCTGTTTTGTGATTAGACTCTTGAGAAGTCCACACTGATTCTACTTTTGTTTGTTTGTGCTAGACACCCCTTCATAATGTGTGATAACATGGACAATGGCAATTATATCTCCAGAATTTATAAATGTGCCTCTTGTGTAAAATTACCGATGTGCCTTATTTTACCCTTCAGATGAGTGTTCTAAATATACTGACTACAGACTAGGCTACAGTGATATAATAATCAGTTTTTGCTGAATGTTCACCTTGCAGCTATTTATCTTTATATTGGGATTGCTGATAGTTGCCTTGGTTTCCCACAAAGGAGCGAACATACAGCAGTCATGAGTAATAGGATCAAAAAGCTCTATTTCTGCTATCCATTTCTCAACCGTTCTTGCCTGTATCTTCAAGAATAATCCAGGAAATAAACCTTTTGCAAATGGGAAACAGGGAGTGTGAGATGAACAACTTTGAGAACAGAGAATGAAACAATGACCAAGCACAGTATGAATTAAAAGTCATAATTCAGCACTATCATCTCTGAATAACCACTTCTTTCAGAGAACAAGGATGATGATTTTATCCCTACCTATTCCAGCTTTCTTCCAACAAGCTCACAGAAGCATAAATGGGATTCCCACATATACACTTTCCCACACAAGCATTAGTCAGGATGAAACATGGAATGGAAAAACATATTTCTGGATTGATTTTGGACCCTGAAGAACCTTTGGTCTAGATGTCAAAGAAATGTTGAAGTCACAGATATCTTTCTGCTCCAGAAAGCATTATGGGCATTGAACAGAGAAAATGAGAATGTCATCAAAGACATCAAAGGTACATATACAGAGAAGTAGGCCAGTGCTTTAGCCAGTCAATTGACAGCTTCTCTTTAAATCATCACTGACCTAGACAATCAAGTTTCCTGGATTGACGCCATGTGCCTTGTACTAGCACCCTGGTTGGCAGTCAGAGATTTAAAAATCATAGGCAT
Source organism: Sceloporus undulatus (assembly GCF_019175285.1). Lineage (NCBI taxonomy): Eukaryota > Metazoa > Chordata > Lepidosauria > Squamata > Phrynosomatidae > Sceloporus > Sceloporus undulatus. Next base: position 199,015,286 of record NC_056523.1, read on the forward strand.
ATAAACAAGACAGCTGAAATGCCTTCCAAGTTCCTTCAAGCAATGTTGTAAATGCAATAAACATTCAACCCCTTTAAAAATAAATTGCTGCTTACCTCATTATATAGAAACAAAAGAGAAAGTTTGGCAGAATTTTTTTTAAAAAAATTGCATTTAGCTGTCCGTGAGCACACAGCATCATACCACATTTATTTCTTTTTGAAGTGATCAGAACAAAATAAGTATATATTACTGGGACAATTTCTTTCTTTGCAAATATATCTACTCACTATGAGTGAAAAACTTATTCAGTACCTCTGAGAAGTATTATTTATTTAAGAGATTTGCAACCCATCATTCAATAAAGTTCTCAGGCTTACAAAATTTTATATGCAGTTCTTTTATCTATCTATACAGTGGGACCTCAGTATCCATGGACTTGGCATCTGCTGATCTGAGCATCTGGGGACGGCAAGCCCGCCATGTCCCCAATGGCAGCACATTGACGCAGCCACAACAACGCAATGGGACTGAAGTCCTCCCTCTCCCGCTGAGGCTTCGCCTCGGGCTTGGCTTTGGGCTGGATGCTGGAGCCCCAGAAGGGCTTGGGCCTCAGTGCCTTGAGGTTCCATTCTGAGTGTTGAACCTGAGGGCGAGGGGCTTCTGGCTCTGGCTCCCTCCACTGTCGGGGCTCCAGCCGGTGCCCCCAAACGATCCATAGCCTGGGCAGAAGCCTCAGAGGGGAGGGGAGAACTTCAGTCCCAGTGTCCCTAATGGCGCGGCTGCATCCACATGCCACCAATGGGGTCAATGGGACTTGAGCATCCACAGATTTTGGTATCCACTGGGTGTGTGTGTCCAGAATGGATTCTCCATGGATACTGAGGGGTGACTGTATACAGATTGAGTCTCCCTTATCCAGAATTCTAAAATCCACAAACTTTTCTCATGAGTGACTGAGAGACTGACACCTTTCCTTTCTGATGGTTCAATGTATACCAACTTTGTTTCATGGACAAAATTATTCAAAATATTATATAAAATTACCATTATATACATTACCTTCAGGCTATGCATATCAGGTGTATATGAAACACATATGAATTTAGTATTTAGATTTGGGTCCCATCTCCAAGATACTTAATTATGTATGTATATGCAAATAAATATATTCCAAAAAACGCAAAAATAAAAAATCAAAAACACTTCAGATTCCCAAATATTTTAGATAAGAGATACTCAATCTGTGTGTTTATATTAAAAGAATCAAGTCATTTCTAAAGCATATATTCATTTGTTATTGTTGTTATTGTATGCCTTCAAGACTTTTCTGAATTAGGAGACCCTAAGGCAAATCTCTCATAGGGTTTTCTTGTTCAGAGGTGATTTACCATTGCTTTTCCCTGAGGCTGAGAACATGTGACTTGCCCAAAGCCACCCAGTAGGTTTCATGGCTGAGCAGGTATTAGAACTCTGTCCTCCAGAGTCATAGTCCAGCACTCAAACCACGACATCATGCTGGCTCTCCATGTATCCATATTCATGCTCAACAGCAAATGAGACTCTGGCAACTAATGACTCAAGCTACTATCACAACCATACTAAATTCAGGAGTATTATGATTTCAACTGAACTTATTTCCAAGCAAGAATGCACAGGGCAATGCTGTGAAGTATGTAGCCTGCCTGGTGTCAGTAAGGCTGTTTTAATGGCTACTTAATGCCAAGGTTGTGTTGTCTTAGTAGAGATTCAGAGTGAAGTCGAAGGCTTTCATGGCTAGCATCCATAGTTTTTTTGTGGGTTTTTCGGGCTATGTGGCCATGTTCTAGAAGATTTTCTTCCTGACGTTTCACCAGCATCTGTGGCTGCCAGCCACAGATGCTGGCAAAACATCGGGAAGAAAATCTTCTAGAACATGGCCACATAGCCCGAAAAACCCACAAAAAACTAGAGATTCAGAGTTCTATAAATGTGAAGAATTCAGCAACAGCTTCAGACTCCAAGTGTATAGTCCCCCTTTTCCTTGAGACGAAAGAACCATGAATATTGTGTCTATTGATGAGTGTTTATTTGGGTCCTGGACATGAAGGTTCATATCCAAATCATGCATTAACTAACCTGAATTTATCCATCTTCTCCAAGCCTGTTAAACCACAATAATAATGAACAATTCTCTTTGAAAAAAAAGTAACATTCTGCTTCCCTAATTCTCAAATGTTACTAGAATAGGAAGTCCATCTAGTTGTTGTTTCAACAGCCACATCAGAGTACTAGGCAGCAGTATAAGCCACGACTTGAACCACTGACAACTCTCCACCATTACTGTATTTAGTGAGACCCCCTCCTTGGAACCATAAAGTCACAAAATGTTATAGGCACAACACAAAATAGAATGTTGTCATCTCTAATTAATTTACAACTGCAATGTAATGTAGTTATACCCTTCCTATTGGGGGAAAGAGAATTAATTACCTGGATCTACTTTAACTAAGTACAGTGGCCCCTCTGTATCAGCAGTGGTTCGATTCCTCTCCTCCCTGCAGATGCTAAAAACCAGGGATACTTGCTTCCCAAATTATGGCATGGTGGCAATGTAAATGTGCACGCTTCAGCATGAACCTGTTCACATTGCCACCATTTAATATTATGAAAAGTGGCAATCCATGGGCAGAGGACCTACTGTACTACCAAGCTTTGACACCCCTAAACATCTTGAAATGTGTTTTCCCCCCAGTTTTCTACTGTTTGTTAAGCACATAATCCTAGAAAAGCATCACAGCAATAAAAAGGCTTTTCTGCACTATGCAAATAGCTAGCCCCCCCCCCTTACATTTCATGTGCACATGGAACTCTGGAGGCAATGCATTCTGTCTCTATAACACATGTATTGCATTTTCCAACATTTAAAAAACTGAAAAACCCCATTTGAATTGGACTATATTCTAGTTTGGCCAGCCTTCCCCCATTTAAGAGCAATGGCATCACATTCATGAATGCTCTTGAGTGACCAGCAAGTAGTGATAGTTAAACGCTACATAAATTCAACACAAAACAAAGGAAATGCCAACACTGAACTCAAATGCCAAAATGCTGACATTAAAAGATGCTAAGTGAAATGCCAAGATTCTGAAAACATTTTAGTTTAAATTATTGTGCAAAAGCTTTTGGCAAACTTCTCTGTTCTGAAAATGGCTAAGGGTGTCCTTGATCAAAGGCATTAACAAGCAACCAGCAGGAAAAAAGGAAACTTTGAACTTCCATCAAAGTATCAGAAGAGAAATACATGACTACATCTGTGCACCAACTACTGCATCTTGTCATGTTATGGAACAAAATCTAGCGTTCTTTTACAGTGACAGAATACAACAAAAAACTCAGATGGTACATCGTCCATTTGCTGAACAAATAGAAATACAGTCAACCTTTTTGGTGCTGAGAGAAAACAGCCACAGATGAACATGCTTGTCATGAGAAAACAGCCAGAGACTAGCACACGTGCACCTGGCAAAACATCTGGAAGCCACCTTGACTTGAGCAGCAGTGACCTGTCTATGAGTGACTTTTTAGGCTACTCTTACTTTTATTATGGTCCCTCGCACGTGCATTTTAAGAATGGAAACAGAGTTGAGGTGCAGGAAATAATCCCAAGGGGGAATAAGGAGTAAAGCAACAAGAAAACAACTGATATTATTTGGGCCAAAAATCTTATTCCTAACATTAAATAATAATAATAATAACAATAATGGTTTATTTATATTTCCTTCCTCTCCCATGGATTGAGGCGGGATTACATCAATAAAATAATACAATAATATACAAACACAATCAATAAAACACTTCTACTGAATTAACCAACATTCCTTTTCTTTAAAATAGCAATTCATCAAATAGCCAACAATCATAATCAAGAGTGGAGCAATCGTCATAACCTTTTATATGGATTCTGATGGATAAGCTCGCAGGAAGAGATCCATTTTGAGTGCCTTCTTAAAGGCCTCTAAGGTAGTGATAAGACGGATCTCTTCCAGTACGCTATTCCATAATTTTGGAATCGCAGCAGTAAATGCCCTATGGGAAGTTGTCATTAACCTAGTATTATGATGTTCCAATAAATACTTCCCTGATGTTCTGAGTGTGCAGGGCAGATTGTGTAGAGAGGGGTTTTCCCGCAAGTAACTGGGGCCTGAGCTATGTAGGGCTTTAAAGATAATAACCAACAGCTTGTACTGTGTCCGGAAGCTAATTGGCAGCCAGTGAAGAGATTTTAACACTGGTATTATATGGTTAAACCTAGGTGTACCGGTGACCAATCTGGTTGCCGTGTTTTGAACCAATTGGAGCTTCTGAACTTGGTACAAGGGTATCCCCATGTAGAGCGCATTACAGAAATCTAAACGAGAGATTACCAGTGCAAGTACCACTGCTTCAAGATCCTTTCGGTCCAGGTAGGGACGCAGTTGGAGTATCAACCAGAAATCTAAACGAGAGATTACCAGTGCAAGTACCACTGCTTCAAGATCCTTTCGGTCAAGGTAGGGACGCAGTTGGAGTATCAACCGAAGCTGATACCAAGCACTCAGCTTGAACATTAGTTATGTTATCAAACTATATTTAAACATTAAATGCATGCACAGTAGTTTCTGCTTCCTCACTGAAAGGAAACTGTTTATTTGCTTATGTTGCATGTTTTCTTTTGAGTGTCTGGCTCTTAAAAACTGGAAACAATGTCTTGTAATGTAAAGTCGAAGGCTTTCACGGCCGGCATCCATAGTTTTTTGTGGGTTTTTTGGGCTATGTGGCCATGTTCCAAAAAAGTTTCTTCCAGATGTTTCGCCAGCATCTGTGGCTGGCATCTTCTCCGAAGATGCCAGTCACAGATGCTGGTGAAATGCCAGGAAGAAACTTTTTTGGAACATGGCCACACAGTCCGAAAAACCCACAAAAAACAATGTCTTGTAAAAATGACATTGGTTCCCCCCACTTAAAATGGTGTGACAGATTTTCAGTGTGCTTTGCTTCACACTTGTAACTTATGTGAGTGAGTCACAGTTCTACTTTACTGTATAATACAAAGATTGTATTGTGAAATTTTCACTTGTCAATTTAGATGAACTGTTTTGTTGTTTTTGTTTTGTTTTGTTTTGTTTTGTTTTTTTTTTTTTTTTTTGTCACAGCTGAAAGGAGTACACAACAACAAATCAAGTCTTCCAGGTAAGGATGCAGTATCTTTAAAATGTGTTTTTTTAAAAAGACATTTTAACTTAGAAGGGAGCTGGATAATTTGTTTCTTTTAATCCATTTTAGAAACCTAGATAAAATATTATGTATTCCTTCCTTAAAGGTGTTGATGGGCAACAGAATTTTTGCAGGGATGTTTAGCCTGGAGAAGAGAAGGTTAAGAGGTGCTATGATAGCCCTGTTTAAATATTTGAAGGGATGTCATATTGAAGATGGAGCAAGCTAGTTTTGTGCTGCTCCAGAGAACAGGACCCGGAGCAATGGATGCAAGCTCCAGGAAAAGAGATTCCACCTCAACATTACGAGGAACATCCTGACAGTAAGGGCTGTTCGACAGTAGAATACACTCCCTCAGAGTGTAGTGGAGTCTCCCTCCTTGGAAGTTTTTAAACAGAGGCTGGATTGCCATTTGTCGGGGATGCTTTGATTGAGAGTTCCTGCATAGCAGAGGGTTGGACTGGATGGCCCTTGTAGTCTCTTCCAACTCTATGATTCTGTATAAAATAAATACAGAACCTGTACAGAACTACAGGTATGCTGTTGTTGGTTTTGGTATATTTTGAATGAAGAAGTGGGTTTTGTTTTTCATTTGGTTTGGGTGAAACACAGACCAGAGCTTGGAAAAGATCCTTTTTGGATGACACCTCCCAGAATGTTCCTTTTCAAGGTAAGTTACCAGAATCCTTGAGACAGCCATTTTTAGTCTAAGAAAAGAACTTTTCCATAGACATATTGAATGCAGAACGCCTATTTTATCCAATCATTTATATAAACATTCAGATACTTATTACCAGCTGGAAGGACTGGATTGCAACTCTCCAATATCAACAGACTAAACTTTTAAATCCCAAACCTTCTAATTTATTTGTGTATAGAGCTGCCCATTCAGCCATTCCTCACTTTGACTAACCTTCCTACCAGAGCCAATGAATGGACATTCTAAAGGAAAAGTCCTGTGATCACTTGAATTGCTACACAGTTAGCTCCTTTAGTGAGGTATAGTGTTGTGAATGGTAAGCAAATTGTCCCTTAGTTGTTGAATCAATCGATTTAAAAGGAAGACATTTGGTCCAACCACTAATTTGGAAACAAAAACAACTCTGGCTCAGTCCCAGTTCTGACAAACACTGCTTCCTGTGCTATGAGCTGTAGATACATGCTTCTCTTGCCAATTGTTTTTCTCATCTGGTCTACATTTTAAAAATGAGTGCATCGTTTTGAGTGCATATACTGTGTCTAGTATAAGGCTTCTAGCCACTGTTCAAAATAAATAGAGAATGAACAGCCTCCCACAACAATAATTCGCTGTTTCTGGAACAGTTCTTCGTGTTGTATTTCGTGCGTTTTGACTGGCCAATGAAAGTACTGCTTTTTTGTGTTTTGCTGCATGGCCAACACAGCTACCCTTGAATATGATTGCTGTTTGTAAAGCTTTTTAGACCTCATCCCCTTCTTCCATTGCCTGCCATTAGTTCTGTCCCACCTTTCAGGAGTCAAGAGTTCTTTTTCATCTCTTACAAGAGCTATATTTACCAGCTTTACTCTTGTAGCTAGAAATATTTAGCAAAAGTTCAAATGTCTTCTACTTTGTTTGCACATGCCTGGTTGAGGGACACAGCAAACAACATGTAAGTTGTGAGACTACCACAGAAATATTAAAATATTTTTCCTGCTATCTGTAACATACCACAAAATACCGAATACTGTGCTATAGGAACATAAGCACTTAATAATAGGCATCACTTTAAACTCCTATTTAGAAAAGAAAGAGCTGCCTTGTCTTGACATTTAGTATGATTTTCTTTACAGCATACCCATTCAGTAAGCTAAATGATTATTCATAAAAGGACTACCAAAGCATATTTAATTACACAAAGGATTTCCTTCCAAAGTAATGAAGAGTTAACAGTTCAGTTCAAAAAACACAGGATCAAATACATGCAAGGTATGTCATGAGGGCACGTGTTAAACAGCTCAGTCCTCATACACAAACACTGAGAAAATTTCACCATCAGTGCTTATATTATACTGCTACAATTCTATCATAGAGAACAAAGAATGTGCAGCTTTATAAGACAAGTATTTATAGGACAGTACTAGGGCAGGAGGAGGCAGGCCCCTATTAAAATACCACCAATAAAATGTTTTCCTCTACACAGCTTCCGTTAATCTGGCTGGGGAGAGGCTAAACAACCTGGATTTACAGCTTAGTTCCTCTGCTTCTTTAACTCTCTCCCCATCTTTTATGGGGGATATAAATGGCACCAAATTGTCAACTCACATATAGGTTATATGCTACCTATACAAATAGGCCTATCTCTGACAAGCCATAAAACAATTACTGCTGAAATTCCTATATCCTCCTTTGATTTCCCAGATTGCATACAAGACTTCAAAGGCACCTTCTTTTACTAGTCTTGGGTGTACTGCTAAAAAGGGAAACATTTCAAACAAAACACAGAGGGAGAAAACAGTTCCATTTTCCTTTACAGAGTAACCAAAATTAGGTAAAATAAATACCAACGCTGTATTTTAAGAATGCTGTTTAAATACAGACACACACCTTTTTAGTCTTTGTTTTGTTACAATAAAATACACCTTTATTTATTACTATATCTCATCTTGAACTGTTTAAAAGGAATCTTTTCCATTTGAAACAAATACATTTCTAGAGCAAGCTTGCCCACTAACAGATTATGTGTGTCCCAATTAAAACACATCCATTTGCCACTATGTATGCTCTATATTATAATTAATGTCTTTTTACAACCTAGGAGAATCAGCGATCACTTCTGATCACACAGGCCAAAAGGTTTTTTCACTACATATTCCATTTCTAGAAAACAGTTGAACAAATCAATTAATAATCAACTACATTCCCTAGTTTGCACAGTGACAAGTCAGAATACTACTAAATTAAGGGCTGAGAATGTTGTGGAATGTTGCCGAACTAAAGCTCCTAGCATTATTCACCCCTGCTTAGGGCTGCTGGTAGTTCCAGTATGTCATCTGGAAGGTCACACAATTCATACATTTGTGCTAAACCCAACTGAATTATAGTTTATCCTCCTTCCAGCTGTTATGGGGAAAGGCAGTACATGCATGTGCCTGTGTCTCCTTTCAGCTTGTGCATGTAGTGTAAAATTATAGTTTCACACTTTATAAGAATGCTGCCTAAATACTTATAAAGACGCTACCAACAAAAACAAAAAAAAGTTACCCTTTACTTTGTAGAAGCAAAAGATCATAGTTTCAAGGTAGAACTAGTTGTTGTTGTTGTTATCTGCCCTCGAGTCAATTTCGACTCATGGAGACCCTGTGGATAAGCCATCTCCAAGAACCCCTACCTTCCACTTCTCTACTTAGTTCCTGTAAGCCTATGCCCGTATCCTCTCTGATTGAATCCATCCATCCGGCATACAGTCTTTCTCTCCTTCTTCTACGCTCTACCTTTCCTAGCATTATTGTCTTTTTCAGTGACCTATGCCTTCTCATTAAATGACCAAAGTACATCAGCCTCGATTTAATCATCTTGGATTCTAAGGAGATCTCTGGCTTGATCTGTTCCAAGATCCATCTGTTTCTGCTTTTGTCTGTCCACAATATCCTAAGCCCTCTTCTCCAGCACCACAACTCAAATGAGTTGCTTTTCCTTCTATCTGTTTCATCTGCATACCTTAAGTTGTTGACATTCCTTCCTCCTATCTTCACTCCTCCTTCTGATTCTAGCCCTGCTTTTCTTATGATGTTTGCTGTATATAAGTTGAGCAAATAGGGTGACAGAATGCAGCCCTGCCTGACCCCTTTGCCTATTGGGAACCACTCTGAACTTGGTTTCTCTGTAACACAGAAATGCATCCATGCTTTCTGATTTGATGTCCACCATTCATTCCACTCTGAGATTTTTATGAAGGATGGAATATAAATAAAAATAAATAATCACACATAAATGCCTTTTGTATACTATAGGCCCTTGGTATCTGTTGGTGTTCAGTTCCAGGACCCCTGTGGATACCAAATTCCATGGATGTTAAGTCCCATTACATACAATGGCATAATAAAATGATGTCCCATATATAAAATGGCAAAATAAAAATTTAGTTTTTAGATTTCTATTTCATTTCATGTTTTGGAAAATATGGTTGAATTGGTGGATGCAGAACCTGTGAATATGGAGGGCAGGCTGTATTACTTATAATATTCAACTGTTTTTTTCTTCCTTTATCTACTATTTTTACATATAAGGAAAAGCAAGTTTGCATTCATTTGTCAAAGTATCAGATTCTGTTGGAAGAGATATGCTGGTTTAATATGTTTACATTACATTCAAATAACATTTTAATCTATATTATCTAAACAAAAAACATTTTCCTAAAGGAGTCTGAACTGTATCAGCTTCATTTGGTTTTAGCCACCTGCTCATCAAAAGAAACAAAGCAAATTCATATAAACAGAACACTGAAAAAGGTTTTCTTAATACAGTAAAAACCGTCACCATCAAGTCAACCAGTGCATAAAACAAGAAATCAGCAGTGAACACAAATGGATAATGAATACAAAATTTATTGTGCATGATCATCATACTAGGAAAAATCCTCAGGGAAGAAATGCTATCAGGGATTCAGAGTCTAAAGTCTGCCTGTGGATATCAATCCAAATATTTAAGATACAAACTTGAATTTCAAGGAATATAGTTTGACAGAGAAATCCCTTTTGAAACTTATAACTAATGAGCTATGAAGGAAAGAGAATACTTTATTTGCTTCTATATTTTTAAAAAAGCTTCACCATCTGTGATGCCCTCCAGATATGTTGAACTGCAACTCCCCCGCTACTACCAGACCCTTCAGCAAACGTAAGATAGCTCTTCAGAGGCAAACTTGAAGCGGTGGAATCTAAAGTGCTTTTCCTTACCAAATTTAAACTACAGCAAGCAAGCAACATAGACAATGTATACAAGACCACAGTCCCTCAAATAGCAGAATTTCATGAAGAAAGGGGTCTAGGTTGTCAGGTCTAAAGTCAGTGTGGTGTGGTGGTTTGAGTATTGGACTAGGACCCTGGAAGACCAAGGTTCAAATCCCTGCTCAGCCATAAAAATCCGCTAGATGACCTTGGGCACATCCTATTCTTTCAGCCTCAGAGGAAAACAATGAAAACCTCAGTCTTGAATGAAGTTTTCCAAGAAAACCTCGTGAACAGTTCAGTGGCCATAAGTTAGCAATGATTTGAAGGCACACAACAGCCATACTTGTACCAACACCAACAACACATGTATATAAAATGGTGATAATAATGATATAGAATCTGGAAAAACAAAACAAGAGACTAGATTTAAAAAGTACAAGCTGATAGTGCTGAGTTTTAAAGCTTGCTCTCCTTCCTTTTTTTCATCTTTCCCTTCTCAATTATTTACACTGTGAACCATCCTCTCCCCAAATTCTCTCTTATCTTTGTCATGCCCTTCCAATGTTCTCTCACAAGGATATCTATGAGCAGCCACAACCCTGCTCCCAGCTTGGACAACTACTGTAAATGTTACACTCCCCTGGGAAAGGTGTGAACACAGATAAGAAGCCTCAGTATATACTCATCCATTTGGTTCATTAAGAAACATCCCACAGTAGTATGCTTGTACTGTAATACTTCTGTTAGACATAAGATAGTTTCACTGTAAAAATAAATAAATAAATAAAACCCTCTTGTTGTAGTTCAACTGTTTTAAAATGCTTATTCCAAATCTTAATGCATTTCCATAATCCATAAGGTATAACAAAAGGAAAAACAGATCCTGCCAAACAATTTCTGATGCCAAAATAAACTGACAGGAAAACTGAACTCAAAATCTTTTGTATGAACTCTCAACATGTTTCATGTTAAAGTTGTGATTCTGAGGGCGTAACCTATTTAATCTTGTAGTATCTTAAATGACAACAAATACACAGAAACGGCAGAGTAATGGTTATCAAAAGTAAGGCAAAATGTACTGCATATATTTTGTATGTTTATGACACTAGTTTCTGCAGATCTTTGAGTAGAAAAACTCATCAAAAATATTAACCTAAATTAGTATGTTTTACAAGATATATTTTATTAGTTTCTTTCATCATACAACACCACACAACATAAACCACTTTATTTCCTATTCATAACAGACAGACAGAAAAAAAAATCCCTTCCAACAAAATATCATCATAACAACTTATAACAAACTATAACCTTAGCTTACTTCAACCCCACTTCTCCTGCTATCGCTTTACCTTCTCTCTTCTATCCCTTCTGCATCTATCTCTTCTACATACTTTCTTGTCCATTCTTTATCTCCTCTTATTCTCGTTTTTATCCACCTTTTTATTATTTTCTTATCATAATCTCTCTCTTTCTTTCTTTCTATCTATTCCTATCCTATTCGACATACTCATACCTTCTACCACATACTTTACCCTCAAAACCTCTACCATTTCCATTCTTTACCTATCTTCCCTATTTTAAAACAGACAAAACCCATCTTCATTTAACTTCCTCATCACAAATTGTCTATTTACTTAATATCTTTTTAACTTTATTGTTACATCGTATTTGTCTTATTCTATCTAACTCTCCTTTAAACTACTTTAATCCTTTATAGTTACTTTGTATACATAGATATGTATCTATTATTTTCTGTGATTTTCTACATTCTTAATATTGTGTAACCTTACTCATTCCTTTAACATTCTTCGTATGTTTTGAGGGCCAGCCTGGTGTAGTGGTTTGAGCATTGGACTAAGACTTTGGAGACCAGGGTTCAAATCCCTGTCTGAGCATAAAAACCCACTGGATGATCTTAGGCAAATCACACTTTCTCAGCCTCAGAGGATGGCAATAGCAACCCCCCTGTGAAGAAACTTGCCAAGAAAAAATTATGACAGGTTCGCCTAAGACATGCAACAACAACCACAACGTATGTTTTGTCATCCATTTTCCAGATCTCTTTCTACAACAGTAGCCATTAACTCTATTTAAATGAAACAAGAGAAAACGATTTGACGTATACTCCTTCAAAAATAAATATATAAATAAACAAACAACAAGGCCATGGCTATTACCCATTCCACTCACTGAAATTAAAACAGGAGATTATTCCAAAAACAATTTCTTAGACAATACAATTTGTTTTCTGTGTTAACATTTATTGTTTTTATGAGTTGCAAAAACACTTTGCCAAGCAAAGATTTAACATTTGACTTTTTAATAGACAATGTACTATAGCACACAAATCAAAGTCTGCAATTTCATGCCATGATTTTAAGGTAATTCTTGCCAAACTATAAGATCAAAAAACATGAGATATTGCCATTACTACTACCTAGACAAGTCATGGGGCAGGGCGAAAGATACAGAACTGTTGTGAAAATAAAATGGGGTTGAGGGAAGAACCACATGAGTAACTCAATCTTTATAGGAAGCATGTGATGTAAATCTAAATTCATAGATATCTCCACATTTGCAGGTTAAGCATTTGTATATTTCAGTATTCATGGATTACTGTCTTTGCTGCCACCTTGGCAGCTGCCCTATATGTGATCAAAAAATATGATATCTCAAGGTATTTCTAGGTACACCTAGAGATTCTATGGTCAACTTCCAGCAGATGTTGAGCACAGAATCAAGCTGGAGAACTTAGAAATGCCTAGAGAAGTGTTCTCTCGGGGAAAAGAAACAGCATCAAATATTCACTGCTTTTCACCTTCTGTAGGGATCCTGCTCCTAACTCCCATAAAAGTTGAGGGTCAATTGTATATTTAATGTATTGCTTTGCAGGTTTTTTGTTTGTTTGTTTGTTTGTTTGTTTTAAATAGAGTAATACACTTATGGGCACCGGCATGGTCTCTGGAGACCACGGTTCAAATCCCGGCTTGGCCATGAAACCCACAGGATAACCCCTCAGATAAGTGGATCCCAAACTTTGGTCCTCCAGGTGCTTTGGACTTCATTTCCCAGATACTCTAGCCAGTTTGGCCAGCAATTTTGTGAACTGAAACCCAACATGTGGGGGATCAAAGTTTAGGCACCACTAGTTTAGGTTAGACAACCAGCATAGTGTAGTGGTTTGAGCATTGGACTATAACTCTGGATACCAGAGTTCTAATCCCAGCTCAGCCAACCTTGGAATAATCACACGCTCTCAGCCACAGAGGATGGCAATGGCAAACCCCCTTTGAAAAAACTGGTCAAGAAAACCTCATGATAGGTTCACATTAGGGTCACCATAATTTAGAAATGACCTGAAGACATACAAAAACCACAGTTAGGTGTGTCCGTTTTCAGACAACCCAATGAGATGCGCATTAGAACAATGTTTCAGTATCTAATCACTCCTGATTGCAGCATGATAGACAGATGTATTTTGGTTGGTCAATAAAGGTATTGTCATTGAATGGATGTGGAATTACCAATTTCCTATTAATTCAATGCATGTGCTCTAATTGGGACTAATGACTGAATTTGGGCCACAGAACATCCCTATAGCATTCAAATGGAGAAAACAATATATTCCATTTTTTATCTAATAATCACTTTCTTTTCCATTATTAAAAACTGGAATTTACCTTAATCCTAGAACAATTTTATTTGGAAGAGAAAACAAAGGGAAAATAGTTGAATTTAATTAAAATTTCAGTGGAACTCAATGAAAAGGTGTTCAAAATCACCAAAGCTAATTTTGGAAAAAGCAAATGTTTTCATTAAAATATATGGGCCATCTGCCAAACAGTAGCTATTATCACCACAGAAACTGACAGAAGTACATCTGAAAAAAATAATTCTAACAGGTTGCATTGTGCATGGTTATTTGTTATCTTTACAAATTAGGAAAAAACAACATGGGGATATGCCGCTCCATCACTTATACTAGAAGTATAAACTACACATTAATCCAGGAAGAATTAAACACTTTATAATGCTGTCTGAAAGGCTTTGTTGCTTTTATAGTGTTTTACTGGCACTCTAGAAAACCTGGCCAAAGAATTTGGTCTCTGAAGATTCATTCTGCTCAGATTTCTTTTAACATAACCAGGCTAACATGAACACAAATAACCAATGAAACCTACTATTAAATTCACAACTACAGTATACGAAAGCAAGCCTAAAGCAAGCTTAAAGCCAAAGGCCACAGAAAACCAATCAGAGCTCGTTCGTTCAAAAGGACACTATACACTATGGATGCATAGAATACTCACAAATTTTCTTGTCCTTGCCCACAAAGTAAAAAAATAAAAAATCAACCCTTGTGAAATTTTTGTTTTAGGCGCTTAAATTTTCTTCTGCAGTTTCCCCCCCCCAGAAAAAATGTTTCTTGTGCAATATTTTTTTTTGCATGCACACACACACACTGAAAAGCAAAAATATAGTTGAAACTCAGCAAATGTTCCTGAAATCTTATCCAGAAAATTTATGGAATTCTTCATTCTTGTATGCAAGAACAAAATAAGTGAAGATACACATCCCTAATACACATATAGCAAGTCTCAGTTATAATTCATACAAAGGCAACCAGTCTAATTTTTATCCTTCACATTATTTTCATTGGATCTGAGGGAGATCACAAAGCTTGGTCTCAGTTACTAAATTTATCACACCATTTTCCTGTAGGAAGGAGCTGAAGTGAAAGACTTCCAGGTTTTTAAAAAGAGATTTCAGAGGACATTCTCAAACAAAAAAATGAAAACAACAACAACAAAACCCCAGACATCATACCAAACCATGGTTAAAGTTTAACTCTTGTTCAGCACAACGCCTGAATTAAGAAACAATAACATCTTTGCACCCAAAAAATGGGATTTCTGAGAAGATGGAAGAAGAAAACAATTGCCCAGCATGTTTTCAAGTGTTAGTGTCAGCAGATTAATGCTGATTTTGAAAATAATATTTTGATGTTAATTGTGTCAACAAAAGCAAAATTGGTTACATTAGCAATATATTTTTAAAATATTATATTTTTAGAAAAAAAATGAAATAAAATATTTAAATATTATGATTTGTTAAAATGGTCTGAATACTTCAAAACTATATCCCTAAAGCTATTTATGAAATTTATTTATAAAATTATATCCCTAAAAGTGGCATTCTTTATTCCAAATCTTAGTACTATAGATATTAAAAAAACATTTTAGAAAGTCAGGCTACTAGTATTGCAAACTCAGGGCCATTGCTTCTTTTACTGAGACAATCCAACTGAAATGTGGTCTTTCTCTTTTCCTACAGCCTTCCACTTCATCTAGCATTATCATATTTTTCAGTGAGTAATGTTGTCTCATGATATGTCCAAAGTATAAGAACCTCAACTTAATCAGTTTTGCTTCTATTAAGAGTTTAGGCTTGATTTGCTTTTGGTCCCATTCACTTGGGTTTTTGGCAGTCCATGGGATCCGCAGAACTCTCTTTCCATGCCACATTTCAAATGAATTGATTCTTTTCCTGTCAATTTCCTTCACAATCCAGCTTTCACATTCATACATAAAAATCAGAAATATTATGGCACTGATAATCCTAACAAGCATACACAACCTGGCCCAACTGCGTTTATACTTTGATCCCTTAAGTGTCAGAATATCTGGGTTTATTGTGAGTACATAAACAGTTAAAATTCAACTGGATTTCATGGTATGTGCAGCTGTATCAGTTTAAATTTGTCATAGTCAGAAACTGCATTTAGGTTGTACGTGAGAACCTTCACACAACTCTTTTCCTATCTGAAAAAATGAAGCAGCTGACTTGTAGCATGTATTCTTTGGCTCCCTAAACACAAAAGTATTATCATGCTCTGCTAAAAATAAAAAAAAAGAAGTATAATCATTAGATCCAAATCTAACCATGCTTCCAACAGACATAACAACATTAATGGGACTGTAGTACTGAATAATTTGTCTACCAGTTTCAATTTCTTCCATAAATTTCTCCTCTAAATCCAGTTGCTCGTGCCAATTGGAGTAGACTCTAATGAATCAATGGTCTTACATAACTATTGATTTCCAAGTTTCCTGATTCACTGGATCTATTTTTATACATCTTGAGTCCTAATCCTATTCCTATGCAAATTACTCCAAAATCATCCACATGGGGACACCTTTGGTTTAATGTACACAAATTTTGTTTCATGTAGAAAATTATTTAAAATAGTGTGTATAAAATTACCTTCAGGCTATGTGTAGTACATGGTGTATATGAAACATAAATGAATTTTGTGTTAGGACTTGAGTTCCATCTCCAAGGTATCTCATTATGTATATGCAAATATTCCAAAACCTAAAAAAATCCAAAATCCATAATACTTCTGATCCCAAGCATTTTGGATAAGGCAGACTCAACCTGTATGTGTGCTTTCATTTTAAAACAAGCCTAACACCTAGACATAACAACCTTGAAGAACAAAATGCCTTAGAGTGCCACAGGCATACTAATATGCCCCATCTTGACATGACAACTAGCAAGAGACTCTTAGTGATCACAGTTGCAAAACCACAATGGGAACACAGCCAAAACCCAGACACCAAACAAGGCCAAAAGAGTGTGATGCCTGCTTGTTGGAATTTACTATTAGACAGATTTGGATTTTGTTTATTTCATTCTAACTCACACATTCACAGGCAAGCAAAGCACAGTAATTGTTTTTTTTTAAATTCCTCAAAGCATTTTAAAAGCGCTGTATGCTATAATTTCAACCCCCATCCCAAAACACTGTTCAAATTCAAGTCAGTCACAAGACTCTCATCCCCTATAATGAGCTATACCACACAACAGAACATGCAATATCATATTCCTCTCAAGTCATCACATGTTTTCCAGGAATGTGTTTAGGACCAGGGACTTTAGATTTTGACCAGGCTAGGGAAGCATAGTCACTGAAAAAAGTTACTTTCCAGCAAATTATCACAGCCATTGATTTTAGACATATCTGAAGGCGAGTATTATACTCTCTTGTTCTATTTTCATACAGCCATGTGAATCAGCTTTTTGTGTATGCTTTGATGTCTGTTCAGTAGTAACTAAGCTAAATATAATTTCAGTATACCAGGGTCCCCCCCCAAAAAAAAATTGGTAATAACTTCCACATGAAGAAGATGTATTCAAGAGTTTTAAAATTACTCTAATAGTTAACTGTTAAGTACTTTTGAACAATTACATGCCCCTTTCACAACAAAGTATACCAGTTCTTCTAGTCAATTAAAAGTCAGATTCTTAAATATGCTAACCATTTTCCTGGATGTGATTAACTGAAGTCAGAAATAAAATACAGTCATGTTGCAAAATGCAATGATAAATGTTTTATTTAGAAAGCAGGGTTTTTGAAGGAATAATACATGCCATTATAAACGGAAAAATATGTATTAGGATACTACAGGTTCAGTCTCCCTTATCCAAAATGATTGGGAAAAGAAGTGTTTTTGATTTTGGAATATGTGCATATATATCATGAGATATCTTGGAGATGGGACCCAAGTCTAAATATGAAATTAATTTACGTTTTGGGCACAGCTTATACACATAGCCTGAAGGTAATTTTATACACAGTATTTTTAATAATTGTGTATGAAACAAAGTTTGTGTATACTGAATCATTAGAAAGAAAACATGTTACTTTCTCCGCTATCAAGGTGGATATAAGAAATGTATATATAAGACATGAAATCTATGTAAACTCATGCTCTATCTTTGCTTATTTTTTGCTGATTGATTGATTGCACCCTATTCTGCAGAATTGAAAAATTGTTTCCAATAAATATGGCTTAAAGTGCCTTCACCCGATTGTTTGTTTGATTGTTTTTCTAAGTCCTTCTTATTTTTAGCTCAATAAAATTGGAAATTAGAGTTCTATTTCTCACAGTGGAGAATTTTGGATTTTGGAATACAGTCGCGCCTCGCCATATGCTGCCTTTTTATAGGCGGCTTTGAGCATAGGCGCTCAAAGCCGCCGGCACGCGCGGGGCGGCGCGTCCCATTCAATTGAATGGGCGCGTGTGCCCGTTGCGCCCTGCGCGCGAGCCCCAGTTTCCAATGGGGCTCGAGCATAGGCGGACTTCGCCTTATGTGGAGGGATCCGGAACGGATCCCCCGCATAAGGCGAGGACCCACTGTATTTCAGATTTTAGAATTCTGCATAAAAGAGACTCAGCCTGTACCTTTTCTTAGGCCAAGTAAATAAACAGTAAAAATTGTGCAAGCTGTCCAGTTCTCCAGAATTGAGTCCTATTGTCTCAGGAAATCCATCAGGAATGGTTTTGTCCAGCAAAAAGTAGCTGGCATGTAAGTGTTGGAGAATTCATATCTGGTTACAGTCTTAATACAGAAAAGGGAAAGAGAATGTAGTGCGGGGTTGGAAATAAGTGGCCCTCCAGATGTTAGAATGCAACCTCCAGCATTCCTTACTCTGAATACTGGGAGGAGCAGTCCAACAAGATTAATGTAAACTCCTTGAATCCCATTTTTGGAGAAGAGATGGAATGCTTACCATCACCAGCATCAGGAGAGCCACACAATTCTCACCCTTGCTGTAGAGATTAAAATTACACTACCAGCTATCACAACAATTTTAGTGTGTATATGGAACTCTCTCAGGGGATATTTAGAAAAATTTACCACCACAAAATGTGGTCCCCATTTCAAAAATATAAAATCCAGCAGTTGTTTAAAAACATATAACTTATTTTTCTACAAATCCATAAAAATGTTCCTAAAGCATTTGAAGAATCAAGTTATTTATTTATTTACAACATACATTTAATGCATTTTTGAAACCTTGTAGCCCTCAAAGCAGCTTACCATCTGTGAATATACAGTCAGCCCTTCATATCCACTGATTTTTATCCATCTATTCAAGCATCCACAGTTTAAAAATATCTTTAAAAAACATAAATTCCAAAATGCATCCCTGTTTTTTGCCATTTTATACAAGTACACAATTTTACTGTGCCATTGTATTTAATGAGACTTAAGTATCCATAGATTTTGGCATCTATGGGGGGTCCTGGGACCAAACCCCAGTGGATATCAAGGGCCCACTGGAACTAGTTAAAAAGAGAATAGCCATATGTCTTTTCTTCTTGCATGAAGTAAAAACCAGGGAAAGATTCACAATCACAATCATAGTGCAGATCTGGAACCAAAACAGGGTAGGGGCATAATTTAGCTTCCCTTATCTGCATACACATTTTGTTTTATAAGTCAGGAGTGGGAAAGGAGGGCTACATCTTGGCCTCAGAGGGAGCGATCAGGCAGACCCAGCAACATCAGGGACTGCCTGAAGGAAGAGGCTCCTCCCTCCTTAACTGTCATCTTGGCCTCAGAGGGAGCGATCAGGCAGACCCAGCAACATCAGGGACTGCCTGAAGGAAGAGGCCCCTCCCTCCTCAACTGTCATCTTGGCCTCAGAGGGAGCGATCAGGCAGACCCAGCAACATCAGGGACTGCCTGAAGGACGAGACTTCTCCCTCCTTTAACTGTCACCTTGTATTTGTATTGTATTACAATTTTTACTGTACACTGCTATGATCATTGCGGAATAGCGGTCTATAAATAAAACATATTATTATTATTATTATTATTATTATTATTATTATTATTATTATTACATGAAGGAGGCATATAAAATGTGAATGGAGGTAGCTTCTCTGTATTATCTTGTGTGAGCCAAGATACGCAACCTTACATAAAGATAGGCATACTTAAAAATGGTTTGATTCAGTATGTAGTATATATTGATCTGTAAGTGTTCCACTGCTAATGTAATAACTTTTAATAAATACAATGGGTCCTTGTTATCTGCTGGAGTTTGTTCCAGGGCTCTCCACAGACACCAAAATCTGTGGATGCTCAGGTCCTGTTAAATACAATGGTGTAGTAAAATAATGTCCCTTACATTAAATAGCAAAATCAAGATTTGCTACTTGTAATTTATCCTTTTAAAAAATGTATTTTCAAGCTGTGGATGCTTAAATCCGTGGATAAAGAATCTGTGGATAGGGAGGGGCTACTGTACTGTATACATTAAATTCCAGTTGTGTTGTTATCATTGTCTCTACTTATTTCCATTTTAACTTTGTTA
Source organism: Sceloporus undulatus (assembly GCF_019175285.1). Lineage (NCBI taxonomy): Eukaryota > Metazoa > Chordata > Lepidosauria > Squamata > Phrynosomatidae > Sceloporus > Sceloporus undulatus. The sequence continues at coordinate 199,035,585 of NC_056523.1, forward strand.
GGGCAACAGAATCATGAGGTATGGTGAGGCACTAGAATTGTCTGACAGAGAATTCTACCTCTTCCTAAACTACTAATTCCAGGATTCTAGTGGACATAACCATGGCTGTTAACATGGAATCACACAGCTACAACTGTAGCATTAATGGGACTTACATTTCCAGTTTTACAAATGAGTAGACTATAGTTGGCATCCTGTTAGTAAATTACAACTCCATAGGTCAAGTCACTGTGGAGACTGGAATCCTGTTGTGATCACACAACACACAAATTCCCTCCCAAATCCACCTTATAAGTAGCACAACTCCCCACCACACAACCACTTCTTTCTTGTTGGACAGTGGGGGCAATTAGCAGGGATGCACACCACAAGGATGTCATCTGCAAGGACTTCCCATGGGCCTTCAAAGATCCCTGCAGATGCCTGTCACATCATATCCAGTGACAGGAAAATAACCAGATGCATTCCTGCACCCCACCAACAGGAAAAAAGCCATAGGAGGGCACTGTGCTGCTGGGTTTGGTTTGGGAGGGAGTAGTGCAGTGGTTTGAGTGCTGGACTATGACTCTGAAGATCAGTTCAATTCTCCACTTGGGTGAAATTGGGCAGGATGACCAGATGTCCTAACTGCAAAGGAGGACTAGGCACTGCCAAATAAAGGACATTCGAGAAAACTATAGAACATTGCAAAACAAAAGCTAAAAACACTAATATAAATATAAAGTTATGCTTCCTAGGTCCAAAACACACTACAGAAATAATCTTTAACTGCCCTGACTCAAAGCTAGGGAATTCTGAGAACTGTAGTTTGGTGGGATATTTAGCCTTCTCTATCAGAGAGCTCTGGTACCACAATAAACTACAATTCCCAGGATTCCCTAGCACTGAGCCGGGGCAATTAAAGCAGCCTCAAACTGGATTGTTTCTGAAGTGTGCTTTGGATCAAAGTCATGCTCAGAATGGAGGACACTTTGAAATTCCCCCTGGACAAAAGGTTGAAATGTAGACCATGTCCTGAAAAAGGAGGAAATCTGGTCATCCTGAACTTGGGTGAGTTACACACTCTCACCCCCTGAAAATCCCATGATAGATTTGTTTTAGGATTGCCATGTCAGAAATTACCTAAAAGCACACAACAGCAACAACAACAACAGCAGCAGCAGCAGGAAACGTAGTTACAATTACACCAATATCTACCAATGCAGGATATCAGTTCATGTCTTTGTGTTAGAAGTTTGAAGCTAAATTCATCCATATCTTGCCTTGCCACATTCAACTTCACTGCAGGCAACTTGCTTCTCAGTACAGATCTGACACCAAAACAGGGCAAGGGAATTATTTAGCTTCCCCCATCTGCAGACACTTTTTGTTTGATAAAGCAGGAATGGGAGGGGGTTACATGAAGGAGGCATGGAAAAAATGTGAACAGAGGTAGCTTCTCTGTATTATCCTGTTTTACTTGAGATACAACATTATGTAAAGGGAGCCATAAAATTTTTTTGATTCAGTACGGAAAACATACTGATCTGCAAGTGCTCCAGACCTAATGTAGTAACTTTTTACAAATGTGCACTAACTTCCAGTTATGTCAATATCATTATCCGTACTTATTTGCATTTTTAAGAGTAATTGTTTCTCAAGTTAGCAAGTACTGTATATTTGTTGGCATTTGTGAAATGTTAGCCACCTTGGATCCTATTCCCAGAAGGAAAGGGGGAGGGTATAAATTAAATATTTTAAAAATGCAAAAGAAAAAGAAAAGGTGATCAGAGATCCTGCTCTTTGGATTTATGATTTATACATAGTATGACCAGAGTTGAAATTAACTAGTTAATTAATTTATTAACTTTTTGATTTGTTCAATCTGTTTTCTAGTTGTTTGATCTTCCAGTTAATGTTGAAGTCAAAATAATGGCATTCATTACAGTGGTTACTTCTTCCTTTGTAAGATCCAGTAAACCAAGAAGGCTCTTGCCTCAAGAGAAGTGGTATTTGGATAAAATGTATCATATGGCTTTGTTAAGAAGATTAACAAAAGGGTGGTGGCAGAGAGAAAACTTTTGAATTCTAGAAAGATAAAAAATAATCAAAGACTGAAAAAGAAAAAAAGTCTGGAAATGGAATGGGCATGGAGGAGTGTGGAGTGATTTTTAAAACAGGGCTTTCAAGTAACCAGCGCCTTTTCAGAAAGCCAAGCCTTTTAGGCCTGAAAAGCAGGTATCCCTCTCACCACATGGGAATGTATGGAAATAAAGTTAGTTAGAGTCATTTGGGGCAGATCAGATGAGAAATGTCTTCAGTAACCTTTCCGCTTCTTTTGATTACATTCTGGACAGGTTTCTTACTTAGCTCACACAGTCGCTCTCTCTCTCTCTCTCTGTGTGTGTGTGCTGTGCGCTTTCAAGTCATTTCCAACTTTATAGTGACCCTAAGTCATTTCCTACTTATAGTGACCTATCATGGGGTATTCTGGCAAGTTTCATTCAGAGGAAGTTTGCCATTGCCTTTCTCTGAGGCTGGAAGCAAGTGACTTGCCCAAGGTAACCAAATGGGTTTCATGGCTGAGTGGGAATAGGGAATAGAACCCTGATATCCAGAGTCTTAGCCCAATGCTCAAACCACTATCTAGTTTAGGCAACTGGGTAATTGAAAGAAAAGTTCCCCTTGAATCCATCCCTCCCCCATTTCTTTCTCTCTTAGCTTCCCCCTTTCTTTCATTGAACTACTGCATGTCTGCTTCTCCTCTCCTCCTTTACTCACTCCCTTTAAATAATATAATTAAGGTAACAAGGGCACAGAGATTAGTTGGCTTGTTAGATAAGCAATCATTTAAACAGAAGATGTCACTGACTGAATTTGGCATCCATGGTTCCTGCATGCAAGACATGTGCTCTATGATCACACTTATTGAATGAAAGTGGAGAGGCAGGAAGGACATAGTGATTGTGGAAAAAATATTTTGCATATGCTCAGAGGCTTTCAAAACATTTTTGATTTAAGAATTCTCTACCCTTGATTCACTGAGTGATCTTTACAGCTATCTACTAGTTGCTGCCCTTGCAGTGGATCAGTGTCTTCTAACTAAAATACATCATTCATTATTAACCTTTAACAAAGAAGCCATTTGAAGAGTGAGTGAAGTGTACATGTTGGTGAGGCTGGAAAGAAAAGAGAGATGCAGATCAGTGACAAACTTAATTGAAGAGGCTGTAAGTTGAGATCCAATTGTTAAAGACAGCCTTTTTTCAACCTGACAGCTACGAAATGTGTTGGACTCCCACCTTTCCAAGGCAACCATCATATTATGGACTTTGTAGTCCATGGGGGGGGGGTGTCTAGGTTGCAGGAAGGCAATTTTAAAAGGACAAAATTCCTTCTTCTGAAGGAATCAACAACAAAAAGTGCCCCAGGGTCATGAGTGACAACTTCCGTGCCATTCTTTGCAAATCCCATGGTGTGCTCAACCTAATGGTCTGAACACTGAGTTTGCCAATGATAACTAAACAATTTTCAATTATTATTACTGTTAGTAATTAATTTTCAAGTTCCAGAATATAACATTATTGAAAAATGTTTCAAAACTAATGTTCCAAGCCCTGATTGTGACAAAATAAAAATATACTTTCAGTCTTTTGTTATAGTTTTTGTGGGTTTTTTGGGCTATTGTGGCAATGTTCTAGAAGAGTTTATTCCTGACAGTTCGCCAGCATCTGTGCCTGGCATCTTTCAGTCCTTTGTTAATACAGCCACATCCATCAAAACACTTGGAACTTATTAAAATTACAAACAACTCAATAATGACATTATGAATTATCCCACACACTTTATCCCCTTTCTTCTTTTACTTGTTGTAGGAAACCAGGTTCAGCGTGACCTGGGAATTCCCTTTGGCTTCAGCCAGAGGGAAATGGGTTACTAACAGCCCTTTTCTTCCAACAGTGGAGAGAACCAAAGAACTAATTTATTGTCCACCTCTGCCTTTTATATACAGATGTCCCAAAACACCTATTTCCTGCCTCCCATATGGCCTTGCTTTCTCTATTGTGAGGAAACTCCTATTTCCAAGGAGATCCTTGCTTATGGAGGAGACCTTTCTTTGGCTAAACAGAACCAGATCTTGAGAGGCCCAACTGAATGCAGAAGGTTCCTGCTGCTTTCCCCATTCAGCCTCCCCCAGTAAAAGTGGGACCTGAATGCAGTATTTCTATTATTGATCAGTTATTATTGAAATAAGTTATTTCAAATAAATATTTTGTTATTTACATTTTGTTGGCATAAATGTGTAATATGTAAATTTACATGGCTCTTTACACAGAAAAGACTCAGACTGAACTCAAATCCTACATTTTATTTCTCATTCATATGTGAATACTTAAGTTTGGATTGTATTATTACGCCTTTTTTTATAAGAGCAGACTTTCAAAACATCCATTCCAAAATTAGATAAATGTGTTTATATAGCAAGCCAAAACAATTTTGTGTACAAAAGTAATTAAAAACTTTGGGCAATAAAAATTAAATGTTGACATCACCAGCTGAAAGAGCAACTATAAATCACAATTCCTGATGCATGTTACATGGTACCCAGCAAACAATGCAAAGAAATAGCCACATAGAATACTGACGAACTGTACATTCATTCATGATATCCTAAAGCATATTGTTACTGTATTACATACTTTTATAAAGTAACAGAAGTTACATAAATGTATTTTTGTCTCTGTAGAAAATTAAAACTGTGATTACTAAAATCCTATGCACACTTTCTTTGGACTAAGTGGCATAGTTTCTGAGAAAGCATATACGATTGTTTTCAAAATTACATAGTTATGTCGAGTACTGTGGGGCATTGGTATCCACTGGGGTTTGGTTCCAGGACCCCCCCCCCCCCATGGATACCAAAATGCATAGGTGTCCCTTTATATACAATGGCATAGAAAAATGGTCTCCTTCATATAAAATGGCAACATCAAGGTTTGCTTTTGGGATTGTTTGTGTGTGTGTGTGTGTGTTAAAATTTTCAAGTTCAGATGGTTGAATCAGTGGATGCAGAATCCACTGATATCAAGGACTGACTGTAGTACGGCTATGAAGAATGTGTTTTATATAGTAAAAGCAGTAAAATATGTATATTTTTGATAATATATTGTTTATATTTCCCTTTTGGAGGGGCTGGGGGACAACTGCTGGGGGAGACTAATTTTTATGGCTTCAAATTTTTTTGAAAATATTCTTCTTGCTAATGCCATTTTCTACACTACTTTTAAATGCCTAGGGGCTGCTGCTCATGATACACAATTGCTTCATGGTGGAGTGAGAAGACACATGAGTGTAGAGTGTAGGAACAGGCACTGTGGAGGTGCTTCTTGCATGACATTACCAAACAGCATGCAAAGGGCCCATGCTACAGTGGTTTGAGCGCAATCGCACACTGCACTGTCAAAAACACTTTTAAGATATTTTTTAAATGAAAATAAGATGTACCAAGACACATGAAATTTGTTGCACTGCTGCACAGACCAGTGGCCACAATTCAGCCAGCCTAGCTGTACAGACTTCTGCATGCAATATTTGTGCTAATTTTGTAGTCCTGAAACTCAAAGCAAATAGATTTCAGTGTAGTTAGAAGTGAAACCAGTATGAAGTAATTTCTAGTTTGCTGGAAAAAACAGGAGCAACTGAAACGCTAATATGAGAGCCTGAGATCTGGAAGTATGGTAGAAAAGAACAACTCCAGCAAGGACTGGACATTAATATAAATATGGAGTTAACTACCCCACCAGATCCTTTCTGATCTTGCAAGCTATGCAGGGTCAACCCTGGTAAGTACTTGGATGGGTGACCACTAATGAATACCAGGTGCTCTAGGCTATATTTCAGAAGAGGAACTGGCAAAACCACCTCTGAGTATTCCTTGCCTAGGGAAACCCTATGAAATTCATAGGTGACTTCAAAGGCAGGCACACACACACATCACAAGCCAATGAGGAGGAGTCAATGAATTGTGTAACATCACAGTACTGGGTAACTGTCACTAAAATGTTGAAAGGGCAGATAATATGTTTATCATAACATCCAGCCTGGTCCCAAGAAAGCATACTAGCAAGGCAGACAAAAACTCATATACATGCAGTAGCATCATATGACTTACCAGAGTGAACTGCTCTGACTCTACTAAGTCTACGAGATTAATAGGAAAATGGGTTAATAAAAAACAGATTTCTCTGAACTAGTCATTTCTTCAGGACCGGTGGCAGTTCCCGCTGTAAGCGATCCGCACATGAGCTGATTCAACTAATATGTTTGAGATAATTATCCAAACAGCAAATCATTTGTTGGTGTAATGAAAAAGACCATTTCTCTGCATAAACAGTCATTGTTATACTGTAACACTTTTTTTCCTTAACTGTTCATTTAAAAACTAATAATCAAATTCACAAACCTGCCGTGAAGGGCCTTCTAACTTCAGTACGTCAACAAATACAGCTAAATACCAACTAATATAGAGCAAGAGAAACACAGCTTTAGGTTTACCTTATTTACATGAACATAAAATAGGGTTAAATAATGTATTCTTACTAAAATGAAAGGTACAATCATATTTTAATAGCTAAGGTTTGACCTGCTTAACAATATTAATGATTATTTTAAACGCTTATTGAGGATGTGGGGAGACCATATTTTCTAAAGCAAGAACAAATAAGGGAGAAAGGTATAAGCACAAGCAATTCCTTGGTAGATAAATTATTTTCTATTCAATTCACAACACCACTGCTTTCAATGATACAGCTAACAAAGTCTACTGTAAGCCTAGACTTTATTAAACCTAATGGATTTTTAAAAGACAAATCATATGAAACTAGAAGCATGTACTGTAAATTTTTCTATCCAATAAAGACTTATCACATGCGGTAAATTCATGATTAAGATCCTATCTGTTGCACAATCAGTGGGTACACTAACAGCAATTTCAGGCATATTGGCCAAACACATGTAAAATACTCTTATCTTTCAGTAGCATTATTTTATGAATAGGCTTGATTGTAAAGGCCATTATCATGGCAACCTTTCCATACAAAGAATACATGGTTCTTTTTTCCTGCTGTAAACACAAATTGCCATGATCGATCATGTGATGATTCAAAGAAGATTCAGCCACCCACCCAGCCAGCCTAATACATGCGCATGCACACACAGTAAAAATAAATTTGGTTACTGTTCAATGTCCATAATGTATTATTATGTACAACACCCCTCCTCTTTTTTTATACTGTAGCCAAATGATAAGCAGTAGTGCACCTATACAAATCAGCCACCAAATGTAAACAAAGGCTCAACCATTTTCGGTAGTAAACTGCACATTTATAACTTCTCTGGCTCCCGGGCTTGTTATGTCTTAAGACCCTACTAGAATACAACTGCTGCTCAACAGTCCAGTAAAATGAAACATTTTCAGAAAACATTGTAAAAGAAATAACCTGGTTTAATGGATCCCCCTAGAAAATGTGACTTGATAAATTTCATATGAGAATAGCCTTTGGTTTAAAAAGTAGTATGTAACACTGTTGGATTTGTCTACTGCCAGTGTAAAAAGAGCCTGGATACATCAGACCAGTCAAGCACTCTATTTCCATGGGGGCCAACCAGATACCTATGGAAATCCCACAAGCATGACATGGGTACAACAGTATTCCTTCCCATTCATGATCCCATACAATTCAGAAGCATACTGCCTCCAGTTCTAGAAATGATACATAATCATCATGGCTAGTAGCCTTATCCTTTTTAACAAAACCCCTACTACTCATACATTTAAGGGTCCAACTTTCTTCAGTTTACATAATGGAAATCAAGAGTTGAATACATTCTTATATCCATAAAGCATTCATGGACTTAAAGTAAAAACTGGATCTTGAAGACAGTCATAAAGCCTAAGAGCACAGTTTGGTTCCACTGGCTCTTCCAGCAAGAACATAAGCCGCATTTACAAATGAACAGAACTACTGTTGCAGCAACCTATCTTTTGTAGGATAGAACAGCTGGGATGTGGGAGAACTGAGAAGCACTAAGCTGAGTAGGTCAACAATATTTCACATAAACGTACATTGTATATGTAGCTGTAGCACCATCAAATCTGTCAAAAAGCTTCACATTATCAGCTGTCATGGTGAGATACACAATATGCAGGATACAACTAATGTTTAAAGGTGGTGATGTAGACTTTTTGCACAGGCTAACTTATTCCAATCATAAAATAAGCCTCTTTCATTTACTGTTTCACAAGGGTCATGTTAGGTATCAACATTAGACATTGGTTTTAACAGGACATAAATGCAGGATTGCTAAAACAAATTGGAAGCATCACTAGAGAGCACTCATCCTCTGCCCTTTGACTCATAAGAGGCCAGACATGACCAGAAAGATTTCTGGCATGTCTTTTGATCTCGCATTAGTTTTGTTATGCCACAGAAGCTGAAGTCAACTGCACAAGTAAGTGGCATGTTTAGCACAGCTTTTACTCCCTCCTACATAGCCTTAGTAAACAGAAAACATTCACTGATAATCTCTGAATCATGTGTGACTACAATAAGATGAGTCTTCTCTTAGGCTATATAAACTGACATTTTTCCTAGCTCTCATTACATAGGAAACACACACACACACACACACACACACTTCACCCCAGCCCCATGCAAACATTTGAAAACAATGGCTGATGGGGGAGTGCGAGAACTTCCATAAGACAGAGTACATGTCCAGGAACTTCAAACTATCTGCACCAAACACATCATTACCTTGCAAGCATATAATGAACACATATTATATCCACACCTAGCAACAATTCCCAGACCTTAACTGGAGAACCATATTCCCTTGGGCTGGACAGAAAATCATTCAGCCTGGGGACCTAAGATTGAGCCTCATACAAGCCACAACAACACAAAAACAAGCTTTTTTATTTACCTGGAAGTCCCATTTATTTTAAAGGGACACACTTTGGAATATTTTATGTTAAAAGGGGAGGAAAGCAACACGCTGCCATTGCTTTCATCGTTATCATTCCATTTACTGTGCAGATAGGAAAATTTAGCCAAGCTTATCATATTCCACCATTGGTGTTGACATATTTCTTTTTTAAAAAATAAAAATTGTATGTAGAAAGTCATTTCTAACCCACATACAGAGGGAGAGATAAACAGATCAAACATCAGGGGAAGTAATTGTTATTGGGGTATGTTCCAAGTACTGAAAAGCAGTAACATGAAAACTATATTATGAGACGAAGGCTCACTGAAAATACAACACAAAACCTGTACATGATGGAGTGGCAATGAACTTGATAAAGCAGGTGACAAAAATTGTTTAATGTTATGCTGGTTAAGAGGCTCAACAGATTCCAAGTTTTCAAAGAGGAATGAAGCTGCTGAGTGTGTACCACAGATAGCCTTCAACATTAATCCCTTAAAGACATTTTAAAATCTAGAAAAGCTTAACAGATTCTCTTGCTTTCCCCCAACGTCTTTCTCTTTAATCACATTTCTGCATTTTCAAACATTCTTGAACAATTGTAAGCAAAATGCATTTATTAAGATGCTGTAGTAAGAGGCTACAGGAGTTGTAGATTCCAATAAAGATTACAGATTAGACAGGCGATAACTAGTAGCTAAATATCTACTTAGATAAACAAACCTGTTCACAAACAAAGCACCTTATTGTATTTCTACTGCTACCTCTACTAATCCAACTAAAACAGTCAAGGCAAAAACAGCTTGGAGGTCAAAAGTAACCAAAATTGAAAACAAAGGCTTCCCAAACCTCTTGCAATCAAAGAATAGATCGCTCTCATCCTTTGTGTTTTAGTGTCACTTAAGTGTTTGGAATTTCTTTTAGTTGTATGCTAAAAACTGCACAAATCCAAGAGCAAAATCTAGAACCTGAGGGTAGCAGCGAAGGCTGAACACATATTCATTGCACTGTTTCTAGCAGCCAACACTTTTAGATAATACTTCCCTCAATAAAGGTACACCTATTTTGAGAGCACAATTCAGAACAAAAACACAAAAGGTGGTCAAGGAAAAACTGCCTCCCTCAGCAAACAACCCTCACCAGCTCTCTGCCTCCAATGAAGGAAAGACACCATTAACACCATTTATAAAAATAACAAACAGGAATATTACCGCCATCAAAACCGAACATAACCTTTGCCCAACAACACTGCACTCCCAGGCAGGCGAGATTAAAGATCACTGCAGGAAGAAGTATTGCGTGGGGGGGAGGAATAAATAATTGATAGGAAATGTCCAGGTGCTCCTTCCTTCAGAGCAAAAGGGAGCTCACTTCACCTGAAAGAAACCTACTGGCTGCCAGCTTCAAGATCCAAAGGTGTTACAGAAAGCGTTGTATACTTGAGGTAGAAAGTATACTTGAGGGCTACCTCTCCATCAGGCCATCAGTTTTCTTTCCTGAAACCCTACAGCCGTGACTGTAATCTGTTGCCCCAGCCAGTGCTAACACTATGCAAGCCAGAGCAGGAGTCTGAAAGGTGACTTTCTTTTTGCCCCCCCTCTCCCCTTATGCAAACACATTAAATGGGGGTTTCTCAAGATACCTTTGCGCTGAAGCCCTACCTCTTTTTGGCCTAGGGAAGCTGTCATGCAAGTGAAAGACGACTTTCTCCACAAAGTGCTGAATGTTACTATGCTCGGGTCCTCGAACGAACACCATCCAATCGTGAGTAAACCCCTCCACGGTGGGTTTCTTCCTCACCTGGGCTCGGTGCCCAAGCTCCAGTTTCACCTGAACAGCACACTGGAGAGAGAAAAGGAAAGAGCACAATGAGCTGGAGAGGAAGCCAAGGAACACTCCACACACACACACCTGAAGATTTTTAAGCTTTATTGTGGGGGAGAGACAAAAAACATGCCCACAAAGCAAACGGCAGTCTGCTCTCAAGGTGGGAAAACTCTCCATTAGAGGCAATGCCACTCCTGAAGAAGCTGGGATTGTAACAGAATGTAGGCTGGAATATTGAGATCAAGCCAAGGAGGGAGTCCCAAATTTAGAGGGTTGGAAAAGGGGAGGGAGGGGAAAAAGAAGGAAATAATAAGAGGAAAAGGCCTGGGTTTTCTTCTTTCTTTCAGCCTGGAATGAATGCCTACAATCATTAATAACAAAATACTGTAATAATTTTAAAAAATCTCATTGTTGTTTCATTTAGCAGTCCTTGGCCTTCATGCCACAATCCCTAGTAACAAAATAATACAAATCTCATTGTCGTTTCCTTCAGCAATTCCACAGTCATTCCGGCACTCCACAATCCCTAGTCATCAAATCATTAAATATATCGTTGTCGTTTCATGCAAGAATCCTTGGCCATCACTCCTCACTCATTCCTAAGGATGTAAAATAATCAATATACGTGGGGCAGGGGTGGCATTTTCCATGAGGTGCCCAGGGCAGGCAGGCAGAGAGGGGGAGGAAAGGAAGAATGGAAAGAAAAGGAGAAGGAGAAGAAGGGCAGGCAGTCAGAGAGAGAGAGAAAAGGAAGAAAAGAAGAATGGAAAGAAAAGAGAAAGGAGGGTAGGTAGGGAGAGAAAGGGAAGAAGAGTGGAAAGAAAAGGAGAAGGAGGACAAGCAGGCAGTGAGGGAGAGAAAAGGAAGAAGAATGGAAGGAGAAGGAGGACAAGCAGGCAGAGAGGGGGAGAAAAGGAAGAATGGAAAGAGAAGAAGGAAAAGGCGAAGGAGGGCAGGCAGAGAGGCAGCGAGGGCGAGACAAGG